>NC_143065.1:5986742-6289772 GCF_052426305.1 Pelodiscus sinensis
TCCAATGTGTTGAGCTAGAGAAGGAGCAAAGTGACCAGACTAGACATGAGTATAGTGGTGTAGGCTGGAGAAGGGCACTTGCTAGCCACTTGGCTTAAAAAAGAATAAGGATAGAATTTAGTTCTCCTAGGTACGTCCACACTGCAGCTGTAGCTCAAATTGTGTAGCTTATTTCTAGTGTATTTTGAAATAGCTTATTTTGAAATTTGGCACTGTCTACACAGCATCACATTAAGAAATAGAGCACTATTCCGAAACATCCCTTAATCCGCAGGGAAAGATATTTTGAAATAATGGGTGCACTATCAACATGCAGAATATGCTATTTCAGAAGCATCCCGAAATACTGCCACAGTGTAGACATACCCTCATATGGCTGTTCATCCACACATTTTAGAAAGTTTTTCTCCTCAACTTCTTTATATTCAACTATTCATTAATCGGCAGTTTGTGGGGAGTTAAAGTTCTACTTCAGGAAGGTCAAGTCTACATCTGTGCATAGGTCTGCAGGATGGTGAGTATATGGAACTTCTTTGGCTTTTAATAATGAGTTCCATGCCAGATCAGGTTAATAATTGCTGATTGAAAATTGTGCCCACCTGATGACTGTTTGAACCTATATAAACACTTCAGAGGAGCATATAGAATGTGTTTGCATGTCAATTCAGTAGTTGGTGGTCAGATGTGTGCATTGCAAAGCTAAATTATTATAACTGATCATCTGGTTGGTAGTCTCAGCTCAGTCCAAGGACAAAATGGGAGGGAGGCTAAAATAAAAAAATCTCCTCTCCAAGATGTGGTCCCGCCAGGTCAGGCATATTAAAAAGAGGCAGTATGAGAGGGAAAATTGTATTAACATTCTGTAGCTGTTTTGGGATTAGAGGATTTCAAATTTGTTTTGTTGTTGCCTTGCAGGAGTACAAAATTAACCTTTAAAAGTTATGAAATAACACAATTAAACTGGGAAGTCCGTATAGGATGTGATTTCCATCACGGCTATTGCACACTGAAAGACAGAGCAATAGAAATGTCTATGTACTTAATGACATCTGCTTCTCTTTAAAATGGACACTTCATCCAATAGGCTGTACAGGTTGCACCTCCATGAACCTGAACTCTCTGATCTGGCAACATCTGTGGTCCAGAAGGACCATGCATGTTCCAGGATCAGGGAGCCCTGGTGCACTGTGGAGGGATGCAGGAGCCTGGTGTGAGGCAAGTGGGTGGGGGTGGCACAGGGCTCAGCGGGGCTGTGGGTGCGGTTGGGACCCCGCGCATGGCCCAGCGGGGCTGTGGGGAGGATGGGAGCCAGGAACCCTGCGTGCAGCTCAGCTGGGCTGCAGGGGGAGGCGGGGAAGCCCGGTGGGGGGCCGGCCGTCTTCACCCGCACCGCGGGGAGGCGCCCCTGAAGCGCTCAGCGGGGGCGGGAAGGAATTTCCCCTCAGCTCACGCTGGCAGCAGGCGGGTTTTCACCTTCCTCCGCAGCGGGGCACGTAGCAGCCCTGCCGGGAGCGCCTCGGGACTGCGGCTGCAGCAGTTTCCCGCCGTTGTGGGGCTCGGGGGCAGCGACCCCCCCACTCTCCGCCCGCGGCGCGCCTCGGGGCCGGCCTTAACGTGCAGGCGCTGGGGGCCCGCTGGCTGGCAGCTCACGTGGCTTCTCTCCGTCGGCGCCGGCCGGGCTCTCCCCGCCTAGAGCGGAATGTGGGCGGAGCTTGTGTGCCGTTGCGGGGCTGCTATTTGCCCCGTCGCCGCCGTTGATGCTGCCGCGAGAGCCAGAAACGCGCGGCGGGCGGCCCCAAAGCCCGGCGCGGATCGCTCGGAAAGGCAAGTGAGTGGGTTTCCTGTTGTCCGACGGGAAGGTGGCGCGCAAAGCCCGGCGGGTGGAGCGCGGCGGCGCGGACGGGAGGGCGGCGCGCAGGACTCGGCGGACGGGAGGGCGGCGCGCAAGGCCCGGCGGGTGGAGCGCGGCGGCGCGGATGGGAGGGCGGCGCGCAAGACTCGGCGGACGGGAGGGCGGCGCGCAAGGCCCGGCGGGTGGAACGCGGCGGCGCGGACGGGAGGGCGGCGCGCAAAGCCCGGCGGGTGGAACGCGGCGGCGCGGACGGGAGGGCGGCGCGCAAGGCCCGGCGGGCGGAGCGCGGCGGCGCGGACGGGAGGGCGGCGCGGAAGGCCCGGCGGGCGGATCGCGGCGCTGGCTGTAAGATGGCTGTTGTGAGCGCGGCGCAGTTGCTGTAGGAGCCGCCCGCCCGCGCGCGCCATGGAGTGCCCGCACCTCGGCTCCAGCGTCTGCATCGCGCCCGCCTCGGCCCGCTTCCCGCAGGGCTCGCCCTCCTCCTGGTGCTGCAGCGGTGAGTGGGCGGCGCGGCCCGCACGGGCCCCGCGGCCTAGGTGGCGCCGCCGGCCCCCGGGAGCGAGCCCGGAGCCGCCTCCTCAGCGGGGCCCCTTTGTTCCCCGCTCCCGGGTGAGGGGTTGGGGCGGGCGGGGGCCCCTCTTCCCCTCCGGGCGGCGAGAGGAGGCGGCTCCGCAGCGCCAACCGCCCCCCACCGGGGCAGCTCCGTGCGGGGCGTCCTGCTGCTGCCGCCCCGGGTCCCGCGTGGCCCGCTGTCCCGGCTGCCCTGGCCCCTCCCGCGGAGCTTTGTCTGGCTCTGCGCAGGGTCCAGCGGGCTCTGCCGATGGGCCGGGAGACTCTCCCCCGCGGGCTGCTCGGCCAGGCTCTCTGTGAGCCCCTTTTGTTCGCTCCCCGAGCGCCGAGGTGTGTGGAGAAAGGGGCCTGGGAGTGTCGCAGTGTAAAATTAGCTGCTTAGGATAAGAAGCTTTATCTTCATTTTCACACGTTTGTTTTTGCCCGGGGGTTGGAGGATTTGGCTCGGATGAGCATAGGACACCGCAGTGTTAGAGAGCTTGAAGGCGCGAGTAGAGAGAGGGGTGATTATTGTCATAAAGTCGAGTGTGATCTCTGTGTCTAAATCTACACGGTATAAACAAACACTTGCATATTCTAGAGGGATGCTGCGAGTGGGATGTACCAGACACCACTGTGCCCTGCACATCACTTTAATAACACAAACATGTAGCTGGGACATTTGTAGTATTTCTTCAGTACCATTTCTCTGCCCAAGTTGTTTTAAGTTCAACCTGGTACTGGAATCACAATGATTGCTGTTTTTTTTCAAACAAATGACTTCTGATGGTAGTTTATATTCTTCTGTGTATCGATTGTAAACATGTTTAGTTTACTGTGTTTATCATTTAAAAACAAACCGGAAAAAACCCCTAGCACTTTAATATATTGCTGTAGGTGTATTTATTACAATAAGATGTGGTCGATGCTGTGGGGAAAGCTTCATTTGAGAGATTAGTCCATGGAACAGTGAAATGTTAAATTAAGTCTTTAGTTGTTTTCTTGAATGTGGGAATGATGTTTATTCTTTGTCCTATTGCATACATGTTTTAGTGTGGGATCATTCTGTAGTTTGCTTGAGTTCTTTTATGATTGGCATTTCCTGGAGCTAAGATGTGGTAGTTCAGCTTCTTTCTGTGCTAAAACCAGTTATTTTGCAATGTAAAGCTTTAGCTTTTACACACAAGTTTGTTTTTCAGTGGAATAAGGCAGAATATTAGTTATAGGACAGGCTTGGCAAAATACGGCCCACTGGGTGGATTCAGCCTGCTGCTGTCTAGCAGGACCCTTAGGCAAGCTCCCTCCCTGGCTGCTGCAGCCCCATATGCTACACGCTGGCTGCATCTAGACTGTCAAGTTTTTCCGCAAAAGAGTGGAAAAACTTGCCAGCTGTTTACGCTGGCCGCTTGAATTTGCGCAAGAACATTGACGATCTAATGTAAGATTGTCAGTGTTCTTGTGCAAATACTATGATGCTCCCACTCAGGGATAAGCCCTCTTGCGCAAATGCTTTTGTGCAAGAGGGCCAGTGTAGACAGTAAAAACTGTTTTGCGCAAAAAAGCCCCAATGGCGAAACTTCTTGGGCCAAAACCACGTCTAGATTGGTATGGACGCTTTTCCGCAAAAAGTGCTTTTGCACAAAAGCGTCCGTGCCAATCTAGATGCTCTTTTCCGCAAATGCTTTTAACGGAAAAACTTTTCTGTTAAAAGCATTTGTGGAAAATCATGCCAGTCTAGACACAGCCACTGTGTTTGCCTGTGCTAGGGATGTGAAAAGTTAAACAGTAAGCATCATCCTTAATGAGTGATGCTTACTAGTTCTGGTTAACCATTGGGGGCTGGAGCAGTTCCTTGCCTGCCATGGGCCTGGAGTGTCGCAGGCAGGGTCAGCTATGGGTGTCCAGAGCTGCCCCGGTCCAGGGTGGGCCTGGGGGGGGGGGAACTGGCCAATGGGAGGTTGTGAGGGTGGTGCTGGGGGTGGGGGCAGGGCACTGAGACCCTGCAGCTCCAAGGGGTGCATGCTGTGCAGAGACACATCCCATGGCTCCAGCAGTTGGCCTCCTTGAGAAGTGTGTGTAGCCACGACAGCTAGGGAGCCTGCCCAAAGGTCCTTATGGGCCCCCAACTAAGAGATGCCTACAGTAAACACCTTCCAGCTAGGTGCACCAGGCACCTCCTTCAGTGCCCCAACCCCCTACTCCAGGTCACATCCCTCTCCAGGCACCCAACCCCTCTGCACCACTGCCCTAGTAACAATCCCCCCCTGCATCCAAACTCCCTCCCTGCCCCTCCTCCTGTACCCCTGCCTCAGGTCAGAATCCCCTCCTAGACTTCACACGGCTGACATTAATATTGTAGAAAAGTGAAGCCCCAACGACTTAGAAATTCTTGGAGTGGCTCCCCCATTGAAGATTATTGCCCAGCCCTGTTAGAGGGAGAGAGTGCATCAAGGAAAACTTGATCATTTCTGTATATTTATTTACCTGGCAATCAAGCCCTTGTGGATGGATTTGTCACCTTATGGTGTTGACATATGGTACTAAGGTTTACCCTTCAAAGAACACCAGCAAAATGATAACACCAAAGCTGAAAATATGCTACACTCTTAATGCAAATGTTTAACTAAAAAAAATCCAATATTTTAGAAAACATTAATTTTATGGAAAGTCTCATTTCATACAGAAAGGTGAAGTTTGATGACAGACATTCTGTTTCCTGAGGAAAGAAGTTCATTTATTACAGTAGATTTTCTTTTGTCAAGCAAGTGCATGTCCACCACCTAGCACTTATGGGAAGAGGCTATCCTGGATGCTGAACTGACTTATTACAGAAAGGAGTAGATGGGCTGCAGTTAAACACTTTGAGACTTACTAAATTTATAAGTGCACTCGACAGACTGACTAGATTTATCCAGGAGCACTCTCCCACTAGCTTCATGCTTTTTAATAAACCCTAGAGACTAAGAATGTCATTGTGTAGACGACTATATGATTAACCAATAAGCCTAGGCTTCTTGGTTAATCTTGTTGACTACACACATTTCCCCCCTCTCCTTGCTGTATCAGAGGTAGCAAAGGGGGAGGGGTGCTGGTGCCCATGAGGAGCTGGCTTAAAATCCAGCTCCCCAGGAGTACCGGGTTTGCCTCCCTCCTTCCAACCAGTGCTACTGCCTCTGATAGAGAGGCAGCAGCGCGGAGGATGAGGGGGGCAGGTGGGAGCCAATATGTTCAGGGAGCCAGCTTTCAAGATAGCTACCTGTGCTTGCTGGCTCTGTGGACCCGCCTGCCCCCTATCAGAGGCAGCAGCATGGGAGGGGAGAGGAGGGGAGGCTCTTGTGAAGCAGTTCTGTCTGCAACAGGCCTTAGCTTTCCATGGAGAGCTCAGCATCCTATGGAGCAACCTCTGTCCGCAGCAAACATAGACCTGCTGTGGACAGAGGCTGCTGCATTGTGGCTCCCCATGGGACAGCCAATGTCCATGGAAAGCTCTGACCCTCCCACAGACAGGGGCTGCTACCCCATCCCCGTTCTGCTGCTTCTACATCAGAGACTGTAGCATGGGGCAGCCGGTCTGCGCAGGGAGCTGCTTTTTTAAACTGGCTCCCCTCACAGACCGGCATCTGCCTGCCACCCTGCGCTGCAGCCTCTGATAGAGAGGCAGAAGTGTGGGATGGCAGGGAGCTCCCCGGGAGTTGGGCTGGGCGTGCACTGGCTGCTGGCCCTGCCTCTGGGGACTATAGAATAGTAACACAACTTGCTAAGTTTTCGGTTACTTGGCTGTTCAATTACACTATATCTAACATCCCTGCTAGAAACAATAACAAAATCTCATATACGTTATTTGGACAGATAAAGCAAAAGCATATTATTAATTGCCAACAAGTGGATAAAGAAACATTTATTGCCAATACACCAAATTTAAAAGTCAGTAAAAACATAAGCCCATTATGGGAGGTACAAATTACTTATAGAATCATAGAATAGTAGGACTGGAAGGAACCTCGAGAGGTCATCGAATCCAGCCCCCCGCCCTCATGGGCAGGACCAAATACTGTCTAGACCATCCCTGATAGACATTTATCTAACCTGCCCTTAAATATCTCCAGAGATGGGGATTCCACAACCTCCCTGGGCAATTTATTCCAGTGTTTGACCACCCTGACAGGTAGGAACTTTTTCCTAATGTCCGACCTAAACCTCCGTTGCTGCAGTTTAAGCCCATTGCTGCTTGTTCTATCCTCAGAAGCCAAGATTAACACTGAGGACTAGTCCCGCCCATCTCTGGAGGGCTCCTCCAGGCCCTGGCTGGTCAGTCTTGTGTTCATGGAGAGGGATCAGATGGGCCTTTGGTACCCAGGTAACCCAGTCCCTGTCCAGCATTAGACAGTGAGCACTGAGGTTTGGGCTTTGGTCCATGGAGACTCAGGGCGCAATACACCATTCAAAACCCTGTTAACCTTTTATTAACGACAAGCAGCAAGTTAGCGTAAGGACTGGGGACTCTGAACTTTTTACAGATTGCCTCAGAGGGGGAGCTGTGTTATAACTCTCTTTAATTGAATTCTTCAATCCCTTCTGAGGATTGCCAGATGAAACTACTCATTTCCATATTTAGAACCCTGAGTGACATTTACCGTATGGGCTGCCTATCTGGACAGGCTATTATTCACTGCTGTGGTGCACAGCATTCTCTTTCTTGTCTGCCATCATTTCAGGGACAATGGCACTTTGAGTGACACCCACAGAAATAAACTTGTTTTGCGTGGTAATGGATCCCAATTTTCCCTAAGCTCTGATGTCTCTTATATGAAGATTTGCCCATGGCAAAATTTGTGCTGTGTGCCATTGTTTAGGTAGGATTGTGATCATGGATATCCAGTATGTTAGGTGGGGTGGGGTATTGCCTTCGCAAGCCCACACTGCCCCCAGAGTGCCTGCTATAGGCATTCTGAGGACAGAGTGTTGCTGTCCCCACTGCCTGCCCTCCCGGTACTCTGGGGTTCTTAGGACTTACTGGGTTAGATAAAAAGGGGGTTTCTGTTGTTGTTGTTGTTGTCTAAGTTGGAGAAAAATATTTAGCCAAATAGTTCTTTCCTCCTTTTATCCTGAAATTCCATGACCGTGAAATTCCATGACCTCTAACAGAAGTGGGCTGTGCCCACGGAAGCCTATGATACCATCTACATGTTTTGGTAGTCTATAAAGTGCTACCAGACCACTTGTTTTTTTTCTGTAACAGTCTAACTCGGCTACCCCCTGAAGCTCCAAAGGATTTGTGAACTGTCCCATGCTGAGTGAGTTGACCTTCCTCAGAACAGGAGAATGATGATGCCAGTATATACGGAATAATTTTGCTGCCATACGATCTGCCAGTAAATAAGAAGACACTCTGGATTACCTTGAGGAGTGGTTCTTTAATATAAGAAGTGTCTTAAATTTTGGACTGTTTCAGATATTTTGAAATAGAGGGTCCTCAAAAGGTCAGATTGAATACTTTTCGTATTCCTCAAAACAGTGTCTTGATAGCAATGACAGCTTCATTGAATAATGTAGAGGCATTGCAAAGCACTTTCAGAAATGCAATCATATAAAAATGCTATCTATTGTACAGCTGAAGTTGCAAAAAATAACATTATCAGAGACTGGGTGGAAGGTAAGCACCAGGCTGAAGAGGTATATTGGCCTAAAACAAGCTCCCTTTAAAGCTAACAGTCAGGATTCCTTTGGAAGTCTCTTGATTGAGGATGATGAACTGTGAGAGTATTAAAAAGCAGTATTCATAAGCACAGTCCGCCAAATCTGAAGTCTTCTGCTCCAAATCAAAGAAAAAGGGCCTCTGTTTGTTCCTAGACATACACCTTGAATTTTAATCGGTGCAAATTACATGGCAGTGTAGTTTAGGCACTGGAGAGTGCAAGTTTCATCCTTTAAAACAGGGGTGGAGAACTTTTTTTTGGGTTGGGGGTGCTGCTGATCTCCAGAAAAATCAGTCAGGGGCCACACACAAGTGAAAAGAAAAAAAAAACCTCACTGATGTGGCCCCTGACTGAAAAGCAGAAGAAAAACACACACTTCATTCAATCTGTTCTCTATTCATTTCGGTTGGTAGCTGCATCCTCCCACACTGTATGTTTTGGCACTAAACCCCTCAGTTTTGGTCCACTCCTGAGCCTTGGAGGGCCTGGGTTAGTAGATTTTGTGGCCAACATAGACTCCAGGGTGGGGCCAAAAATGAGGGGTTCAGTGTGTGGGAGGGGACTGTCAGAAGTGGGCTTGGGGTGTGAGGTCTGGGTACTAGAGAGGGTGTAAGAGTGGGCTGGGGGGAAGTAGGGTGCAGGTGTGGGGATTGGAAGAGAGGTCGGGTGCTGGAGTTGGCTGCAGCTAGAGAGGGTGGGTGATTGGGGGGGGGGAAGGTGCTTACCTGTGTAGCTCCCTGTGGGCATACATGGCACTCTGTGCCCTGCCATTCCCAGGCTCTTACTAACTGCAATTACTGTCAATCAGAGTAGCAGGGGAAAGCCTCCAAGCGAACACTTCCCTGCACTGCCATTTCCCCAGCCAGGGAGGAAGGGGAGCGGCAGCATGTGGAGCCACTTCCCCTGCAAGGCAGAGCCTGTGGGCCATATTTGGGCCTGGCTTGCCTGAATTTGGCCTGTGGGGTTGGAGCACCAGTGCCCCAATTCTGGGTTGTGGGGAGAGCCCCAAGCTTTGCTGGTTGGATGGTGCCCTTGGAAGGTAGGTTCCCCATCCCAGCTTTAAAATAGAGCAATCCATTTCCCCAGTTTGCTATTTCAAGCCTGATAGTATGCTCTTTGCAGGATGAGATACAAAAGGTAACATATTACAGTAAAACTCCAGTTGTCCGGCATCCAGTGGTCCGGCACTCCTGCTAGTCCGGCACCACCTGGAACCCGGAAGTGCTCCAGGCAGCCAGACAATTGGAGCTGCTCTGCCCTGGGCTTCCCCGAGTCAGCCGCTGGTCAGTTTCAGCGCCTCTCGGCTCTGCGTGACCAACCTGGCAGCCCTCCAGCTGCTCTGCCCCAGGCGTCCCCAAGTCAGCTGCTGCTGAAACTGACCAGCAGCTGACTCAGGGAAGCCCTGAGCAGAGCTTCCCGGAGTCAGCCGCTGGTCAGTTTCAGCAGCGGCTGACTTGGGGATGCCTGGGGCAGAGCTGCTGGGGTGCTGCCGGGTTGGTCCCGCAGTGCCGCCCCTCCATTCCCTTCCCCCCCACCCCAGACCCCTCATAGCCCCCCCTTCCAGTAGTCCGGCATATTTGATAATCCAGCACCCCCTGGGTCCTAAAGGTGCCGGATTATCGGAAATTTACTGTACTTGATTTGTGGAGTTTGCAGTCTAAATAAATGAGCAAGACACAATGCAATGTGAGACCCCCACAGGGAAGTTTTCTTATATTATTTTAAATGGCTTAGAATGGTGGATTTTGAGAGAGAACATGAAGAGATGAGATAAATCACTAGGAAAGACAGAAATTGTTCAGAAAAGTACTGAAAATCCCTTCTAATCAATACTGTCACATGAAATATTGTTTGCAGATTTGTGCTACTTCCAATTAGAGATAAATGTTGCCATGCATTTTATTTTCTGTAGTTTCTGTTGGACTTGGAACATTGGCAAGTGTCCCAGCCTATACCAGTTAAATTTATAACATGCCACAGTCTCAGAACTCTGGTACAAACCATGTAATTAAAAAAACAAATTATTTACAGCTCAGATGTGGTATTTTCCCATCAACTTTTCATAGAGTCATGCAACTGCAGCCAGTTCACTCACCTATTTCACCTATCACAGCACTTTCAATCAGACCTGTTCACGCCTAAAGTGTTTTGCCAACTTTTTGGCACACAGAAGACAAATTAATGCTTTGAATTGCAACATGTTTCTCTAGAAAAACTCATGACAGATAGGATTGTCTCTGCTTAAATATTCAATAGTTGGAAGGAAAATAGTAGCACTTCTAAGTATGATTAAAACCTTTAGTACTTATTGGTTGAATACCTGGTTTTTAAAATAACACATGTGTTTGGTTATATTAAGTATTGAAGGATTCTTTTGACTGTAAAACAGTATTTCCTACAAAAGTTAAATATATTTGCGTAGAACTTGTGTTAACCTTTGCATGGTAGCTTGTGAGCCATATATTGTGCTGTCCACAGATATCTGTTGGATTTTAAAAAAGAGAGAAGAGTGAGTGAGCTTGGGTAAATAATTTTGGCCTACTGAAATATTAGAGAGGAAATCCAAACGCTGAACTAGGAGACACTTTTTCTACCCAATTAAAATAATGTCACAAAATAGCATTGCTAACATGCTGTCTTCCAAAATGTTATCAATTCTTTGTTTTATGTATGAGAGCCCAAATGCTATCCATGGAAGTGGGAGAATTTTCAGGGATAGTCATTTATTGAGTCTGTCTGACCGCTGCTTATGTTTTTCCCTACATAAATCAGTTAATCTGTTCTCTATTCATTTCGGTTGGTAGCTGCATCCTGTCACACTGTATGTTTTGGCATTTCAATCTTGGACTGTATTAAGCAGTTCCAAAACAAATATATTATAAAAGTAAATGTGCATATACTTAACCTTCTCAGTTCAACTCCTCCTTTCTTCTCCATCCCCATCAGTACTAGTCTCTGCCATAACTCATAATAAGGAGAGAGCAAAGTTCCTAATTTCCTTTCATTCTTCCTATAATAGGAACACCTCCCTGAAATCATATATAGAGAAAGAACCCACTCTAGTCAACATGGCTCCAGGCCTGCATGCCTGCCATAGAGTCCCATTAAATTCAGTGATACTGAGGAAATGTCTGTTTGCATGGGGATTTGTTTGTGGGATTAGAGTTGCAACTATAACTTCAGCTTTGAAAATTGTTTTGGCCTAAAAATAGCTAGCCTCACTCATAGGATCTTGAAATGTGAGTAGTCCTGTGTTAATACATCCTAGAATCATGTTTGCTTTTTTTGCAACAGTATCACACTGTTGATTCAAGTTTAACTTGTGGTCCACTATGACCCCTAATCCTTTTCAGCAGTACTCCTTCCTAGACAGTCACTTTCCTCAAAAGCTTATGATTTAATATATTTGTTAGGATGGGAGCTACTGTTCTGTATTTTCTAGACTCAGTACCCCAAATTTTACCTCACTTAAAAATTACTTACGAAATCAGACCTATAAATGCAGAAGTGTCACAGCACACTCTTACAGGAAAAATTGCCTACTTTTGCAGGTTTACCATATAATTATAAAACCTATTGGGATATAACCAGTGTATTTACATTTCAATGTATAGCATATAGAGCAGTATAAACAAGTAATTGTATGAAATTTTAATTTTTTACTGTCTTGGCTAGTGCTTGGTATGTAGCCTTTGTAAAACTAGGTAGGTATCTAGATGAGTCGATGTATCCCCTGGAAGACATCTGCGTATCCCAAGGGCAATGTGGTATAGAAGTATAGATGATTTGGGGAAGCTTGTGGTTGACCCTGCTCTGAGATGACATCTTTGTTTGGAATCCGTCTAATTACAGTTACCTAATTAATTATAATTAGGTAATAAAGATTACTCACCTTCTTAATGCAAAGAACTAGATAATTGCCAGGTTTTTTTAAAAAAAGATCTGGTAGCTAAGGTTCAGTATTTCAGTTGAAACATGTAGCGATCTAGTGGGCTAGCCTAGAAATATGGAACTAAACAGTTTAAGTCCTAGTCTTAGGTCTGACACTCAGTTGAAGCATTTTTAGCCACTTCTGGTGCCTCTTCACTTTGTGCTTGTTTGTATACATTTCTGCTAAAATATTTAGAAAAAGAAAGCAACCCTCCATTCCCCAAAAAGCAAATGCTGAGGAGTTTCTAAAACCAGCTCCCTCAATTTTGGAAACCAGGTGTGGGTTTTGCTTTATGTTCTGAGGTTACCAGGGGAAACTTTTCTTTATGAGTCAGGGTATATGTTGTTGTGTTGTGATGGAATATGCATTATTTTATACTTAGTATTGATAATTTGCTGGTTATGGGGGCAGCTTAAGCTTGGTGTCCTTAGTGAGTAATTTCCTTGCTTGGAAGAGAGGATTTTATTTTTTTGTTTTGTAAATGATACCATAGGTGATACGCTTATTAGTCAGCAGCATTAAAGTGTTTGTAAATTCAGTTTTCCTTTCCAAAAACTTTTCTCTTTTTAGATCACGTAATAAAACTGAATTTCAACAAATATGATTGTGAAATTAGTCTGGCAGGACTGCCACCTTAAACTGCTGCCTCTATCAGGGAGCAGGGATGCAGGTAACCACGTAACTGAGAATTTTAGTGGTTTCACTTTTACCCAATTACCCGCTTCTTAACATCCTTAGTTCAGTCCCAGCTGAGAGTGGCCCATAGGAACTAGGGATATAATTGTGTATCCAGTTAAACAATTAATTGATTTGTTTGTGTCCCCTATTAGTATCAAAACTTTTGTCAATCAGGTGTTTGGGGGGAGGGGAGGAATGCTGATCAATGTAAGTTGCACTGACAAGAGCCAGTGTGAACAGTGCTGTGTCAGCAGGAGAGTGTCTCCTACTCCTTATTGGGATGGGCACAGAGCAGTTGCACAGACTTAACAGTGGTGTGGCTGCAATAGTACAGCTGTGCTGTTGTGAAGGCCATAGCGTAGGCATAGGTCTTGTCTACTCTGCCACTTTCCTGCCCTGTAACTTTCTTGCGCAGGGTGTGGGGAACAAATTGCAGTTCTGTAATCTCCAGTGTAATCAGGCTCCCAGTGCTGTTGTTTACTCCCCTTATCGAGGTAGCTAGAGCTCTCTCCCAGTGCTAGCGTCATAAGTTTAGACAAAACCTTAGCCTTACTTTTCTGCTTTCAATTGGCAAATAACAAATATTAGTTTAAGTGGACTCTTGAAACTCTCTTCCTAAATCCGCTAAATTGAATGCTGAAAGCAGCTCAGGTCAGCGCTGGTACTCCTCGTAGTCATGATGAGTAAGAGATGCTGACGGGAGTGTTTGTTCCAGTTAGCCCCTCTCTTTCTGTGAAGACGGCGCCAAGCTCAACATAAGAGGTAAGCCGACTCTGGCTACTTATTTTAAGTAGCTGGAGTTGCATACCATAACCTGGTCCAGATCTAGTGTAGACTCGGTCTCAGAATTCTTGGGTTGCTTCTTTTGGGTATAGGGAAGCAGAATAGAGGTGGGTGGTCTGCAACAAATAGACTGTTTTAGGTCTCTCTTTAAGTCTTGTTTAGGTGTGTGCTTCTGTATTCTATAATATTTGTCTTCCTGCTAAGGCTTGATTTAAAAATAAATATTTGTAACTGTATATAATCTTTATTTTCAAAAATAAGATTACATTTAAATAAATGTTTAAAATTTTAAAATATCTGCCAGGTCTTATTGTACTATGTAGAAAAATCTAATGAATTGCCAAAAAATACAGCATCTCTGTAAAGTGAAAATTTAACTTTTTGCTATTATTAGAAGCATCCTTGTGCAATGTTAGTGATGCTCAAGTGACCTTCTACTGACCAAAACAAGGAAACAAAAACAGAATTGACTGTCCTATTTTTTGAAGTCTGATTTTTTTGTTTTGTTTTGTTTTGGCCTCATTCTCTATTCTTTAACCACTTCCTCAGGAAATAGTACCTCTGTTTATTGTGAGGTCTACCTAGTTACAGTCTAGGTTTTTTTTTTCTACCTGAATGTCTGCTCATGCAGTATCTATTTAAAGAATCAGACAGATAATGGACATTGCTGCATCTTTCCATTACCATGTTTTTTCAGTTGCTTAAATAATTTTCAAAGTATCAGTGGGGCAGTTAGCTCCGTTGAGTGCAACTTAGGAAGTGAATTGTAAACAGCAGAAATTATTCGATTTGCTCTTTGAGGAGAATGCTTCAATGCTGGCATGTTCCTAGCAGTTAATTACCTTATCTTAAAGTAATGAGTGTTTATTTCCTATCCTGTTATTTTTAATTCTTTTTAGCAGTTGTTGAGTAATTCTGTGCTCAGTTTGTTTCCAAAATCAATTACCTTAGGCCAACCAGGAAAGTTCTTGCATTAGACCAACCATTGCTTTTACTTACAATGATAAGAAGCAAATAGGAGGATATACTGCAAATGTACTGCTGTGAATTAGTGTTTGTGTAAATATTCTACTTGCATAGTGAGAGCAGGAAAACAAAATGTGATTCCAGCTTGTTTTTGACTTTATCATTGCTTTGCTTTATTTTTGATGCTTAAGAAAGATGGCAGAAGAAAGGAGACTGAGGTTTTCACTTGTTTATGGTGATGGCGGGAGATTCACTGTAATTCTGAAAACCCCATTTGCAATCTGTGATTTTTAGTGAGGTCTCCCAGTCAAAGACTTGATAGAAACAATAGTTCATTCTTGTTTATAAAAGTGCAGGAGGGACTGGCAGGTATTGGTTCTGGGAGCAAATTTGGGGGCAGTGGGCTCGAGGTTGGGCAGACTTCCTCCCGTTGATGTCATAGTCCCATTTCTGTAGCCTTTTTTTTTTCTTTCTTTGTCTTTTTCTCTTCAGCATTTGAGGAAGTGAGTTATAGGACACACAAGTTTATGTTCTAATTCTCTAATAAATTTGTTAGTCTTTAAGTGCCACTGGACTCCTTGTGTTTTTTTCCCCTCCCAAGGCTTGCCCATCTCTTGCTTGCACCTCGACACTTTGCTCCAATCTGGGGCCTCGTCCTGCACCCAAACTCCCTTTTAGAGCCTGCAACCCTCACCTGCTCCAGCACCCCATCCCTCTGTTGCAGCCAGATGAAAGTAAGTGAGGGTGGGGGGAGAGCGAGTGAAGGAGGGGGAGTGGAGTAGGCAAGACTTTGGGGAAAGCGTGGGGTCTCAGGGAAGGAATGGGGTAGATCCTGGATTGCCCTTAAATTAAGAAAGTGATCTTAACCATAAAAAAGGTTGGTGATCACTGTTTTAAATAGTATCTGTGATGGACAATCTAGACTAGTGAGTGGGCAGCACGAGTTGAACTCTCCTCCCATAACCAAGATGACAAGTCGCAGAGGGGGGAGATGTTTTTCTGTATCTGCAAAAACAGCGAGGAATCCTGTGGCACCTTAGAGACCAACAGATTTATTCGGGCATCAGCTTTCATGGGTGAAGAAGTAGATTTTACCCATGTGAGTTTATGCCCTAATAAATCTGTTGGCTTCTAAGCTGCCACAGGACTCCTTGTTGTTATAACCAAGATGGTCTCCAGGGATGGGGTAGTTTTGTGGGGTATGCCAATTGAACCATAGCAGTGCTTTGATTGGATGCAGAGGGAGCACATGATTCTCACAGTCAGTATTTTGTGCAGTCAGCAGGCACTTCACGTCACGTGCCCTTGCTTTATGTGCATATCACTTTAGTAATACTGGTAGGAAAAAACCTTCATGACAGAAACTAGCGAAGTCTGGCAACTCTGTGCATTGCAGAATGTCTCTTGGGCCATACATAGAACCCCAATGGAAGGCATGCAGGCTGCCGGTTGCCCACTGCTGTCTTACTAGTTCGTTGGTTGTCCGGAGTGTCTTACAGAAACAACAGGTAGACGAGACTCGAATTTCTGATACAAGTAATAATCAGAGGAATTAAAAAAGAAAACACCAAACATCTTCTGGCTTTCTTGATGTATAAGAAATAGTCTCCCACTGGGGCTCTTGTACATTTCGAAGGAGGAATGGGGGAACTCCGCGTGCAGCCCGAGGCCAGCGGGAAGTCCCACTGACTCCGGGCTGCACACTGCGTGTCAGCTTTGAAATGTACAAGAGTTCCCAGAGGGGCTCTTGTGCATTTCAAAGCAGCAGCACAGCATGGAGCCTGGGGTCGGGGGGGACTCAGAGTCCTTCGCTGACCTCAGGCTCCATGCTGCGCTGCCGATTTGACATGCCACGTTGAGCTGAGGATTCACCAGTTGACTGTGGATTCCGTGCAGCATTTCCCCAGAACCTAGGGTCAGCTGATCCTGGGTTCTGTGGAAATGCAGCACTGATCACCACCTCAGCTGTGCAACACTGTTTCTTTCAAAGGCTGAGGCAGAGGCAGAATTTCAAAGGGGCAGCGCCGCACTGCTGACCCCAGGCTCAGTTGCCTCTATCTGAAAGAGGGGGGAGGGTATTGACTAGTTAGCTGACTATCCGATAAGCATTTGCTTATGTCGACTAGTCCTTAACATCCCTAATCTACATAGTGTTTTTAACTCAAATATTGTGATATCAAGCTATTAAGAACATAAGAACGACTATAATGGGTCAAACCAACAGTTCATCTAGGTCAGTATCCTGACTGCCAACAGTGGCCAATACCAGATGCCTCCATAGGGAGGGAACACAACAGGTAATCCTTACATAATCCCTCTCCTGTCCCCCATTTCCAGACAAACAGGCAAGGGGCATTATTCCTACCCATCCTGGCTAATAGCCATTGATGGGTTAAAGTCCTAGTCTTCACAACATCCTCTGGCAAGGAGTTCCACAGATTGACTGTGTGCTGAGTGAAGAAACCTTCCTTTTGTTTTGCATGAGACCAAGAAAATAACATTTACCCCTACATTTTTAAAGCAGATCCTAATGTTGGACGGGGTCTTGGGGTGTCTGGGGGGCAGACCAGAGCTTCTGGCTCAGTTGGACAGGAAGGTGGTGGGCTCAATTGTATGATCAGCACATCAGTTTATAGTCTCAAGGGGATCTCTGTGACCTAACCCATCACATCTTACAAGATCTTTAAGTGCTCATACAAGAAAGAACATGAGGGTGAAGTGGGAAGGGACCCTTGGTGAGCATGCGCCCATGAGCCTGTGTAGAACAGAATGACTAAGATTTTATAAGAGTTACTTCATTAGCGATGGGGCACAGAAACTGGAAGTATCCTAGACAATTTAAATCCTATTTCTGAATGTTCTTAACTACACAAGATTTCAGCGTGAAATTCACTGTAATATGTCTGTACCTATGGTGTTAAACTGTTTGCTTCCTGAGAGAGGGTCCATTGCTTCTTTTTTTGTTTGCAAAGTCCTGTGATTGTTTTGGGTGCTATATAAATAATTAACTAGTATTCAGGTTTCATTTGTGATTAGGCTGTAGAAGACAACGTTTTCTCTCCCTGTTACGCAATTGAATGTATAGTTTCAACACTTCCAAGTAAGCTCATGCTGATGTACAGTGACAAATTACTCACTATTTGAGACCGCATTGTGGCAGCACAGATTTATTTTCTCATCTTTGAAGCATTAACATCTTTCTCAAACACTTAAGGACATTCTAAAAATACAGCAAACAGTGCAGTTGGCAACTGCTGTAGTGGGCATTTTAGCTTAAGCCTGCTGAACTGCTAATGTCTAATAAAATGACAGAGGTGGGTTAATTTCGTTTTTTTGCTCAATTAAAGTGTGTCAAGCTGTTTGTAGGGCATAACTTCTAGATGTATTTTTGCACGATACTTTTATTTCCTATATTTTTAAAGTAGCATTCAAAAAAGCTCTTAAAACCCAGTGGTAACGGTGACTCACTTAAGCAGAAAAAGGCATAAGAAAATAGCCAAAATAATGTTGTTTCTCGTCTCCTCCTTCTCCCCTTCTTTTGATTTATATGGTACTTCATGTGGTTTAGGAATCCCAATGAGTCAAGTTGACTTTGACATCCAGCTAGATCTGTAACTCATTGCTTTGGAAGTTGGATGATAACCTGAAAACCCTGATAGCTGCTGGAGTTGTCAAGCAGCAGCAAATGTTTTCTTACCCTCAATGCTGTTTTGTCAGCTGCACACAGTAGTCCCCTCTAGTACACTATACTTTTTGCAGGTGGCCACTTAATGAATTTTGCTATGTGATCACGGGCCGGCTCCACCACTTGAAGGGGTGGGACTTAGGCAAGAAGGGGCAGCCTGAGACTAGCTTCTCCCCAGAGGTTTTGAATTAAAAATGCAACAAAGGGCTTGCGGCTCCTGGCCCTGCCACTACTGACGTTGCCTGGAAGCTGTCCAGGGTTGCTGTGGCTATTTAAAAGACTTGCGATTCTGGCTCCTGTCAGCATAGTGCTGCGACTGTGAGCCATTTAAATAGGATCTTGCTTCTTGAGCCACTGCCTGGAAATAAAAGATATAAATAGGAAGTGGCCAGATGCAGTCCATGGGCCAGATGAAACTTAGGTGGGCTGCCTCCGTCCCCAGGGCCTCATCTTGCCCAGCCCTGATTTACATGGACTGACGAGGGATTTGTCATGAGCCTGTGCTTTTATAAGGACTCTGTCTTTCTCTTCATGAAATTTCTCTCATCTATCACCATCAAGTCCTAGAGTCATCAGGGCTATGCTACAGTTGAGGGGACTGATCCTTTGATGTGGCCTCCAGCTGAGACACCTCACTCCCCTGGTACTCCATCCTTGGGGGGGGGGGCGGGAGGGAGAGGGGAGGACTGAGATTCAAGGTCTCAGGCCAGGTTAATACTTCTGGGGTTCCAGGGTTAGTGGATTTGTGGGGCCCCCCAGGTTTTGGGATGGGGTCAGAAATGAGGGGTCCAGTGTGTGGGACAGGCATGGGGGTGCAGAATCTGGGTGGTAGTTAGGGTGCAGGAACAAGCTGGGAGTAGGTGTCTGGTCTGGGGGGAAGGCAGGAGCAGGGTGAGGTGAATGTCTGGTCAGTGGGCAGGATGCTGGTGGGTGTCTGGCCAGGGATGAGGGGGCAGCTCACCCCATTTCTCTGGCAGGAGCCTGCCCGGCCATGTGCTCAGTGACTAAGAGACAGAACCGGCCAATAGGATTGTGCTGGGGGCGGGAGCAGCCATGAAGCACTACTCCCCTCCCCTCCCTGCTCACAGTTTGTGGGAAACAAACAGCCCAGCCATGGTTTTTCTGTGCAGCATGCGGGGGCAAGGCAAGTTAGAGGAGTCTGCCTGGGGCTCCCTGCTGCCTCTACAAACCTGATCCGGCCAGTGGAGGATGTTGTGCCCAGGCCTGCTGTAGCGCCAGCACAGGCTGCCTGCTCCGGGGGAGTAAGGGAGTGCTGGGCTCGAGCATCAAAAGAGTTATCTGGCTCCCTAGCGAGCCATATGGGTTGCCTGATTTAGAGCAGGGGAAAGGCTGACTGATATCTTCAGCTCATTTACCCTATTGCCTAAAATCCCTGATCCCTCGTACTGTTCTCATTGTTTTCTTCAGGAGTAGCTAACTTAGAGGGCTGGTGAATATTGCAACTGATTGAGGAGTGCTATAAATGTGTGCTAGGGTTGCCAGATGGTTTAACCAAAAATACTGAACCCCTGGCCCCACCCAAAATAAACCCACCAGAGGAAAAATTCTGTTGAGGGGCAAAAAAAGGGAGGAAACCAAAGTTGTTGAGAAGGAAAAAAAAAAAAAAAAGATCCCGAGAGTTATTAAGCAAATAAATAAATAAATACAACAGCATTAAAACAGCATGGCCCCTTTAAGTGTGTTCAGAGTCAAAATAGGGATAGGGAACGGTTGAGCACTAAGACCCAGGGAAGGCATTGCTTCCCCTTGCTTGAGGTCTTTAGGCTCTTTGCTGGCAGCCATCTTGTTTTCTTGGTTGAGCCAGAAAGCAGCTTCCCTGCGGAACCAGATAAGCAGGGGAGCTAGGGGCTGGGCCCAATTGCTGAGTGTGTCATAGGGTTGCCAGGTGTCCGGTATTTTCTCCTCCTAGCAAGAGAAAAGAAACAAAATACCGGACATTTTAGGTGTCCAGTATTTTCTGAATTTTTTTACCGGACAGGAGGAGGCGAAAATATCAGATTGTCTGGGTCAATACCGGACACCTGACAACCTTAATGTGTGTTTAGTTTATACTGGATGTGGGTGCACTCCTAGTGGCTAGAAGGATATGTCACTCACTAGGATCTATCACAGGTTGTACATCTAAAGATCTTATTTAAGTACAGAGGTACCTTAAGAATTGCAGCTTTTTTAACCAGCACATTGAACTTTCCCTTCCGTGCTCTAGACTGAACTATAAAACAGAGACCTTTCCCATGCCCACCCTTTCAGCACACGACTGAAAGGGTAAAATGTTAGTTAAGACCTGCGGCAGCACTTGCATACAGAATGAGCATTCAAAATGTCATGTGTTATCAAAGTGTAATTTTGTCTACTTATTGCTGATGGAAATGGCAGGCCCTCTTGGAGTAATTCTTCTGAAGTAGTCTCTCTTAAATAGATTTTATTAAATAATGGTAAAGTACATTGACTATATATGTGACTTTTTTCAGTCCTATGAGCTGCAGTGGTAAAAGGCAAAGAAAGGCTTTAAAACATTCACCACTTTTTGGAATTGTAATTTGTGATGTTTTTGTTTTTTAGTTGGAGATCCAATAGTGACCTCATGAAAGCAAAAACGTGATCTTTTGCAATATGAACAGTAGAGAAATGTGCCTGCAATTAAAAATGAAGGAAGGCTAATGTGCTTTGCTGTCAGCTACCTTTCCTGCAATCCCTACTATAGCTTAATATGTGTATGATTCTTTTAGTATTTCATATAATCCTACAAAGTGGAGCCAGAGGAGAGCTAGTTTCCTCTCACAAGATGGATTCTATAACTCTTAATATATCACAGACAGTTCATCTGACTTTCTTTTTGTTTAATAGTGTGCCGATCCAATAAAAGTCCCTGGGTCTGTCTGACTTGTTCAAGTGTCCATTGTGGAAGGTAGGTACAGGACATAATAATTTGGAAATTACTTTACCTCCTCTTTTTATAATCTTTTCATCACTTTCCCTCCCTGCTGCTTGTTGTGTTTAAAACCATCGTCCTGCAAAGGATCTCTAGATATCCCTATTCCATTGTTCCTCTCTACTAGAGTCATTTAAACTCTAATAGACTATCAGAGGCAGCAAGGGGGGACGGATAGTCGGGAGCGGTTGCCCATGGGGAAATGGCTTTTAAGCCAGCTCCTCATGAGCACTGGATCCCATGGAGCCACCTGCCAACCCAACCCCAGCAGTGTGGGGGGGAAAAAGGCAGGAGCCTGGTACAGGTGGGAAGCTGGCTTTTAAGCAGAGGCAGCAGTGTGGGGCAGGCAGGGAGGGAGCTGGCTCTGAGGAGCCGCCTGTCCACCTTCCCCCTTGCTGCTTCCCACAGTAGGGGTGGGGGAGGCATGATACCAGAGTTCTCCTGTCCATGGAGAACTCGGGTCTGCCACAGAGCAACCTCTGTCTATGGTGGGCCCAGGTGGACAGATGCTGCTCCATGGGATGCTGGCGCAGCCTCTGTTTGCAGGGACCTCGGGCCACCCATGGACAGAGACTGCTGCCGCCCCGTGGCCTCTGTATAAGAGGTAGCAGCCCAGGGCAGAAAGCAGGAACCAGTCTGCGTGGGGAGCCAATTTTTAAACTGGCTCTCCTTGTGGAAAAGCTCCCACCTTCCACCCAGCGCTGCCTCTGGTACAGAGGTAGCAGTGTGGAGTGGCAGGGTACTCCTGGGAGTTGGGCTAGGAGCACCCTGGTTACCAACCCCATCCTTGGGACCATCGAATAATCATCTAATGGATAAGATTTTGTGCAGTTACATGATTATTAAATTAAACAACATCTAACATCCCTACTCTAAACTGGAATATAGTGTCAAAGGAACTAGTGCAGTTCAGTGATTTATACATGCACGCTGAACATTCCTCTCTGCTTTCTATCCATGTGTGCTGAGGTATTTTTCTTTTGATTTAAAAACACAAATAGTTTATTAATGTGGTAGTATCAGTTAATATGGTTTGCCTGTGTTTAAAGCTGAAGACACAGTGAGAGTGGAATAGGGATATGAACCACTAGTCATCTATTGAATAAGCAAATGCTTATCGGATAGTCGACACACTAGTCCAGTGCTGGCCAACCCATTAAATGAAGAGAGCCTAAACAGTGTCGGGGGGACGGGAAGGACGCTACTCCTTTCAAAACTGTGGGTTAGGCTTTTTGGACATATCAGGCTCCTATTGGCTGCCGCCATTTTGCTGCACTGGATGGCTCCCCTGCACCTGGTGAGTACAGGGAGCCATGGGTCGTTTGAAGGGGCACATGGGGCGACTTCGCAAGCTGCGGGGGAGGGGTGGGAGCTTCGCGAGCCACACTTTCAGGGCTGAAGAGCTGCATGCGGCTCATGAGCCGCAGGTTGGCCACCCCTGCACTAGTCGACTAGTTGCTTCCCTCCTTGCTGCTTCTATCAGAAAGAGATGGGGAGGGAGAAAGACGAGGAGGTGCTTCAAAGCGGCAGTGCCGTGTGTAGCCTGGGGCCAGACCCTGGGCTCCACACAGCGCTGCCACTTTGAAATGCCGTGTGAAGCCTGGGCTAGCTGGGGCATCAGGCTCCGCACGGCATTTCAAGGCTGCAACACCGCATGGTGCCGGGGGTCAGCTGGGAACTCCAGCTAACCCCAGGCTCCATGTGGCACTGCCGTTTTCAAACACGGAAAGGAGCATGGGGCCAGCGGGAGACTGCTTGAGTCCCCCACTGGCCCTGTGCTCCCCGCAGTGCTTTTGCCTTTGACGTGTAGAAAAAGCCTCAGGGCTGTTGCTACACTTCAAAGTGGAGGTGCCCTTATTGACTGATCGAATTGTCGATGCAAATTGCATCAATTATTCGATTAGCCAGTTAATCTGTTTAACATCCCGAGAGTGGAATTGCATTTTTTTACTGAAGCACTGCCTGGTTTTTGTCCTTGAAAACTCCTGTTCAGCTTAACAACTTTTTTTTTTTTGATAGACCAGTAAATTCTATTTTCAGTTTTATTTCACAGCCTGCTCTTGTAGAGGTAAGCATATGCTAACTACTGTAATAGTTACTTTCATGTCAAAACCTTCAGCACAAAAAAAATCTGATTTTTCTTGAATTTTAAAATTTAATTACTTTGAGGGAGGGAGATGGGAAACAGTATCATATTCTGAATGATCAGAGGCTGAAATTCATAATTTGGAATATTGTGCTCATTCTTTGTTTTTTACTGTTGTAAAAACCAACCCTTTGTTATATGTAGTAAATAGACTTTGAATTACATTTTTACTTAGTTTGTGTTAGATGTTAAAACTGCTGTCAACCCAGGAATTAAACATGTTTGAATGAGAAAGCACCATCAGTGTGGTCTGGAAATCTCTAAGACGTAGGGAAGCAGCATGATCTTTTGTTCAGGTAACAATTAAAGTACAAAGAGAAAATATTTTTACTGGAAGTGCCACATTGTTCTTTTACCTAGATTTGGGAAGGAGAGAAGAATTATAATACAACAAAAGTATCTCTTGCATTTTCAGATTAAGAACTTTTTAAAGTCAGGCTTAGATTTATGGGCACACCTCAAATTTTGTGAGTAAAAATGTTAATCTAATATGCTTTTTTATATATGAAGACCTCTACAGACTTCTGAATTGCTCTTCATTACATGATCTCAGGTCTAATGCCTCCCAGATTCATGGACTTGACAATAAAATGCAAGAGCTTCAGTTTTACATCACTGTTCATAGAGCAGTGGAGCTTAAAATGGATATGCTTATATGTAGGAGTTAATGTTCAGTTCAAGTAATTGTAGACCTGGTGAATATTGGAAGGAAGAAAAGCAAGGGTATAGGAAAAGTGTACTGGGGGAAGAGAGGGATAAACTAAATTCTGGTGTTTTAATGCGAACAAGGAGAGCTACCGTTCTTGTTGTAAATATGTGATTGGACACACGAGGCTCATAATCACAGGATTGACTTATGAGACCCATGTAGAGTATGTATGCACGTGCATAAATGCATGCCTTAGAGAAAGATAGGATAGCTATTAAAAGGAGCTTTGCGGGAAAAGTCTTATTTTTTTTATAGAGATGATTTGCGGATTTAACACATTAATAGCTGTATTTGGGATTACATCGTTAGACTATTGCTGATATCTTTCCCCCTAAGCTTTGGGTAAATAACTTTAAAAGTTTGAAGAGCTTTTTTTGGTTTTTCTTCTTTCTTCAAGATATGTGAATGGCCATGCAAAGAAACATTATGAAGATGCACAGATTCCTTTAACCAATCATAAGAAAACAGAAAAGCAAGAGAAAGTTCAGCATACTGTGTGTATGGACTGCAGTAGTTACAGTACATATTGGTAAGTAAATGTTTGCAGCATGCTATATGGACTGATTTAGTAACTCATTTGGGACCTGGTGAAACATTCTGCATTTTTAAAACTCATTGTATACACATATTCCCAACCTTGGCTGTTTCAGAATAGAATCTATATGTGAAAGCTTTCTGCTTTGAGATGTATTTTGTATCTGTGATTAAAGCTAGATTCCTATGTTACAAGTGACAAAAAAAAACCTCAAAGATTTTCATTGTGTATCATGTAGATTTCTTTAGTTGCAGTAATTTTTGTGTAGGGGTATCTAAGAACATATCTTTCATGTTTAGGGGTATCTAAGAACATACCTTATGAAGGCAAATAAGAGTACCAGTGCATTCCAGATCTTCATTTCATAGAGGTAGCCAATGTTGCACAGAATAATCATTTACAGATGGTTCAATTGTGAGTATGGTGAGAGATGTGAGTGATTAAGTAAATATGGAAAATTCTTGCCCAACAGATCTGCTTCCTCTAAATGTGTCTTTGTATCAGCTCTTCTGACTTTCTGGTAGAAAGGCTAGTTTGGCATGTTGAAAGCTTTGCAGAGCCAATATGGCTATTGGAGACTGAGCTAGAACTAGCTTGAGTGTAGAATCAAACTATCAAGCAAATTCAAATAGCAGACTCTTTATAAATGGGGGCAATAAGAGGCAGAATGCAGCCCTAGTTGAGGTTGCGTTGCTAGCAATAGTTCTTTAAACTAGGGATGTTAAATTTAGATTAATTGGCTAATCAAATAGTTGATGCAATTTGCATCGACTATTTGATTAGTCAATAAGGGTGCCTCCACCTTTGAAGTGTAGCAACAGCCCTGAGGCTGTTGCTACGCTTCAAAGGCGAAAGCACTGCAGGGAGCACAGAGCTAGTGGGGGACTCAAGCAGTCCCCCACTGGCCCTGTGCTCCCTGTGGTGTTTCAAAGCGGCAGCACTGCATGGAGCTCAGGGTCAGCTGGGGAGTGGATTCCATGCAGCAATGCCACGTGGAGCATGGCGTCAGACTCCACGTAGTGTTTCAAAGCAGCAGTGACACATGGAATTTGTGCTTCAGCTGGGGAGTCCCCAGCTGGCCCCGAGCTCCAAGTGGCGCTACCGCTTTGAAGCACTCCCTCTTCTTCCCTTCCACCTTGCTGCCTCTTTCTGATAGAGGCAGCAAGGGGGGGCTGACTAGTTAACTAGTCTCCTGACTATCCAATAAGCATTAGCTTATCGGGTGGTTGACTAGTCGATCACATCCCTACTTTAAACTGAGCAAGTGGGATATAGGTGCCATTGAGGCCAGATGATAAATAGGGAACTTTATAGTGCCGGTCTCTTTTCAGAGTATATAACTTGTGTTTAAGACAGCGAAGGCTGGGAGTGGTGGTAGGGAATAGTGATGAAAAATCCCAGTTAATCAGTTAACCTGTTAAACCTAATGCTTAACTGGTTAATCTATTAAAGCGGGATCCTAGGCTGGGGATGTGCCAGACTGGCTGGAGCAGCCCCCAGCCCACAGAGCTTCTGCCTCCAGTCTGGTGCAGGGAATGACTGCTGGCTTCCGGGCTGGGGCTGGCTCCCAGCCCCTCTTGGTTCCAAGCCCCCTGCCCGTAGGGTTCCCACGTTTCCTGTGGACAGAGGCTGCTCCGGACACAGGAGTGCAGCCCCTGTCCATGGCAGGCCCCTGCAGGGCTGGCGAAGCTACCTGTTACTGGCTAACTGGAACTAGTAAGCATTACCTGTTTAGGATGATGCTTACCAGTTAACCTGTCACATCCCTAGTACAGAAGTGATGTTCACGATCTTTCTCCCTCCTCCACCCCAAGCAGAATTGTTGACAGCATCTGTTGTTTTTTCCTCTTGGATTCAGCGTTGTTGATACATATGTGATTGCTGAAGGGGAGAGGCAGAATAGTATTTAAACAGCTGCACAATTCTGAAAGTGGTGTTATAACTCTACAGTACTGATCTCCTTTCAATAAGATGCAGTTTTGGGCAGGTAATCTAACATCTTTGTGCACTGTAGAAAGGAATGGTTCCATATTAAAGGTCCTCTGCAAAAACTGAATGAAGTGATTTGAGCCAAGAGAAATTGTTTGTTGCATGTCAGAAAATTAAGAGCTAAGGCTTATGTAATACATGCAGCAATATCAAATGCTTTCTGTGAATTGTTAGGCATAGCAGAATGCAGTTTGAACAGTCTTCGGTAGAGTTTACTTCCATTTATATTAAATTACTCTACCAAGTGAAGAGGCATGTGGTCAGATGTGATAATGTATTGAAGTATCCTGTTGTATGTACAGAAGGTAGCAGAGATGGGGTTGCTGTGTGAAGGTTAGCTCTAAATGTCCTGACTTATGCTGTTAATGTCTCAGTCTTAACGTTGCAATCAAGTTCCTGGTATTGCATATTCTGTATTCTACTGCACTTCAAAATAAGGATGTGGAAAGGAAATTCGTATGGGTAATATTTGGACTTTTGGCTATATCTTCTGTTCCTTTCCCAGCACATTTGAAAACCTATTTTGCAGGATTGCTTTATTGTCTGTAATCTGTCAATATGCTGAGAATTTATGAATTGCATATCTCATCTCTCTAAGGTGTAATGAAATCTGAGTCAAGCTGTATGAATATTTTATTTTCCCAAACAAAAAACAGAAAGCCTTAAGTTCGGAGCTGACAAAGGAAACTGAGAGATTATAATGTGATCTCCAAACAAGAGAGTAGTGCAGCTCTCCTTGTGAGGAAGGTACCTAAGTAGTGTTTAATGGAGTCTGTTATTAAAATGAAATAAATTTACAAGCTACACATTGAACCTCTCTACTCTGGCACCCTCAGGACCTGTCTGGTGCTGAACCAGAGAATTTGCTGAACCACGGGAGGTCAGTATTGTCTAGCAGCATTACAAATGCTTGCACAGCTTACTGGGCTCTTAGACGATATTTAGGGGTAAATTAGAGCTAAATAATAGAACACAACTCTGAGAGCCAGGGCTGGTGGCTGTATATAAACTTTATAGGATTTCAGGAAACTTGGCCACACCCATTATAGTGGACATCTGACTGAACTAGAGAGGTTCAACATGTACTTATGAGCTTATGCTTGCAGGGGTCAGTAAAGTGAGACAGGATACTTACATCTGCAGTAAAAGAGAAACAAACCAGCATACAAAGCTTCGTCTGCGGTAAACTACGTAAAAAATTGAGTTGTATTGTGGATGAATTGGAATTAAATTAAATGTTTTGCTCTGGGGAATTTATATTGCACTACAGTTCACTAGGAAATAGGTCTGTAAAAGGGTAACTGGTTACCCTGTAAGCATTACCTTAATGTCATGCTTACAGGTGCAACCAGTTGACCAGCTTCAGGCCCAGTTGGAGCAGCTAGGGTTGCCAGATGGTTTCAACAAAAATACCAGATATACTTGACATTACATCACCAGCTACATTACATCTTATTTAGAAAATACCGGACATTTATATTTTCTCATTTATATTTTCTTAATTTGTTTCCCAAACAGAGAACTCAAATACTGGACTGTCCGTTTCAAAACCGGACACCTGGCAACCCTAGGAGAACCCCCTCCCGTGGCATGGTGTGGAGTCCCTACCCACCCTGTCCAGAGCAGCAGAGTGTGGGGAGCTGCTCCAGCTGGGCCAGGCCCGCTGTGCTGCAGATGGAGGACTGCTCCTGCCCAGTCAGGCCTATTGTGCTGTGGACAGGGGGCCAGTTAACTATTTATTTTGGTCTATAGAGCAATGACTGTTACTCAACTAAAGCTTACCAGTTCATTTAAATTGTAAAAGTGGATTCCAGTTGTGATTAACTACTGCAATATAATGCTTTTTGAAGTTAGGCAGTGACTTTTTAAATATAGGCAGGATAATGGAAATCACATTTATGTGACACTGATCCTTTCAAGAGAGCACGTATTTAGGACTAAAGTTAGTTTGTCATGCAAACATTGTAGCTAACCACAACCATTCAGAAGTCAGAAATAACAAAACAAGATCCTGAGATTTACTTCTAACTACTAGTACTTCTAACTAACCTAAATTCATTGGCCCACTGAGATTGTCTTCCTCTTGCAGTTCGTGGATTGAGTTTTGAAGCTAAAAGATTGTGTCTAAGGAAGTCTGACTGTTTGAAAGAGGACTTTTCTATTTTGATTCCCTGTGTGTTTTAGCTTTCAGGAAAGCTGTCTGCTGATGAGAGAGCATATCATCTCTTCAGTTCAGTTCTGGGGAAATGCTATAAACATACGCACAGTGGGGACAGGGAGATTGTAATTACAAAATTAAGATTTGGATCAGCAATTCAGAAAGGTCTTGAACATTTCTGCCCCTTGCACTGAGGTGCACAGCTAGGATATCTCCCTATCCTGTACATGATTTAAAAAACAAAATCTTTGTAACCTAACTCCTCACTGGGTCAGTAATATTGTGACAAAATGTGTGTAGTGAAGTTAAAAGCATAAACTGAAATCAGGTCTGACGTGTTTACCAGACAAGTTTGGGTAAAGCAGTTTCTCAAAGACAAGGAACAAGCTGATACCTCTAGTCATTCATCTAGTCGGTCATATCAGATGGCCATTCTTGGGCAAGGAAGGGGACAGGAAGAAACAGATCTGTATTAGGGATGTTAAAATGTTGAATTCTGTAAATGTGTAACTGCTGACATTTACAGTGGTTATATATTTACACTGGGATGAGCAGGTGGGAGCCGGAGCTTGTGGAGAGCTGTCTTTTAAGAAATGCGCTCTAATTCCTGACCACCCCCTACCCTCTGCTGGTGCCTCTGTATCAGAGGCAGCAGCGTGGGGGAAAGAGACAGGCAGCGGTGCTTGGGGGAGGAACCAGCTTTTAAGCCAGCTCCCTACATATACTGGCTCCTGCAGACAGGCCTGCCCATCCCTGCCTCTGATACAGTTAATCATGTTGTGTAAATGGCTACATGTTCACATTCCTAATCTGTATTTTAGGGTTTGCCAAATCTGGCAAGTTTTGTCAGTAAAACCCCCTTTTTGGTGACCAAACCCAAAATGACAAAAAACGCTCAGTCTTAGAGACAAAACTTCCACCTCCACAAGAGAATTTTGTCTCTCCCCCTCCTTTTAGTGCAAACAATCATGTACTACAGTAGGGTTTTTTCAAGTTTATTAACTCCAGGATGCTTCCCACAGTGCTCAGCTAGCCACTCTGGCCAGTGCTTTGAACTCCATTCCTCTGCAGCCAGGTAAACAAGTAAACAGAAATGTGCCCCTTCCCCCATGCAAACTCTGGGAACTTAAAAATCAATTTCCTGCCATCTGGATCAGCATGTAGTGCTCCCCATGGCGTCGTCTTAGGGAAACGGGTGGCTGTCACTCAAGATGCTCTCCTGTTTGAACCCCCACCCCCCGAACTTTTGAATCTTATCAGTGTATGGGATGAAGAATCAGTGCAATCAGAACTGCAAGTGATGAATCCCTCTAAGAAGGCGGTATGATCAAGACACCATGCAATGCAGAGCCAAGATAAAGGAACTCTGGCAGTCATACCATAAGGTGAAGGAGGAAAATTGCCAGTCTGGCGCTGCACCCAAGACATGCCACTTTTATAGCACAGTCAGCAGAAACAAGACTTAACCTGGAGGCAGAAGTTCTTGATGAAGAGGTGGAAGCAGAAGAGGAGGAGAGGATCACTGCGGGGTCAACCAGTATGACAGGCAGCCAGGAATTGGTCTCAAGTCCTGAGGCTCATGGGGAGTATCATCAGCTGGACGTAGGTCCTGAAGCAAGCAAGAGACACAGAGTAAGTTCCTCTATTACAGCGGGGTGGCGGTGGGATGGGCAGCATTACAGGGCACTAAGTTGCTCTAATGCAGTGGGTGGGAGCGGAAGTGGACCTAAAGTTCTGTAGTCACTGCTCTTCATCCCATGCCTGCATGACAGTGTGATCCCACTGCTCAGAGCTGGTTTCTCTAGCCCAAAAGTGACTCACTACTCCACACAGCTGTTTAATGATAGACCAATGCAATGCCACTTCACTGCTGCCCATGTCACTCACATTGCTGTCCACATCTGAGTCTCCTTCCTCTGAGACTAAGTTCAAAAGTAGTTCTGCTGCAATGTGTGATGTCCGAAGCATGTGGAACACAGCACAGGAGACAAGTCTGAGATCCATGATTTCTCTCAGCTGATGCTGGAGTGCGCAGCAAGAGCGGTTGCCATTTGAAATGGCATGAAAGTAAGCCGGAAGCCCAAAGAGGGCTGTGAAGCAAAGAGGTGGCTGATGAGAAGTTTTTCACATTTCCAAAATGCCTTGTGCTATGTTGTGCATTCCCACAATGCCCACCGACTGAAGACAGATGGAGCAAAGCAATGTGTGTAAATGGGGGGAGCTAACAATATGGCTACTATATGTCAACAGTGTGTGACAGTGTAAACATGATTTCACAACTTTTTTTGGTGACTTTTGCATGTTAAAACCAGTGTAGACATATTCTTAACAAACAGCATGAAATGTGTCTCATCCAGAGATTCCTTGTCTCTTCTGACAGCGTAAATAAACTTTTATCTAAGAAAACAGGAATTATAAAAGTAAGGGACAAAAAATACCTCCAGGTGGTTCTCCTGATCCACTTTTGTCTTTTTCTTCTACAAACAAAGGGAACAGGCTTTGGGCTTGGAAGCAGATCCTGATACTTTGTTCAGCAATATTACTGGAAAGATGGGTTAAGGGATTTTACATTGAACCAAGTCTACTTTGAGTTTTAGTACTAAGGAAACATGTTCCTTGTAACGATTTTTTTACTTGAATGGCTTATAATTGCACTCACTTAAAGCTTCTTTGCAGTTAAATAAACATGTTTTATTTTTTAATCAAAACTAATCCAGTGTTGGATGTTGATCCTTTTAAAAAGTGGGCAATGGACCTAAAATATCTCACCTTTCCAGGAGAAGGCTTAACAGTGCAGAATTCAGGTTCTGGGGAAAAGTTCCCCCTGCTGTATTCTTCTACTCTTTTCATATACACTAGCAGTAAAATATTATTTATAAAAAGTCTGCTTCCTGAAGAATAAAGCTTCCTGAAGGAGGATTCTTGTAAATATATTTGCTCTATTCTAACATGCAGACAGATGATTAGCACAGCAGGAGAAAGTCCTATTCATGTATTTATGTAATATTATACACCATGTGTGGTGTTCTAGAAATAACATAGGTCAAATTTTGGACTTGTTCTCTTGAAGGAATATGGTTGTGTTGATTAAGGTTTTGTAAAAATATTTTTTTTTACATTTGAAGGATGAATAAAAACAAATCTTTAGTGAAAAGCTTTATAAAAAATGTTTTGTACACTACTCTGTGATGGCTGTTATCTAAACATTTGATTATGCTAGTGCATGAAACCAGTAAGTGAAATTGAAGGTATAAGTGGCCATGGTTCACCTTCAGTGAAATTTAAAAAGTAGGTAGCATTAGTGATGAAAAGTACATTAAGGTTTGTTTTTATTTGTTAATATAGGAATTTAAGGTGTCGTTGGCATTTATGACATTATTTTTAACTGTAACTGTATGTCTCTAAACTTCATTAGAGATTTATAAAGCACCTTGAGGATTTGTGACCTAGAGATGTTGTCTAGCATTACATTTTAACAATTTCCACGGTGGGATCCTTTGAATATGGTGAGGTGTTCTCCCAGACGAGGTGGGCATTGAAAGACACAAGCAGAGTGGTTGGCTGGAGCAGACAAGTACAGGGTGTTGGTGTTTCTGGCCTCCAGGGAAGAGGTACTGGGAGTGCTGGGCATTGTGGGAAGTTCTTTCTATTCATGTCTGTCAGTGTGAAAGAAGCTATTTACATATATTTGCATGTATATGCAACCACACTTAAATTGCGGCCCTCGGCATGTCTGTGAGTATCATTGTGGCCCCCAGGGTTTCCAAAGTTGTGTAGCCCTGAACTAAAGGAACATTTAATCGTATATTTAGCAGCAGGCAGCCTGTTTTTCCATATGTTTAGTGGGTTTGTAGTTCCTTCATGTGTCATAAAATGCTCTATTGCTGTTTCACAAAAATTGGCTTTCATTGCCTCTTTACAGGCATAGTCTTTTACACAATCAAGGTAATTAATGTTCCCATTCAGGAAGGAGCATGCATGAGCATGCTGGTGCTAGGAACAACACAAGCCATCCTAGCATCATCTATCCACTCTATCCTTCCCAGTGATTCAGAGTTGAGCTTATGGGATAGTCAACAAGCTTGTTGAATAGTTGTTCCCCCCACCCTTTCCTGCCTCTGTCAGAAAGTGGCAGCAGGAGCAGCCCGAGGCCAGCTGCAGCAGCTGGCGACCTAGGCGGGGTGGCGCAATTGGTGCCCCTGCCTGAACGGCCGTCAATGGCCGTGATGTCAGCACGGGGCGCCCGGGACAGCGGCGCCCTAGGCAGCTGCCTAGCACACCTAGGCTCACGGGCCGCCCTTGAGTGGCAGCGCTGCATGGAACCAGACCCCCAGATTCGTGCGGCACTGCTGCTTTGAAACACCACCATGGGAGCTGACCCTGAAGTCCACGTGGCACTTCCACTTTTAAAGTGTAGCAATAGCCGTAGGGCTATTTCTACACTTCATAGGGGAAACGCCCTATCGACCCGTCAGATAGTCATTGCACAATGCATTAACTATTTGATTAGTCAGTTACCCGCAATTTAACATCCATACTGTGTGTAGCTTGCCCTGCAGGGGTGGGCTCTGTTGGAAATAAACAAGGGCAGCAGCACCCTATTTGTATGGGCAGGGAAATGAAACTAACCAATGCAAGCAAAGTAATTCTACTTTAAAAAGCATAAATGACTGTGTCAAAGTCAGACAGGACTCACTCAGATTTATCAGACCGCTCTGTTTATTAGCAAAGCCGCTCTGCTAAATGCACCCAGAAAATGTGAGTACCATGCAAGGTTCAAAAGCCTTGATCTATACAGTCAAAAGAAAGCCAAGTTAACAAGATTAAAAGAGAGGCAAAACTTCACATGATTAGTGTGATTATCTTCATTTCCATATCTCCCTGGTTATCTTAATTGCTTTCTGCCTAACACCTAATGTTTCCTTTTCCTGTTACCCCAGGTATACCTGGCTAGCACTCAGATCTACATACCTATTAACAACATTAACATAATTTCCTCTTTCCTGTTCAGAGACAAACAGTGTTCCTTCAACTTATTCAATTATTACAGTATAATTCATCTTTCTCTTCCAATATAATTCTTTCTACTTTCACAGCTGAAAGATTAAACCAAACTTAACAGGTTCCTTTTTTTAATAGGGTGTCATCAGTAATGCAGATGGAGAAACCCCATTTTTCTGTAAGCTTCCTTATATTGACAATGGCCATTCTGTGGTTCTATATTTCATACATGGAAGTGATAATTGGGCCATTTTTAGTGTTTGGAAATTTTTGTTGTTTTAAAGAGATTTGAGTGGGATGCCAGAGCAGCCTCTGTCCGCAGGGAATTCAGGCCTACTGTGAACAGGGGCTGTTGCCACCCTACGCTGCTGCCTCTGTATCAGAGGCAGCAGCATGGGATGGCAGATAGGAGCCAGTCTGCGTGGGGAGACGAGGGCTCCCTGTGGGTGGGGCTGAGAGCACACTGGCTGCTGGTTCCATCCCAAGGGACAATCAAATAATCATGTAGCCACAAAGCTGATGCAGTTAGACGATTATTAAATTAATCGATATCTAACATCCCTAGTGCAAATCTGATCACTAAAATGTTAATTTACAGCTCAGTACAGCATTTTACATCACCTAAGAGGGTATACTTTGTGTATTTTTTTTTTTTTTTAGATAATTTGATTTTTATTAATTTAGGACATAGTAGGAATTAATTTATAATCATTACCTGTGTCAAGCTGCAGATGCAGCAGTAGTACACTAGGAATGGTAAGAACTAAATTATACATACAAACACAATAACACTTATTTTATTAAACTAAATCTTAAATGTTACATAGATGTTTCACATTTGCAGTTGCAGCAGTCCCTCAGTTGCCAGCTGTCCTGAAACATTTTTTTATTTTAAAATTTTATTAACTCTGACAGGCAAGTCCTTAGAAAACCAAAAGTACTATGTCCTTGAAATGTCTACAACTAACTCTCATTTTCCCCACTCCCACTGTCATTTTGATACAGATCTGATTCCAAGTTACCAAAAAGAGCTAAGATTGACTGTGCTAAGAGTGCACTTAATTCAACGAAAACCAGAATAGGATGGGGTTCCTTTGGGAAAGCTGAGTTATGCTGAAGTAAAGTAGGAACTTTATGGCATCACCATTGTGGTCTGTGACTATGATGTTCCAAAATAAGGGATGTGTATTATGTAATATAAAATAAGAAAATGACACACAGTGGCAACTGGCAACTCTAGATTTCTTTTACTACAGCTTGTATGAGACAGATAACAGATTCTAAATCTAGTTAACTAATTAAACAAGACATAAGAATTAACTACGTGAAACTTATTTTCTAGCAACAGCCAACATAGCAAACAGCTCAGGAATGTATTTGTTAAATCACACTTACACTAGAAAACAGAGAGAGAGTCTTGAAGAATGACGCATTGCAAAGTTGATACTTGTTGTTCTTAAGACATATATGTTCATATCTTCATCCACATCATTTTCTCCAAATAAGCAGTTTGGTGCTTATGTTGTTTCATTCTTGCAGCTAGGCTTCTTCTAGCACTGGTTACACTTGACACGTTTTCCTTTTTTCCCCAGGAAACGCATTTCTTCAAAATATTCTCCGGTAGGGTCCATTTTACACCAGGAAGCCATGACAGTTTTCTGTGGCAAAAGGAAATTGCTGAATAATGTCTTCCCTTTTTCTTTCCAGTCCACTCCAATATTCCTTTCTATACTGCCTCCGTCCTTTCCTATATATTGTCTTTTTATCTTTAGACCGGGGTGGGGAACCTCAGGCCAAGGGGCTGGATCCAGCCCCCAAGGCTTAGGGTCCCCCCAGCATTGGGGAGCTTGTGCTGGGGCTTCAGCCCCCCACCATCCCTCCATGGGGCTGAAGCACACAAAATCTAGTAGGCTGGGCCCCCTTAGGCTCTGGTGTGATAGGGGAATGTGGGGAGTGTCTTTCTCCTAGTCGAGGGCCACATTAGTGAGGGTTTATTTTTCTTCTCACTTGTCCCCCGACTGATTTTTCTGTGGGTCAGTGGTCCCCAACCCAAAAAAGGTTTCCTACCCCTGCTTTAGACAATGTCTTAACTAACTCTGCCGTAGTTAACCCAAGTCCTCCACCACATAAGCACAGAACACTATCCATCCTGTGTCTGTCTTGCACATGTTAGTCTGCTGAGAAACAGAATTTGAAGACACAGAACTTTCAAGGAGCAAAAGCTGGTCCTTAGGCTGAACAGACTTGAGCCATTAATTCATTTGTATAGACTATAAAAACAGTTTTATCTGTTTATAAGACTGAATTGTATCTGTTGTTTTTAAATGAGAAACTTAGTACAGTAAAACTCTGATGGTCCGGCACTCCTGATGGTCCCGCACCATCAGGAACCCGGAAGTGCTCCGGGCAGCCGGACCATTGGAGCTGCTCTGCCCCCAGCTTCCCCGATTCAGCCGCTGCCAAAACTGACCAGTGGCTGAATTGGGGAAGCTGGGGGCAGAGCAGCTGGGGCTCTGCCGGGTTGGTCCCGTAGCGCTGCCCCTCGGGGCTGTGGGACCCACCTGACAGCACCCTAGCTGTCCCCGATTCAGCCACTGCAGGAACTCCAGGAAGCCTGAGGCAGAGCTGCTCTACCCCGGCTGACTTGGGTACACCTGGGACAGAGCAGCTGGGGTGCTGCCGGGTTGGTCTCGCCGTGCCAAGGGTCAGCGCTACCAGACCAACCCAGCAGCACTCCAGCTGCTCTGCTGCAGGCGTCCCCGATTCAGCCGCTGCTGAAACTGACCAACAGCGGCTGAATCAGGGACGCCTGGGGCAGAGCCGGATTATCAGAAGGGAGAGCTATGAGGCATCTGGGGTGACATCGCCCCCGCCCCAGACCCCTCATAGCCCCCTCCTTCCGATAGTCCAGCAAATCTGATAATCCGGCACCCCCTGGGTCCTAAAGGTGCTGGATTATCGGAAGTTTACTGTGTTTTATTGATTTTAAAAAATCAAAAATTGAATTTAAATAAACATTTTTTTTATTTTAAAAAACATCGAATTTTATCTACCCTGTTGCTGACTCAGTGAACTATTCCAAAGATTTATGCGGTGAAAACATTGTGAATTGTTGAACTGTCCCATGTAGATGTCATGAACTGACAAAGCACTGATTCAGACAAGCAGGGGAGTAACCTAAGCTGCTGATTATTATGTATTCACATTAAGAAAAACCTATGCAAATCTTAGAGGGAAAAGGAGAGAAATAGTTACAGTAGTTTTTAAATAAAGTAAAATATTATATCAAACACAAAAGGTTTCAACATTGTCTTTATTTATGGGAGGGGTTTTGTTTGTTTGTTTTGGTGGAAGATGATAGTTGGAGTCATGGATTTAATTTTAGAATCTTTTTGCTGGGTCGGGGGATAGAACTGTAGTAGAGAAAAGTACAGGAGCAAGAAGCTGCTTGCACCTCTTGTAAATACAGGTCTGTACGCGGGGGCGGGGGAAGAGGGGAGATGTGTGAAGGATGCAAAAGCACCCCCACCATGGTCCCCCAAGTAAGCATACTCTGGCCAGCCAGGGGAAGGCAGAAGCGGCGTGCTGCCTGAACCTCCATTCTCTGGCCAGCAGGAGGAAGGCTGGGACTGATTTCCCCACTTACTTGGGGAACTACAGGGAGTGCATTCACAGCCTTGCGGTCCACATTTACAAAAAAAAGCACACCCCAGAAATTCCTGCACACAAGCCTGAAATAGAAAAACAGTTTTGAGAAGTGGGCTAAATTCAGTGTTTTTTACCTTCTTGTTTCAGATTCCTACATCACACCCATAGTCACATGAGCCCATCTGATCTCTCTAGGCTTTGAATGCTGTGCTTCGCTGAAACTCCTTACATATGCTAATTGTTTTTCTTACAGTTATCGCTGTGACGATTTTGTAGTAAATGATACCAAGCTGGGCCTGGTACAAAAAGTCAGGGAGCACCTCCAGAATTTGGAAAAGTAAGTAACCTGCTTACCACTCTGCTCCCTACTGTGGGTCGACGTGGCTGTTGGTTCATTTGAATAGTTTTTCTTTTTGTTCATTGTCTTTATACAAGCATGTTCATCACCTAAAAAAAGATATGGGGATTATGGATTGGGACGACTTCTACATTGAAACTCATGGAAATGGGATTAACGGGTAGCTGTGTCTGTGTGCTAGCTGAGGCATTCAGACTTGTCCTTGTCAAGAATGTGTTGGGAAACAGTTTGCCAAAAAGCTGGCATGGGTTCCCAAAACTAAGAATTGGTTGCTGGAGCAGAGCACTCAAAGTGGAAATGGAATAGGGAAATATCCTGATAAATATTAATTGCGTTCTGGTTTCTGAGCGTCTAAAGCTCATGATCTTATATACTTAATGGTATATTTAGAAATGTAAGCGACTAGTCGACGACCTGCTAAGCCTAGTCTTGACTAGTCACTTCCCCCGCTTGCTGCTTCTGTATCAGAGGCATTGGGGGAGAGAAGCAGGAGCATCTTAAAAGCTGGTTTCCCCAGCACCATCTCTGCAGAGGGGCAGAGGAGATAGGTGCAGCTGGGGAACAGCATGAGTGAGGACTAAAGCAGTCCCCGCTTGCATGGGGTCCCGGATTCTGTCCCTCTTTCTTTGAAATGTACAAGAGCTGTGGGCAGCTCTTGTACGTTGCAAAGTCAAAGGCACAGCAGGAAAGCGAGCGTCCCCCTTCCATCAACTACTCGATTAGCTGATTGATCAAAATTTAACATCCCTTGGTATATTTAGTTATAGATGAGCAGTGCTTTATTGTGACTTATTTCTCAGTAGAAGAGAACTAGATGATATAATGCAGAGGTCAGATACCAACACCACTAAGAAGTGGCTGTGACATGAGAAAATCTTCGGATATTGATACGCTAAGTGTATCGCTTTGGTGTCAGAATCCCCCCCCCCCCCCCCCCCCCCCCCCCGATTTGGCATTGTCCTAATCTGAGGTCCTCACTTCCAGTTGCTGTCTTCTTTGAATGGGTCTAGGAAACCTAACACTCATTGTTTTTCACTCCATTTTTGTTGGGCTGACAAAAAGCACACAATATACAGATGAGGTATGTATTGAATATTTAGGGAAGTCTATGAGAAACTCTGCAACTTAAATTTTTCAGAGGTGACGATTGCTGTTATCAAGGCCAGTGCATGGCTAGCAGTCATATCCCATGATGAAAGCCCATTGCAGTAACTTCGTGGTCAAAAGGATTTAAACTATAGACTTGAAATGGCAAATGAAATATTGATGAACGTTAGCAGAATGTGCTACTTATCTTTAGCTTTTTTATGTTTTGCTTCTTGGCTGGTGCATGAGCTCTTTTTGGAGGAACAATGATATATTAAGATGCAAGTTTCTGTCAAGGAACTTGTTATTTTGGTGTCTCCCTTTGGCCTGGCTTGACGATCACTGATACAGTTTACATGTTACAGTGGAGATCCTAGAAACATTAAATCACACGGCAGCGTTGCACTGCCTAATTTTTTATGAAACCAGTAGCATCTCAACAGTTATACTGTGCTTTTTACAGGTTTCCAGCTGTTTTGAATAACTTGTAAGACAATTCACTTACTTGAGCATTTTGTCTTCTAAAATCCTACCGTAAAGATGATAAAGTGTGTTTAGCGTAAGTGACTGCCATTGATTAACAAATAGGAAGCCCTGAGTGCATTGCATCTGGCTTCCAATAATTTTCTAAGAATCAACTTTTTTGATGTTAGTGATTGTCTCAGAGAAACTGCTTTAAAATGGTTGTGTAGATCTATATTTATTTTAAAGTGTCTTTTTAGTGCTCTGGAGAGACACTTTTTTGAAGACGAAGTGCCATTGCAGACATTGTATACAAAGTGTCCTTTTGATTAAAAAAATTAAGTTTATTTCAGATCAGAAGTCACATGTTAATTAGGATAGTGATAGAAATGTAGCCGTGTTAGTCTTGGGTAGTTGAAGCAAAATGCAGGACAATGTAGCACTTTAAAGACTAACAAGATGGTTTATTAGATGATGAGCTTTCGTGGGCCAGACCCACTTCCTCAGATCAAATAGTGGAAGAAAGTTTGGTATATATGGTTGTGACTACTTTCTTCCACTATTTGATCTGAGGAAGTGGGTCTGGCCCACGAAAGCTCATCATCTAATAAACCATCTTGTTAGTCTTTAAAGTGCTACATTGTCCTGCATTTTGCTTCATGTTAATTAGGATATGCTTCAGGGTATTCACTGTAGCATAACCTAATTACATTAATTCAGGAACTAGACACTATTAAAAGTTTGAGTCTGTGCTCTGGAAAAGACAAATCAAGCATTTATTATACCTCTATAACAGCATACGTTAAAATCAGGGAAGGTCGTTCTGCCAATGAATGTTAATGGTCTGTTCTAGATATAACTCTTATTAGACATTAAGATGAACATGCACTTTGTCGATTTTATATAGGTTTTTATAGTAAAGAACAATGTTGTTGTTTTTTTTTAAATAAATTATTCCTTTACTATAGTTCAGCTTTTACAACAGACAGACATAGGAAAAGAAAACTATTGGAAAACTCATCTCTGAACAGCAAGCTATTAAAAGTAAATGTAAGTACAACATTTTCAGTATTTCAAGGGGTTTTATCAGCTTACCGAGACTCAAAATGGGCCTAATGTTGACCTTTAAAGTGGTTAGAACCTGGCTTCAAATTCTAAATGTTGTATATGTGTTGTTTCTCTGCCTTCCTCACAGAGAGAGGTGATTCATTTCTTTTTCAGAAATTGCTGGTGTCGTCTTATAATCACAGTAACCTAGTGCTTGAGCTTCCTTGTTGCTTAGCAGCATCAGTTAAGTAGGAAACAGCTAGTGCCAATGGGCAGAAAAGCAGAGGCAGGTAAGAGGCAACTTCCTATCTAGCAGACAAGTGTGGCACTCAAGCTATATATTGCAAGAGAAAAGGACACACACCAGTCCTCCCTATTAGTTAAGTAGATAGTTGTAAATTAAGAAAAGGGAGTAGACAGTAAAATGGCAAAGTTTGTAGATATAAAATTACTCAAGATGGGGAAGTCCAAAGCTGACTGCAAAGGAACCTCAGTAAACTGAGTGATTGGTGAACAAAATGGCAAATGAAATAGTGTGAATGATAACTACAAAGTAATGCTCATGTGGGGAGAAAAGCCCCAGCTATACATACAAATTGATTGGTTCTAAATTAGCTAGGTAGTCACTTAACACAGAGACCTTGGAGTCATTGTGGATAGTTCTGTGAAAACATCTGTTCGATGTGCAGCATCAGTAAAGACAAACCCACACAACTCTTTACCAGTATGTTAGGAACCAATAGGAAAGGAACAAACAGATAGAAAATAACATGCGAGTCTATAATTCATGATATGCTCACAACTTGAATTCTGCGCAGCAGTTCTGGTTTACCATCTTACATAAGATGTGATCTGGGGCACAAGTCCATGCTCTGGATGTACCTAAACCTCTGACTGCTGGAAAGTTGGATAATGGGATAAATCATTCAAGACATTGTCCTGTTCTGTTCATTCCCTTTTGAAGCATCTGACACTGGGCACCATTGAAAGACTGATACTGGGCTAGATGGACCATTGGTCTGACTCAGTATGGCCTTTCTCACATTCTAAAAAACAGGAGTTAAACCCTTTTGAAATGTCTATTAAGAAGTGCTTTTGCCTTTGTTTCTATTCTCATCTTGTCTGCTGCTCCCACTTTCCAGGTATCTGTCTCCGCATGTTGGATGATGGGCATATCACTTTTGCCTTCTGTTTCAGGGAGCATTAGGGTGGGGAGGGTATCCTCTCAGCCCTCTCTCAGCTTGGGGCTTTATCTCTAAAAGGGCAAGAATGCAGTGCAGGAATGGAACCTGACCCACAGGAGCTGTAGTACTAGTGCTACAGCACTGATGCATAAACTTGCCTTTCCACACAGATCTCTTACCTGGAGAGGCAGGAATTCTCCAGAGGGCGCATGGAGGTGGGGATGGATATGGCTGTATTGCTGCTCTCCTATGTCTGCACCGGAAGTAAAAGCCCATGACAAGGCAGTTCCAGCTGACTTTGGCTTGCAGGGCTCAGGCTTAGGGGCTGTTTAATTGTCTATCGGGCTTGGGCTGGTGGAGCACAGTTTCTAGGACCTTGTAAGGTGGGAGGTCCCAGAGCTCAGGCTGCAGTTGAAGCCCAAACATATACACTGTAAGTAAATAGCCCCTTAGCTGAGCCAGCTGGCATGGGCCAGCCTCGGGTGTCTAATTGGCGTGTGGGCATACTCCTACTTGAATCTCTGGACAGCCAAGCAGCCAACACTGAATTGCTGTCTTGGAACGCCTGTAGTTTAATTACTTTCAAAATGGGCAGATCTAGTTAGTGTCTCTCTTTAATATAAAAATTTCTGAAGACACCTAAGGAGGAAGCACTTGCAATACAGGCTTCTTTTGGCTACAGAATCACATGAATTCTCAGTACCTGGAAAATCAAAAGTAAAACTACAACTCACGTATACCAATTTAGAAGACTGAATTAATTAGAAAATATTAACTAAGTGGAGTTTGTATCAATTTTAATCTGTGTTGTTTTTTTCTGTTTCATTAATAAATGAATGTTGCCCAAGGCAACTGATGGTCTTTTCTGTGCTGGCAGGTTGAATCAATGTCTAGAAAAAGCAGAGAAGAGGGTGTTTGAAATAATGCCTTGCTGTCTAACCACAGGTGGAATGGGGAAAGGCACTAGAAGGCATTGGTGGTGGGGGATTTTATATTGGAAACGAGACCTTTTAAAATAATAGCATATTGTAATTCATTAGCTAAAATGTGACATCTGATTAATGCTGAATTTTCTGTCAAAATACAGGTTGGACCTTCTGGTCTAGCACCCTTGGAACCTCACCAGTCCCAGACAAGGGAGTTTGCTGGACCAGGCGGGGAGGGGAGGGGGTGCCAGCCTCTCCTCTGGCCTCCTCTCCCCAGCCATCTGGCACTGCTGCCCCTACCTCCCTGTCTGCAACAGCCCTGAGGGCTGTGTGGTCCAGCAAGCTCCCATGTCCCCATCAGCTTTCGGCCCCATGAGCTCCTGGGAATTCTGGCAGCCCTGCTGTGCTGACTGTGGGCTCCGGTGCCCCCTGGGCTCCGCTGGCCCAGCTGGCTGGCTGTACGCCCTGCCGCCGGCAAGCTCTGCAGCTGGGGCTCTCTCGTCCAGCAACACCCGTGCTCCTACTGGATGTTGCTGGACCAAAGAGTTTCAACCTGTATTATACATTTTTTTGGAAAATAACATGAAAATGTACATGCTTGATTTAAACCCCTGCTCTGGAGTGGGAGTGGGGTGAGGGGCTCAGTAGGCAGGCTTTCCTAGGGAAAGCGGACTACTCCAGCTCTCTCACCACAGTAGCTTGGGGCCAGATGAGGACCACCTTTCCATGCTTGCTGCAGCTCTAGCAGGCACAGCTGGAGGAGAGGGGCAAGTCTGGGTTCATCTGCATCCTGTGCTCTCCGGTCAGAGTGAGGAATGCCGCAAACTGCACCCTTTCCCCTTGCTCCCTGACAAAGGGGAAAAGCCAGCAACATCCCTGTACGAATCTGTGGGGGGAAGCTTCACCCCTTGTCCTCGCCCTGCCTAAAGGGTGCCTAACAGGGGTGGAAGTCTTAGGACTAGGGCAGTCGTGGATGAGGAGGGGACGGACAGTCCATCCCCAGTCAGCCCCTTTCACCTGTCTGGCGATTGTCTCTTTTCTGCATGGCTTTATGAGAATCCCATTCCTTTTATAGAATCCCCCGCCAGACACATATCATTTTCCTTGCACAACCAAACCCTTGTGTTGCTTCAAGTTGCAAGAGGAAGCGGCATACCATTTTTGAGGTCCTAACTCATACAGTTCAGGAGGACTTCTTGAACAGACAGACAGACAAACAGAAAAACTCAAATACAAAACTTAGATTCTCATACTATTCACTCTTTAGGCTTTACTTAAGACTTAAGCTTTTGTATATTGTTTGTGGTAGCATCAATGTCTAGTGATATCAAGACACAAACTGGGGACAGTATCTGAATTACAGAAGCTTTCTCCCATTGTCCCTACTTGAAAGCACACTGCTTTTGTCAGGGGCTAAACGTTGGTTTTTGAACTCCTGATAGAAGATTGGTTAACATTCCATTTTGGAGATTGAAGGTTGACATGCTGTTTTTATGCAATACTAATTTTGACTGGCAACTAAAACAAGTGAAAAGAATTTAGAAATAAAAATAGCTACAACACCCCACCTTCTGTGGCAAAACCAAATTAGCCTGAGTGTTGCAACTCTCTAGTCAAGAGGCCAACAGTGTCACATGCCTGCTCTTTCCTGCTCTCAGCTCCTTTCTTGAGCAGTATATTTAATTTCAGTAATTTTCCCCAAAATTCTGTTCCCCCTCCCCCCCCCCCAAAAAAAAATAGAAGCCCAGTTCTGGGGACTCATGAGAAGTCCTAGAAGAGAAAATCTATGCCATGTGATGGTGGGGAAGTCGAAAGGTAACTGGCAAGGAAGTTTATCTCATTTTTAGGGTGAGATGATTTCCAATAGTGCCTTAAGGAAATTGGCACGCAGCTTTAACTAAAAGCTTTGGGAATTGGGTACTTAACTCGGATGATCATGAAAATCTACTCAGCATTCTAGAGTGGATTGTTCTAAAGAGTAAGTTGAATCCTAGGGCTGGAAGAGACCTCAGGAGGTCATCAAGTCCAACCCCCTACCCAAAGCAGGACCAATCCCAGCTAGGGCTTTGTGTAGCTGGGACTTAAAAACCTCTAGGGATGGAGATTCCACCACCTCCCTAGGTAACCCATTCCACTGCTTCACCCCCCTCCTAGTGAATATAATGTCCCACTGCAACTTGAGATCATTATTCTTTGTTCTGCTATCAAATCCCCCCTCAGTCTTCTCTCCTGTAGACTATATGAGCCCAAATCTCTCAAGCTCGCCTCATAAATTGTGTTCCAGACTCCTAATCATTTTTGTTGCCCGGTGCTGGACTTTCTCCAGTATGTCCACATCTTTTCTGTAATGGGGGGCCAGAATTGGCCCAGTACTCCAGATGTGGCCTCACCAGTTAAACATTCTCTTAAAACGATGAAGATCTCAAAATGTCCTCTGAGGGTTTATTTAGATGATCAAAACAGGAATTTTTAAATCAAATCTAGGCACTCTTATGTAACGCTTGTAATAATCAAGCAATGGGCAGTCAAAGCTGGAGAGTGGGCCACGAGTGGCCCTCCTTTGTCTCAGTGTGAAATTAGTCATGTGCACTAATGATGACCCCAAGAATAAGGTTAAATACATTAATATGTACCATTCTGAATATTTCAAAACAAGTAGAAATGCTTTAATCATTTATATATTACTAGAATGGTCATCAACTTCAAATTTAAAAAAAAGAAACATTTGCACTTATTTTGCAATATCAAATCCCTTCCTGGCCTCTTCCCTGCTCCTCCCCATGCCTTTCAGCATTTCTGAAATGTCACAAATTGGCTGATTCGCGTCGTCCCCGCTCCTTTCTCTCCCTCCTAGAGCTTGGATGCCACGACTCGCCTATCCCTGCCCCTTTCTCTCTGTCCTAGAGCTCGGATGCCACAACTCGCCTGTCCCTGCTCCTTTGTCTCCATCCTAGAGCTCAGACGCCGCGACTCGCCTGTCTCCGCTCCTTTCTCTCCATCCTACAGCTCAGACACTGCGACTTGCCTGATTCATGTAATTGAAGCTCTGGAAGAGGGGGAGGAGCAGGGACAGCGCAGGACCCGGCTGATTCATGGTGCTGCAGCATTCAAGTTCTGGGGGGAAGGAGGGGGAGAAGTGGAGATGGGGTGCAAATCAGCCAATTCAAGGTGCTCCAGAAGTGCTGGGAGGGAGAGGAAGGTGTAGGTAAGTGTGGGGTCTCCAGTGTGTAGAGGCATAGGGGAAAGGAGGCAGAGCGGGTGGGGGTATGTGGGCCACACATGGAACCTTGATGGGCCGCAGTTTTAGATTGTTTGAGCTGGTGATGATGTAGGCTTGGTTCCCAGCTGGCTCAAACAAGTTGTCATTAGCCCTATTTGCGTGTACACTGCTGCTTGGGGGGTAGCTGTATGTCTCTCTTCACTTACCTCTTTCTTCTGGTTCCCAGGGGAGCACCACTGCCCTTTGTGCTACAGGCCTACGCAATCTGGGGAACACATGTTTCATGAATGCGATCCTTCAGTCTCTCAGGTAACAATCATCTTTTACATATAATTACCACCTCCGATTTCTTCCCTGGGCTTCAGGATGATTTGGTGGTATCTATTCTGCAGTACAAGGCAAGAGAGGCCAGTTACTTCTCTTCCTCACTCTTGCCCCATAAAACTGTAGGAATTGGCAACACGGCTCTCTCTTCTCTAGAAGGAGTAAGGATTTCTCTAAAGTGAACCCTGTGATTGATTCAGAAGTGGCAATTTATGTTGGAGGAATCCCCTATTTCCGCAGCTTGAAGGGTAGGGGGCTAAGTTCCCTGTAAGATGTGTGGCTGAGTAGCTGCACAACTGTATATTTCGTGCCAGGCAAATGGTCAGTTAAACTGCACAGGCCAAACGAGACAGCCCTCCAACTGGCCAGGCTACTGGGCTCCAGCCCGGCCCCTGCCACAGGCAGTTGTAAGAATGTGAATGAGTAATCGACTAGTCGATTAACCAATAAGCCTAGGCTCTGTTCTGAGCTCCCTGTGAACAGAGACTGGGGCAGCCTCTGTCTGTGGTTAGCTAGGACCCCTCATAGACAGGGACTGCTGCCTCCTTATGCTGCTGCCTTTATATGAGAGGCAGCAGGGGCTCCCTGGGTGTGGGTCCAGGTTGCACTGGCTGCTGGCCCCACCCCGGGGTCTATAGAATAGTCAACTAACTGCTAAGAATTCATGTGATTAGTTGAGTATTCTGTTACCTGCTATCAAACATCCCTAGGCAGTCCGACCCTGGTCCGGCCCTGGAGAACCAGCTATGACTGCCATCATCCCGCCATTGCCCCTGATTCTGCCTCAGGCCCCAGTGCCAGGCCTGTCCCCCATCCAGCCCATTCCTATTTTTTGTCATGGCAGCCCAGCTCTGGCCCTCATCTGGCCTCATTCCTGTTTCCCATCTGGCCCCTGTGGCCTGGCACGGCTCCCACCCAGTCCCTGGGTGTTCCCACACACACAGGTGCTGCAGCGAAAACTGGGGGGAGTCCTCTCACAGTTGTCCTGGTGTACCCTCCTTCGCTCCAAACTATTGCTTAACCCTGCCCCACCTCATAGTATGTATTCCCAGCTGGAGCTCTCTCACCCCTTCACCTGAACCTTCTGCTCCAGCTCCTAAGCAGCTTGTCCCTGGCACCACCCCCAAGGCTCACAGCTTTTCACCCCCAACTCTCTGCCACAGGCCTGAGCCTCCTCCCACACCATGAATCTCTTGGCTCCACTCCTACAACATGAATTTTGTTGTGTGCACCAATATGAAGCCTTCCATAGTGGTGCACGTAACAAAATTCATTCTACTCAGAGGTGGGAAAAATTAGAGGGAACACTGGTAGTGACATGATACCTTTTGCAGGTGAGGGATGAGTTAGTGCATCTGTAGGGAGGGTATTGGCTGGGCTTTGAGGATTGTAGCCTTCCCGGCGGTGAAGGGAGGGGGCAGACTATTATGACTAGGAAAATTTCTGAGTGGTTGGTTTCTCACTGACTGATATGGAAGTGCTCTAATGGTATGATATCACTGCTACTCTGATCAGACAGCAAACCCAAATCTGGACTCTCCTTTAGGTCTTTGGGAACAGGGACTCTTGTGGAGTTGTGCTTCGTCTCCATTGTGTCATCCTCTTGCTCCTCTCCCCCTTTAATGTGCTAGTGAATCTATTTAAAATGCATATTAGAGAATGTCACACAGAATGGTAGAGAGCAGCACTGAAATTTGTGACCTCAGTGGAAACTTGGAGCCCTTTGTGATTCTTCCTCCTCCTCCCCCTTTCCCCCACAAGTGCATGTGGTTGGTTCTGTGTAATAGCAGCCATCCCCAAATTAACACATGTAGTTGAATTATCTTTGTATTACTTGCAAAAAGTTATAGGTGACCTTAAGCTTTGTGCAGGTGTTTTGTATTCACAGTATGAATGCATCAGCTGGTGCATCCTTGGCCAAATTGTCACCGGGTAGAGATACAGCTGTGTACCTACATCTGAGCATGTTTACATGTGCACTGGTAGAGTCGTGCATGCTCTTCAACCAGTGGATTGTTGGCCTCTTTCTGAAAATGAGGTCCACATTTTCAACCAGTCTAATTTGGCAGAGCTCTGTTGATTCCATTGGAATTACACAGATTTAAACCAATTTAGGTTCTGGCATTTCAAGCTCTGAGAAGGAGGGGGAGGAGCAGGGATGTGTCATGAATCAGTGGATTCATGGCGCTTCAAAAGTGCAGCATGGGAGGGGGAAGAGTAGGATGCGCGGGGCTCCCATGTACCAGTCATGCGAAGGCATGTAGGGGTGGAGAGGCGGGAGAGAGGGTGTTTGGGCCACTTGTGGAACCAAAGTGAGCTGTAGGCCACCGGTTGCCTACCACTGACCATACGACCTCCTCTTGCAGCCCACTCACTAGACTTGGTTACTCATCGCTGTTCTAGATGGTATATACTAAATTAAAGTCTACTATTGATTAATATTAATGCCACTTATAGACATGGAATTTGTTTACAGTAAGCATGATATAAGAACTCAGCACTCAGTAATTGTGGGTCCTTGGTATCTCCTAATCAAAAGAGAGAAAAGATGTAATTGTGGCAGGTAATTGGGCTGGTGCATGTTGTTGGATGGTGCCCACTGTATATGTGACGAGTAGATCATTATATTGTAACACTAGATGCATCTTGATTAGTTCTTCTTCAAGTGCTTGCTTATGTCCATTCCACTTAGGGGTGTGTGCACGCTGCGTGCATGAGTTCAGGAAGCTTTTTATCCATAGCAGTACCTGTTGGGCCAGCCAGGGTGCCCCCTGGAGGGTGCTGGCATATTGGCCCATGTATACCTCTGCTGGCCCTCCACCCCCTCAGTTCCTTCTTATCGCCCCTGACGATTGCTGGAATGCTTTTGTCTTCTGTAAATAGTTTTCCAAGTAGTTGCGTGTTGTTCAAGTTACTGTTTAGATTAGAAAAAACTTAAAAAAACAACAAATAGTCGACTAGAATTTAAAGACTAACGAAACATGTAGATGATCGCATGAACTTTTGTGGGCGCAACCCGCTTCTTAATGATGTATTAATAATCCAGATCCAAGAATAAGTAAGGGAGAGGGGGAGGGAAGGGATGGTTAAGTATTTGCAAAAGGCTGATAAGAACAATTAGCACAAGTCATTAGGATGTGGAAGGTAGTGTGTGAGCCAGCCCGATGTTCCTGTTTGTACCATTTGCATAAGAATTAAACTTGTAAATGAAGTTAAGTTCCAATTCTTCCCTGTGTATTTTGCTTGTGGAATTGGCGTCTAACAATACGGTGTTTTGGAGATCCATTATTGATTGTCCAGGAAGATTAAAGTATTCTCAACAGGTTTTTGTGTATTGCCTTTTCGTATATCTGATTTATGTTGTCAAGGCTTCTTCCCTGGTCTGGCAGAAGTGGGGACCTGCAGAAGTACCCCAAAACCTTATCTTTCCAGGCTTTGGTATAACACTTCCCCCCAAAAATCTTAAAAACCTAGATTTTGGGGATAAAAATCTGTTGCTATCACCCAAGTAATGATAAGGAAATCAGGGGAGAGATCACTTGGGAAATCTCACCCCTAAAGTAAAACCAAGACACAAATATTAACCAATACCACGTTAATAAAAAGGAAAGAGAAAGAACTTTTATTATCACCACAATACTCCTGTTACAAGCATGATGACTAGATGGAAAAGTCATCAATTAATAAACTCATGGGGTATGTCTACACTACAAAGTTAATTCGAACTAACAGATGTTAGTTCGAATTAACTTTGATAGGCGCTACACATACTAGTGTAGTTCGAACTTAATTCGAACTAACGGAGCGCTTAATTCTCATTCTACGAAGACTAACGCCTAGTTCGAATTAAGTAGTTCGAATTAAGGGCTGTGTAGCCACTTAATTCGAACTAGTGGGAGGCTAGCCCGCCCCAGCTTGCCCTGGTGGCCACTCTGGGTACCACCAGGGAAACTCTTCTGCCCCCCTCCCGGCCCCGGAGCCCTTAAAGGGGCACAGTCTGGCAACGGTGCCCGTGCCAGGTGCAAGCCTGCCAGCACCCAGCCAGCAGACCCTGCACCTGACACGGCACGAGCCAGCCACCCACTGCCACCCAGCCCTCCGCCTCTTCCCAGGACCAGGCTGGCAGCTTCCAGGAGCCTGCCCGGGGCTGCAAGAGGCGGGCACCCGCCTGGTCTAGTGCGGACATCGTGGACCTCATCGAGGTTTGGGGGAAAGCCTCCAAAGTCCACGACCTCCGCACTAGGCACAGGAAAGTGGCCGTCTAGGGCAGGATAGCTGCCAGCCTGGCCACCCAGGAGCAGGTTTGCATGAAAATCAAGGTGGTCCAGTGAGACCCCGACCCTGAGCCCTGAGCTTAGAACATAAAAACATAAGAATGGCAGTACTGGGTCAGACCAAAGATCCATGTAGCCCAATAGCCTGTCTGCCGACAGCAGCCCACACTAGGTACCCTGGAGGGGATGGACTGAAGACAATGACCAAGCCATTTGTCTCGTGCCATCCATCTCCAGCCTTCCACAAACAGAGGCCAGGGACACCATTTCAACCCCCTGGCTAATACCAGTCCATGGACCCAACCTCCATGAATTTATCTAACTTCTCTTTAAATTCTGTTATAGTTCTAGCCTTCACAGCCTCCTGCAGCAAGGAGTTCCACAGCTTGACTATTTTCTTTGTGAAGAAGAACTTTCTGTTATTAGTTTGAAGCCTGCTACCCATTCATTTCATTTGGTGTCCTCTAGTCCTTCTATTATGGGAACTAATAAATAACTTTTCTTTATGCACCCTCTCCACACCACTTATGCTTTTATAGACCTCTATCATATCCCCCCTCAGTCTCTTCTTCTCTAAGCTGAAAAGTCCCAGTCTCTTTAGTGTCTCTTCATATGGGACCTGTTCCAAACCCCTGATCATTTTAGTTGCCCTCCCCTCTCCCACTCTCTCTCTCTCTCCTCTCCCACCTCCTCTCCCACCTCCTTTTCCCAGTCTCCCTGAGTTTTGTTCAATAAAGAGAGTTTCTATTTTTGAACACACGTGTCCTTTATTTTGTACATCAGGAAGGGGGGCTAGAGAGGGGTAAGTGGAAGGAGGTGAGGGAGGAATGGGGTACGAGCCCCCGATGGGGAGGACTGGGGTGGCTCTGCGGGCTCCTTGGGGCGGCCTGAACCACCTCAGAGCCTGGGGGCAGGTGGGCAAACAGATGTTCATGCCCAGCACCTGTGTCAAGAAGCTCCTGTGGGCTCCTTGGGGTGGAAGTTATCCCCAACATTCTCCAAAAACTTCCTGGGTTGCCTGTGTACTGCCGTATAGGTTTCCCAGCAGATGTCAGGGTGATTCAAGTCCCCCACGAGAACCAGGGCCTGCGATCTGGAAGCTTTGCTCAGTTGTCCAAAGAAAGCCTCATCTACCTCATCCACCTGATTCGGTGGCCTGTAGCAAACACCAACCACAACATCAAGGCTGTTGTTTGCTCCTTTAAACTTAACCCATAGACTCTCAACAGGTTTTTCTCCCTCTTTATACTGGAGTTCAGAGCAATCGTAGTGCTGTCTTACATATAGTGCAACTCCTCCTCCTTTTCTCCCCTGCCTGTTCTTCCTGAACAGTCTATACCCTTCCATGACAGCGCTCCAGTCATGCGAGTCATCCCACCAAGTCTCGGTTATCCCAAGTAAATCATATTTCTTGGTCTGGGCCAGGGCCTCCAGTTCTTCCTGTTTGTTGCCCAGGCTTCTCGCATTAGTGTACAAACACTTCAGGTAACCAGTTGATCGTCCTATCTTCTCCATTCGAAACATGGGTCCTCCTTTCTTGCCCCTTCCTCTCTGCATTTCTTCCCGGTATCCGACTTTCCCACTCCCCTCAGGGTTTTGGTCACCGTCCCCCGACGAACCTAGTTTAAAGCCCTCCTCACTAGGTTTGCAAGCCTGCCCACGAAGATGCTCCTTCCTCTCTTCGTTAGGTGGATCCCATCTCTTCCTAACAATCCTTGCGCCCGGAACAGAGTCCCATGGTCGAAGAAACCAAAGCCCTCTCTGCGACACCATCTGCGCAACCACGCATTTACGTCCTCAATTCGACGATCCCTGCCCAGTCCTTTCCCTTCAACAGGGAGGATGGAGGAGAATACCACTTGCGCTCCAAATTCTTGGATCCTTCTTCCCAGCACTACATAATCTGCAGTAACACGCTCAAGATCATTCTTGGCCGTATCATTAGTTCCCACGTGGAGAAGCAGGAAGGGGTAGCGATCCAAAGGTTTGATCAGCTTGGTAAGCCTCTCAGTGACATCCTGAATGCGAGCTCCCGGTAAGCAGCACACCTTTCGAGATTCCAGGTCCGGACGGCAGAGGGATGGCTCCGTCCCTCTTAGAAGGGAGTACCTGACCACCACCACCCGTCGTTTCCTTTTGGGCGTGGTGGCCGTGGAACCCCCATCCGTAGGACTACGCATCCCATGCCTAGCAAGAAGGACCTGAGGGGGTGGAGGGCCTGCAAGGGTATATATGTGCCATATGCTGGGCTCATTCCAGGGGTCTGTACTGCTATGGGTAAAAAGCTTCCAGAACTTGTGCATGTGGCACGCACACCTAAGTGGAATGGATGTAAGCAACACATCTCAAAGAACAACAGTTACGAGGTAAATAACCGTTTTTTCTTTTGATGGGAAACTCAAGCTATTCAGAACTAGTCCAAGAAGTCAATTGAGCATTTTTAAAGAAGACTGTGCAAAATATGCACACGTTCTTCCTATTATCTTCTGTGTTTCTCACTTTCATTTCTTTTTCCTACAGCAACATTCAGCAGTTTTGCTGTTACTTCAAAGAGTTGCCAGCTGTGGAATTGCGGAATGGAAAAACAGCTGGCAGGCGAACTTACCATACTAGGAGCCAAGGGGATAACAATGTGTAAGTTAACATGCTTCTTGCTAGCACTGAATTTCAGACAGCAGCACTAGAAACTGAAAGAGGGAGTGCCCAGGTACTTTCTGGATATTGTGTACAAGTGCAGATTTGTACATAATTTCCACTGGATTCTTGTAGCTGGTGAAAAATAGGACGCTAGCATCCACCAAACAGTGCTGGAGTGAAGCTCAATACAAGAAACCCCCGCCATTCACAATGGATGTGTTCCTGCATCCACCGCTAATGGCGAAATTCATAAGTACTGGCAGCTGTGACTCCCGACCCCTGCAGTGAGTTCCTATGGCTCCTGAACTCATCGTGGTGGCCGGGAGCTGCAGGAAACTCACCACAGCTCCAGGCAGCCATGAAGAACTCAATCTGACTCCAAGCAGCCGCAGGAAACAGGCTGGGACAAGAGACCCAGGAATATGTGGAACCTGCAAATCACAAGGGTCTCCTGTATATTTAGAATTGGAATTAACTGGACTATGTGTCACCTATTGCTTCTTAATCTTACTCAAAAAATTCTTTCCAAAGTCCTCAAAAATTAGCATGAAAGCAGGGATTTTAAAAAAATTCTTCAACAAGAATAATAAATCCTGTATTGAGTTTTATGGGAAAGGAGGAAATATGTTTTAGAATGCGAGAGGGGATAGCTTTGGCCTTGGTTTATTAAATATCTTCTACTGATGTGGATTAAACATCCATCTTGAGCCTAAATTGGGGCAAAGTGGCACTGAAGTTAAAATTAATATAAAGAAACTTAAGTCGTGGAAATTAAGCAAATGTAAAGTTGGATATCAAAGTATATTAGTGGTGAGATTTATTAGACTACAACTACTATCAAGAGAAGTACTGGAAACCCTGTCACTTGTCATTTAAAATTGGATTAGATGAAGCACTAAATTAAAATATAGGCAATAACCTTGCATTTTGAAGGAGATTTCCAGGTGAACATTTGGACTGAATCTTCACCAACATGCAAATAATTGTGCACGGGTACAATTTTTACAGGTACAATTTTTGATGTGCTCACATGTTAGTGATGAAAACTTACACCATGTCTGTACTACAAGATAACGTCCAATTTATTAAGGTCAATTTCTTGCCACCCGATTTTGCAAAGTCTATGATCCATGTCCCCACTGTGCGCGAAAATTCAACCTAGTTCAAAGAAGCGCATCCCCATTAGGGAGATTGCTGTAGACTTTGAGAGTGATGCACTATGGGTAGCTATCTCACAATGCCTGTGCCGCTTTGCATTCTGGGTTATGCTTCTGGTGCATGTTGAGACCAAAACTGGGCAGCAGGTGATTATAGATTCATGCTGTCAGCATCCCATAATGCACTCATCTACTCCTTCCCCTCTTGCTTGAGATCTATGAGAAACAGTCTTTTTGCATCTTTATGCGCCTTCGTTACCCACAGAAATGCCATAGCAGCATGAGCATGGCCCCCCTTGTGGATCTCGTGCATCAAAGCACTGTAATGTTGATGTCTACCTTGGTGCGCCCAGTGGTGCAGGTTTTTTTTTTTTTAGAGTGTAAGCATGGCACACTAGGAATAGGTTGAGGAGGAATCACCTTCGTCTCGGGGTGCCATGGGCATGCTGTACAGGCAAGCCCTGGCCTTGAGCGAATTGAAAACACAGCTGGTACTGGATCCTGTGGACACAGTGGAATGCCATTTCTGGCACCATGAGACAAGCACAGACCGGTGGGAGCGCTAGTACTGTATGTATGGGGCGATTGGCACTGGCTGCAAAACTTCCAAATGCACAAGGCCACTTTCATGGAACTTTGCAAATGGCTTTCCTCTGCCCTGAAGTGCAGGAACTCCTGAATGAGACCCACTCTGACAGTGGAGAAGCATGTGGCAGTTGTCCTGTGGAAGCTTGCAGTGCCAGACAGCTACTGGTCAGCTTGGAATCCATTCGGAATGGAGAAATCTACAGTGGGAGCTGCTGTTGTACAAGCAGCCAAAGCAATCAATACCACTGTGCTATGGAAGGTAGTGACTCTGGAAAATATGGATACCATAGCGGAGAGCAAGCTGCCTTGTGTTCCTGCTGTAATGAAGTTACAAGGGCACACACCAAAGGAGATTCATCGTGGAGCCTAAAATCTCTTGACCTACAAATACAATGGAGATGTATTCTGTGCAAGGCTAAAGTTGTGCTTTAAAGTGGCCATTGGACAGCAGGTACACAACAGAGTTCTCAAGGGATCATCTAGAATTACATGATTTGGCAGCAGGCATAGTAAGGAGTCTGCCAGGGCACAATCCTGTGGGTGGGACGGGGGATGGCAGGGTCAGGGCAGTGGATAAAGAGTCTTTCTTCTGTCTGCCATGCCCCACTTCCCAAGAGTGCAACATTCCCCAGAAGCCCAGGGGCAGGAGGGAGGGATGGGATGAGGTCTAGTCATGCTGGTAGGGCAGGGCTTGTGTGGGTTCCCTCCTCCATGTCTGCCTCTCCCTGCTTTCTGGAAGAATGCTGCTTTCTCATCCCGCAGGAGCCATGGGGCAGGAGAGATAGAGGGAGTGCCAGAGGCTGAAGCCATGCTAGCAGCAGAGGCAGGCGCTAATAGCTTCCCCTCCTCCTTCATCCAGGTTACCATGTGAGGTATCAGTCTTCTCCAAATCACGCAGTGATAGGGAGCTGATGCTGACAGACGCCTGGGCCTTGTGCTGCAATGCTTTGTGCTGCAGTGATGCCAGACCACTTAGTGCTGGCTTGGTGCGGGAAGGTGTCCTATTGTGGAGGATGGAATAGGGCAGCCTCCCACAACCTTGTAAGAAGGGTCAAAGAGTTCCTCAGAGAGCTTCGTGGAGTTATGCAGGGAGGGTTTCCATTCCGTCTTCTGACATGTCAACAAGTTGTTCTGGGCCCCCTGCACTGTGTAGGCACAGAGTCGCCATACATCACACCCAATTGCCTTAATCCAAGAAAAAAATTGTGAATTCACCAGAAATGCCCTCCTGGGGATCAGTGCCTAAATTGTGAGATGTCCTGGGAGGAAGGGACTGGCTCCAAATGGATTAAAAGGTTTCGTGTCTCACTGCTCACTGGCTGGCCACTTCTCTCATTGTCCACCACCATCATCCTGTCCTCCATGCTTCTGCCTGGAGTGTCTTGGGCGGACTCTGTGATCTGGCTTGGGAAGCTGGTCAGGTTCCCCCCTAGGATTGCATGCAGCTCGTCATAGAAGTGGCAGGTTTGTGGTGATATACCAAACTGTCCGATTGCCTCCTTTGTTTTGTGATAGAACTGACTCAGCTCTTTTATTTTAACATGGAACTGCTGGGAGTTCCTGGAGTATCCTTTCTCCACCCGGCACTTTGCTATCTTTGTATAGCTATCAGTGGGTTTTTTGCTGTTTCAGAGCTTAGAGACAATGGATTCCTCCTCCCACGCCTTGATGAGGTGCAAGAACTCCTGCACACTCAATGCTGGCATTCTTTTGCGCCCCTGGGAACTGGAGCTCATGGAACTCGAAGGTCATGGTGGTTGTCAGTCAGGATTTCAGGGTTATCCCAGTGGGTTCCTGACAGGTCCTTTGCTCCGTCGGTGGTGATAAACTTCATTACAGCAGGAACACGAGGCAGCTGAGCTGTACTCATAACACTGGGAAGTTAAATTCAGCAGCACACATATGCCAATGTACTACGCTGATGGACAGCATCAGCACATGTGTTCTGTCCATCACACGTATGCTCAATGTTTCCTGGGGCTTTTCCTATTCACCTGGAAAGCAGTAGAGGTGCAAGTTCAGGCCAGAGCGGTTAAATTATGGCACTGTGAGATGCCTTCCAGAGGCCAAGAATCTTGACTTTCTCAGCACAGTCTAAACTACTATGAATTCGACTATGCAAGGTTGAATTTAGTATTACTCCTTGTGAAAAGCATGAATACCAAAATCAACTTTAGCAGCCCTTAAATCTGACAGAATGGTCTTGATATTGTGGACTCATTGTTTAAAAAATCAATCTTACTCTACTAAATTAGACCTACATTCCTAGAGTAAACCGGGCATTAGAAAATCTGTCCCACTTCCGTCCTTAACATTTCTGATTTCACGATGTTGCCAGATTGTCGTCTCTACCCCTACAATTTTGTAATCTTGTAAAATTGTTAGGGATTTGGAATATGTCTTTATTAAGAAATGATTTACAAAGTAAACTGTTTTCATCAAAGGAAATTGTGACATTTGTACCTCTGATGTCCTGATTATCAGCAAAATGTAGATTAGAGCATGATGCCATACTAATTTATTTTTGCTTTCTCTTCCCAGTTCATTGGTTGAAGAGTTTAGAAAGACACTTTGTGCTTTATGGCAAGGGAGCCAAACTGCATTTAGCCCAGAGTCTTTATTTTACGTCGTTTGGAAAATCATGCCAAATTTTAGGTAAGTTCCGTAAGACAAAGGGTCGTGTTGTTGACTGTAACTTTATGCCATCTGTGCCCTAATCTGGCTCTTGGAAAAAACTCCTTGAAGCCTCCCCTTGTGCCCAGAAGTATAACTTTTCAAATGTGACTTTACTTTAATCTAGAAGACATTCTTTCATCGAGATAATTGCTTGTTCCCAATATGTACACTACATATAGTAGAGTCAAAGATAATTTTGATGAGTAATGGCTTACATATAGGGGAAGGAGTTCAGCAAGAATAAGGAATGTACGGAATCCAAACTTTTGGCTATGATAGGAATGGTATTAAAAAAAAGTACAGATGCCATAAACCTTATGTAAAACATACTGGGCAAAACTTCCTTGATTCTCAAAACATTCTAGCCTTTTCCAATGTAATTCAAAGTAAGGTCTGTAAAAGTCTATGGGTGTTACACACACTGTCAAAAAAAAGTTACCCAAGTAAATCGAAGTATCATTCCTCTCCAAGGTCTCCCTGTCCTGGCCCCCTGAACCTCTTTCAAAGGAGCACTGAAACCTGTTAGGATTTGTGAAGGTAAGTTGCTCCATGTTCTCAGGTAGTAAAGATGTTCTGTTATCTGTTACATCTCCAGCAGTGCTGAAAAGATGCTGTGAACTCACATGCTTAGCTGAATAACCCAGATAGTAAAAGGCCATCTTTAGTATTCTTCACACTGCCTAATGTGTGTTTTACTGGCTTACGAGAATCAAGGAAGTTTAATACCAGCAGCTTCAAGCAGTGGCCAAAACATTCTATGCATAAGAACATCTCTGATATCTTTGACGAGTTACCCCATTACTAGTAATAAACCTACCCTACAGGTCTTGTGTGACTGAACAGCGAAATCTGTTCTCTAGCAAATTTTCAGCACTGTGGGTTCTGTCATGGCTTTTAATAGAAAGTGCTGCCCTCTTCTGGGAATTTGGCGCTTTTAGGGGAGAGGGAGAATTTGTGACCCACTGGTAACGTTAGCTGTCTAGGAACATTTTATTGAAAGGTATTAGTTGTGCACTCTGCCTTCCTTCAGCTATACCTGCCCCTCTATTGTGTGAAACAAAATAATGCAGCAAGCCACATGGAGAGAGGAGTCAGCCAATGCAGTATGTTCCCCTGCATTTGGAGAGGGGAGGAGGCAGAAGCCTTGGTGCAAGGGGGGAAATAGAAGTTCTGGGTTGAGTTGAGCCATGCTGTGGAAGTAAGTTACTGGTGTTCTGTTTATAACTGCAATGTTAGCCAGCTCAAGAGGGTTACATGTGGGATGGACAGAGTTGGAGATGGTGGAATAAGAGGAACAAGTCAGCTATGCTGCTTGTTCTTGCACAGGGTGGAGAGAAGGGGAAGCCTTGGAGCTGAGATTTGGTTGGTTAGTTTTCCCATGAATCTCAGTCTTTGAGGTTTTAGCTAACTGGCATCTGCTCACCCTTTTCTTATAGGCCCTGTCTCCATAATGGAAAAGTATAACATAGTGGAAAACAACTGAAATTGCTGATATTGCAGTGTAGATCCCTCCAAATCCATGTGGGGACAGGAAAACGGCTCATGGCTAGAAATTGCATATTGTACTGTTGTGGTGGGATGATAGCATGCAGCGGCACACCACAATTTGCTGTTTCTTTGCTATGAAAGCTTAATCTCTGAGCAGTCTAATCTGGCAAGCCTGCTGCACACTGAGAGAGCTTCATAGCCTCTTGGTGGGTTGAAGTATGTTTATAATGCTTCATGAATTGTGAGGGGCTTTCCCCCTGATGATTGCTTCTTTTGTATCACATTTTGCTGCCCTGGGAATGAGAATGTGGATAGGCTTGAGTGAATTGGGTTCTGCTATATTGCAAAACACGATGTCTCTGTGAGAAGCTGTGTTCTCCATTAGAGGAACTTTGGTCATTTTGTTTTATTGCACATATTTGTACTTGGGTGAACAGAATAAAAACATTACTAAGTGCTACATTATATATGTAAACAACAATAAAGCATTTACAAATCAAATTTCATCACATTTCACTTCAAATATATATCCGTTTCATTGACAGTGTTCTTGCGGATAATGCTATTCCCATAAATTTTCTTTCTTCTGCTAAAAGTCTGCTAAGCTATTTAAAATGTAGCTAGATCTATTTAAAAAAAAAGTGTTTCCTTCATTAACTCAGTAACTTCTAATGACACTTTCTGCATTTAAACCACTCAAAGAATTTTGCCTTCTTCATTTGTTCTGGAGATATACAAGCTGTACTGACATTAAATATCTTTTGTTTAGTATCTATACAAAGTTAACTTGCAGATAGCTCATCCTTTACCAGATAATCTTTTTATTTCAGAATTTCATCTCTAGTGACCTGATGATGATAAACACCAAACAGGAAAATGACATTTTAGAAACTTTAGTTTTTTAGTATTAATCAATTTAATTTCAAAATGTTTATTTACTGCTGATTTTAATAAATCAAACTCTATGGGGTAACACTTTGGAACCACTGTTCTGAAGGGTTCTTACCTCTGTTTACATCTTGATTGCATAATTGTTGCACAGTATTTACTGTATTGTAACAAAAATTACCCTGAATATTTGGATGAAACACTTCATTGTCCCACCAATGATATAAAAGGAATTGGAGCGGGAGCCAAGCTGATATTCTTAGGAGTTTGTAGACTGGCTTCAGCTTGATCTAGCACAACCATAGTCTTCTCTAAAGGTTCTGAGTCATGCCGGCCTTCATTTTCATGGTTACTAGCAGATGATTCTTAATATTTATCAGAGCTCTGCCTTTCGCTGCTGCTGTGTGATGCTCATTGTAACTGCTGGTTTAGAGCAGTGTTTCTCAACCTTTTTTCAATCAAGTACCCCCTTAAAAAGTACAATCCAGTACCTGCAGTTTTCAGACACACCATTTTTTTTCTACCTTTGCAACACATTTGTTTAAACAACTTAATCATAGATGGGCGGGCGATAAAGTTTTTGGGTGTAAAAAGTACAAAAAGAATAAAGCCCTATAAAACTTAAAACAAAAATTCAGTTTTCCCCAAATTTCAGTTGTGTTGATGAACCCCCTCCCCCCAGACTTCTCTCGAGTACCCCGCTAAGGGTACTCGTACCACTGGTTGAGAAACACTGGGTTAGAGGAAATGGTGCTTGCTATGCTTGTTTGGGACAAAGCAGGGAGGCTTATTTAAGGTTTGAGTGTTTATTCACTTGCACCTTGGCTAAGCTTTTGTAGGAAGCTTGGTGTGGAGTGACTGCATTCTGTGTTACATATAGCTCTCCTATGGGCATGTGTCAGCTTGACTAAATTCTAAGACAATGGTTCTCAAGCTTTTTGGCCTGTGGCAAGGTTCCCTGTGAGCTGCACAGCCCCACAGCTGATTAATGAGACCCACCCTGCCAGAGGCTCAGGTCTCTGCGCATGGAGCTGCCTGGCTGGGGGAGGGGCGCGTCTCCTTGCAAAGCCACACATCCTGTGCAGTGGGAAGCTGGTGCTGACGCTCCATCCTCGCGAGGGGAAGGTGGCATTGGAGCACTAGTGCTGGCTGATGGAACTGAGCCTCATGCTGCGACCCATCTGCAAGGCAGCTGCAGACCACTAGTGGTCCATGGTCTGCACTCAGAGCCAATGCTCTAAGATGTGTTCCATGCTGTGACAGTTTTGCATAGGCCAGTGGCTCTCAAGTGCGGTCTGTGGACCACTAGTGGTCTGCAGCCGCCTCCCAGGCTGGAGCTCAGTGCTCCCCCCACAAGGTGGGGAGTCCGCACTGCCTCCCTGCTGCATGGGGAAAGTGGAGAGGCACTTCCCACCCCCTACTGGCACCCACCCTCCTGGCCAGACACCCTACCCCAAACCTCCTCCTGCACCCTTCTTTACTCCTGCACCTCCCCCTTGGCCCTACACCCTACTCCCAGCCTGTTTCTACCCTCTACCTTCCACACAGACCTCGCATATTTACCCCATCCTGCACCCCACCTCCAGCCCAGATCCTGCACCTCCATCCCTATCTCACTCTAGCAGCCTTGTCCCATACACTGAACCCCTAACTTTTGTCCACACCCTAGAGCCTAAAATCCACTCTGGAACCCCAGAAAAGTAAATCCGGCCTATGAGAAGACCTGAACCTGAGTCCTCCCTGTGCCTTCCTGGCACCCTATGGAGCTGGTGCACCAGAGAGTGAGGTGTTTCAGTTGGGGCCCACATCGTTGGGGGTTTTTGCTTCTCGCTTGTGTGGTCCCCAATTGATATTTCTGTAGGTCAGTGGTCTCTGACCCTAAAAAGTTTCCCCACCCCACCCATAAATAAAGAAAACATTAAAACCTTTTTTTGTTGGACATAAATTAGTGTATTTCTTTATTTAAAATGAAGTTTGATAAACTGACATGAGTTAAAACACTTAATCTGTTTAATAATTTAAATTAAACCATTCTCCCCAGCTGCAACATTAGCAAAATGGCTCTGGTGTAATTAATGGTGAGTTTCCATTAGCAGCTGATGGTCCATGGAAAGGTTTGCATTGAGCTAGTTGGGCCACAGACCAAAAAGTTTGAGAACCACTGGCATAGACACTGCCCCTTCTGTTCATGAATGTAGAAACTGCCACTCCTCCCACTCAGTCACGTAGTATCCTAGTGGTAACGGCATCAGTTGCTTATATGAAATAGTGGTACTATAGGTCATGGATTTTTACCTTAGAAGTGAAATTTAAAGGACCAGAATTGCAACAAGCGAAGCTCTGTGCTGCCCCATGGTTTGGGACCTTCAGTACTAAACCTCTGAGGGGGAGTCACACTTCTTACGTGGCAGAATGCTTCTTTTCTCTCCTCTTCCCTCCCCCCCCCACACACACGCGCGCTTCCTTTGGGGCTGGGTGCTTGGAGTCTCGTGACACATTCGTTCAGATTCCTCTTGACTTTCCTTGAGTTGTTACATCCTTTAGCTTACTGGTTCATTTGTAAATAGCTGTTTACCTGACTGCTGTTGGCTTTCCACAGCCTAATTAGCAGTGAAGTACGTGCTTGTTGTTTCTTGCATGGGCAATGTCTTTCTGTTCCTGCTTTCACTGTACTTCTGAGACTTGCAGGAGCTTCCATGTTCAGTAGGGTAAGCTCTGAGTCCAAATGTAGTAAGAATTATGCCTCAAATACATTTCTTCACTGAAATGTTGCGAGATTACTCAGAGTGGAGGTTGAAACCCCTCCATACATTCCTAAGCATTGTTCCATAGCCCATTTAGAGAGGGGGGATATATCCCTTTTTCAAAGAGCTCCTGCCATTACTGCAGGAGGCTTGTGGAGAGCACTCGGCCTTGGAATGACAGCCTTAGAGAAATGATGGGTTTGGTGTCTGAGGAAAATCTGCCCAGAACTGTGGTCCAAACACTATTGAATCTCTTAGATGCCAAAAAATGTGTTGTAAACCCATGTCTTCGCAATCCCAGATTCTAGAACATTATATACATCATTTGAATAGTCGCATGAGAACATCATAAACTGCAAATCTGCACAATGTGAGCTTCAGTCCTTATATGCCCCCATTTTCCTAATAGCTATGACTGCCACATCCCTTCATAATCCACCATACAACAAACAACCCTGTACAAATGGAGTGACAGCCTGATAACCAGCAAACCCAAAGGTGAAGGGAGTGATTGTGCAGAAGCATCAAAAAGGACCACCTCCATCTGCTACTGTTCCCTTTTAGGTTGCTCCCAGCTAGCTATCCAATCCGGTGCCAGCCTCCAAATGCACATAGATAGGTTCACCATGGGTCAGCAGTTGCAGTGGCCTGCCCCATCCTGCAATATAGGCTAGCCAGGAAGGTCCAACTCTCCTTGCAGCGCCATAGTGAGAGTTATTGCCTGTCCCTTGTCAAAACTGTTCAAGAGGCAAATTGACCTGATCTCTGTTACACACAGCTGAATACATAGTCAGTTATTGCTCAGTGTCCAGCACTTCTTCGTACTGTTTAAAAAAAGCCAACAAATTTTGGTTGTAAATCTAAAAACTTTTAAAAATATTTGGTCAAGAGGACTTTATTTGGACTTTGTGGTTTTGAGATCGTATTGCAGTCTGATCTGACCTGCTTGCTTAGCTTCTTCAGATGTATTCACTGCACGCTTTCAGAGATTGGTTTGGAAATTGTTTCCTAATACACTTGTTCATGCAATTTTTATACTTTGGCTGTATCCTGTAAGATAATGAGTAACAGGCTATTCCTGTGGTTTGAATTTTGGAGCTACTTTGAACCAATACGTCAGAAACAAAGATGTGGTCTCTTTAAATTCACTGAATATTTTTGTATTAAGGGGATACCAGCAACAAGATGCCCATGAATTCATGCGTTACCTATTGGACCATCTACATCTGGAACTCCAAGGTGGCTTTAATGGTGTTTCCCGCTCTGTAATTTTACAAGAAAATTCAGGTCTCTCTGCAAGCAACAAATGTTGCATGTAAGATATTATTTTGATTCCTTCAACAACTTACAGCCAAGAAGGGGCTCCATGTGTGTATCAAAGTTTCCTTGAGGAGTGAACTACCCTCTGGCATCAGTAAGAAGCTAAAGTAATAGCACAGTGTGCTGCCTGTTAGTCAAAGCACTTAAGTCTTACTGTGTGTCTGGAAATACTACACTTCCTGAATAATTTGTCCATGTATGCTCTGCTAGACTGAAAACAGCACTTAGACCAAAACATTGATTTTGCTTAGGCAGGAATGTTGACAGTCAGTTCAGCCTGGATTCTGGTCACTTTTTACGTTAACATTAGCTGAGAGATACGTCAGTCCTGAGCTGTGCAGGAAAAGGGATTACATGTTAAATGGACCTGAGCAGGGCAGGTGAGTACTGCATAGGCTTCCCTACAGTATGTTCCTAGCGTCCCATGGCCCACTTTTAGTTAGTTCTGTCAATATAGCTGCTTTGTTCTAGCCGTGTGCTCTTCAGAACAAAATAACATTAGTCATTAGGTTTCTTGGTTCATACAAAACACATGCACCACAATTAGCTATGTCCAAAACTCCCCTCAGAGTGGACTAGAAAATGTTGCAGCATTGATTTGAGAGATGTCATCCAAAATCTTCAGTCCTCAGCTGATCTCAGCCTGGAAAAACTCAGTGGGACTTTAAAGCCAGCTTTGCCTGAAAAAAAAAAGTCTGCCCCACTGAAACCAGTGTACAGATAGTGCTGTTAATTTGCCTTGTATGAAAAATAGACAGTTTATTAATCGGGTCTAAAGGAGGAGGAGGTGGCTTATACTCTCACAACACTAGTTTTCTGCAACTTGGCAGGTGGCTGGAAACCTCATGATATAAACTAGCAAATCGTTCTGTCCCCAGTTGTTAATTTCTATTGTTCTTTGGCTTTAATGTCTTCTGGGGTAAGATCAGGAGAAAGCAGTTAGCCTGAGGCTTTGTACCAGACAAGTACAAGTTGAATGAATAGATGCTTTTCCTTGCCTCAGCAGGAAAACGGTTCCTTTTTTCATATAATACTGTACAGGCAGTCCCCGGGTTACGTACAAGATAGAGACTGTAGGTTTGTTCTTAAGTTGAATTTGTATGTAAGTCGGAACTGGCGTCCAGATTCAGCCGCTGCTGAAACTGACCAGCGGCTGACTACAGGAAGCCCGAAGCACAGTTGCTCTGCCCTGGGCTTCCTGGAATCAGCCGCTGATCAGTTTCAACAGCGGCTGAATTTGGACGCCTGGGACAGAGCAGCTGGGGCGCTGCCGGGTAGGTCCCCGCAGCGCCGCACCTCAGTGCTGCGGGGACCAACCCGGCAGCACCCTAGCTGCTCTACCCCAGGCGTCATCAGCGAGAAAAGCCTGGTCTGCTGGGGGGGGGAGAGAGCGCACTAGCTGCGCTCCCCCCCCCCCCCCCCCAACAGACCAGGGAGATGCGGGTGGCAGGACCGCCGAGATGCGCCGCGGTCCCGCCCGCATCCTCCGAGGCTTTGCTCCGCGTCTCCCTGGTCTGCTGGGGGGGGCAGACCAGGGAGACGCAGAACAGCTTTTCTCGCCCCGGAGGACACGGGCGGCGGGACTGCGGCGCATCTGGGCGTCCCGCCGCTCCCGTCCTGCGAGGCAAGAAAAGCCCTGTTCGTAACTGCGGATCCGACATAAGTCAGATCCGCGTAACTCGGGGACTGCCTGTATTATGGAAACACGTGGTGCAGACAGCAGTGCTGTTTTGACCTGATTGAGTTAGCATCTCCTATGTTGGAGCTTTTAAAACAAGAAAGCTTTTAAGTGCCATATGAATATACAAAAGAACGACGACACAACGTTTAGCATGTTCTTGCAATGTAAATATTTTGAAAGTGGCTTAAATGGGAGGAAACCTGCTTACAAAGCCCTAATGATATTCAGTTAAAAAGTAGGGAGCATGTTCAAAGCGAAAATACACCCCGAGTGACTTACCTTCTGACATGTTTATTCAAGTAGTTGTTACACAACAAACAGCTCTTTAAAGATAACATCCTTATAATACTGTTACAATTGTGTGCTCTCTTGAGAGAATGCAGCGTATGTAAATATAGCCTTGACAAAGATTTGGGATGCTTATCTAGCTTCTTATGAATGCCTGTATAGAGTACAGATTCCAGTTCCCTCTAGGTTTCCCATATCTTTGTTGTTATCAGTGGTTGCTCCATGGAATCTAGTGATGTGTGAAAAGACCATATAAATGAACCCAATTCTTGTTTATTAAACCCAAACTGCCTGATGATTTTTTGGCAGGTTGTAAGCAATACAAATATTTCACATGCTAAAATTATTTCACATGCTGAAATGCAGCCTAAAGCAGAATTTCTGATCGGTTTCTTTCCGTCACGGTTTGTTTAGAAATGGAGCCTCTACTGTTGTCACAGCTATATTTGGAGGCATTCTTCAAAATGAAGTAAACTGCTTAATATGTGGGACTGAATCAAGAAAGTTTGATCCATTCCTAGGTAAGTTATCTTTCTCCTACAAAGTATTTACTCGCGCTTTAAAGCTTGAATCTTCATGTATCTAAACAATATGTGGCCAGGTTGAAATTGTACAATGTAAGACTTCAGTAAGAACTAAGGTTTTTTTAATTTTGATCTAATAAATTCAATTCTGTTTTTCTTTCCAAGACCTTTCACTAGATATTCCAAGTCAGTTCAGAAATAAACGAACTAAGAACCAAGAAAATGGACCAATATGCACACTACGGGGTAAGAGATTGTGGTGAGTGAAACCTTGGTTCCACTGAAATCAACAGAAGGTTTTCAACTTCCTTCAGTGGAACCAGGATTTCACCCCAAATGTTAGTACCAATCTAGTTGCTCATGAGCTGACTTTTTTGGGGGAAAAAATCCCGCTGTGAATAGTGGGGATTGGTTTTTCTCGCAACATGGGCTGAAGGACCTGCTGGCACAGAGCCCCTCAGCTCACCTCAGCCACGAGGCTCTATGCTGGCAGCCAGCATGTCCTTCAGCCCGCAGTGCAACGTGATAGTGCCTTTGGGGGGAGGGAGAGATTTTATTTCTTGTTAGAGCCCAAAAGTAACTATTTTGAGAATTGTGTGGATCCCGTTTAAAATGGAACTTTCACTGAAACAGAGAGATACTCTTCACTTCCCCCCCATCAGTGTGCTTCAGCAGTGATCTGGAAGGGTTAGTGGACACTTCAGCCTCCCTGTCTGTTCAGTCCTTGGCTTTTATGGAGAGAGTGCCTGCAAACGTGCTAATTAGAGCTAAAGAACAGCACAGGATGGGTAGCTGTAAACAAACTTTATGGGACCATGGGAAAGCTGGCCACATCCATGATATGTGGACATCCAGCTAACAAAAATCATGCCAGACCACAATGTTGACCAGTGTGTGTCAGACTGGAGAGGTTCAGCCTGTAAAAGTTTTATTGGATAAGCCGATTTTTAACAGCTCAGAAGGTTTTTAAACTAGTGCATTGAATTATCTTCCTTTTAGATTGTCTTCGCAGTTTTACAGACTTGGAAGAACTTGATGAGACAGAGCTCTATATGTGCCACAAGTGTAAAAAGAAACAGAAATCCACCAAAAAATTCTGGATACAGAAACTACCAAAGGTTGGTGCAAATGTCAAAGATCAGCGTGTGGTGAAACTTAAAAAAAATTACGAACTTGACCAGTAAATGTATGTATGTAACCATAATCCAAGCTTAACAAACTTTTGTATATTTAATGTTATAGGTGCTATGCTTACACTTGAAGCGATTTCACTGGACAGAATATCTGAGAAACAAGGTTGATACATATGTAGAATTTCCCCTCCGGGGCCTAGACATGAAATGCTTCTTATTAGAGGTACAGAGACTCTTACACGTATATATGTAATGGAAATGTATTCTCTTTTATTACATATTCTGGAACAGAGAAGTTGCCAGTTTACTTTTTAAAAGCTGTTTTCTCTTTGAACTGCAGCCAGAGAACAGTGGCCCAGAAAGCTGTCTCTATGATCTTGCAGCTGTCGTTGTGCACCATGGCTCAGGGTATGTATGCTGAGTGAGCCTAAACCTGGGGGGAGGTACGGCTTACTGAAGGGAACTACAGATTCCTGTTGACTTCATTGGAGGACTTCACCCCAAATGTGCATTTGGTTCTGTTAGCAACTACATTAACATGGACAGGGCTCGACAAACCAATGAATCTATTTGCCCGTGGCGAGTAGATTTCAGCCGGTCTCTCCGTGCGCCCCCCCATTCACCAGCACTTCGCGCATGCACAGTGTGGGGCTGGCGAGTAGCTCTTGCCGGGGTTTGTCAAGCCCTGAACATGGATACAAAAAGGAGTGTTATGTTCCAGTGGTACAGGGTTCTAAAATGTGAATTGTTCGAAGTAACAGTTGGAAATCTGATACTTTTTGAAACTGAGGCTAGTTCCTTGCTACTTTCAAATTGGAAGGTAAAGCAGTTCTTGACAGTAGTATTGTTCCTATCCATTTAAACTCTGAGAGGGCCTGTGGCCCAAAAAACTGATGCTTCACTTTAGTCACTTAAAAATAAATGTCTGTTTCTTCTTTGTTCAGCTTGAAAGCGCATGGAGAATTATGCAGAAGACTAGTCTTCATGTAGAACCGTGGTCCCCAACACGGTGCCCGCGGGCGCCATTTCCATGCGCCCGCCAGGTGCTCGGGGCTGGCCTGGCACCAGGCGCAGGGCGGGGGGAGCGCCGGCCCCGGGCGCGCGGCGCAGGGCGGGGGGAGCGCCGGCCCCGGGCGCGCGGCGCAGGGCGGGGGGAGCGCCGGCCCCGGGCGCGCGGCACGCGGCGCAGGGTGGGGGGGAGCGCTGCCCCTGGCGGGCAAACGGCCCCGCCCCCTGGCGCCTGGCGGGCAAACGGCCCCGCCCCCCGGCGCCCGACAACCTTGAAAGGTTGGGGACCACTGATGTAGAACAATGTAGACTTTAGGCAGGAAGAGGGATAGCAGTGGTCCCCTCCCATGGAACTGAGATCCAGTTGGGATGCTATGGAGTCAGATAATAGTTGTATTTTGAATTAAAAATATTTTTGCATCCCTTTGGCTACATCTACACTGCAGCGCTATTTCAGGATACCGGAGGTATTCTGAAATATCTATTCCGTGTCTTTTGGGTGTGCCTGTTATTTCAAAATATAACAGGCTCACTGTTCCGACATCCCTGTAAACCTCATTCTGAAAGCTACAGGTGCAGTTGTAGACACACACTTTGAGAGTCAGAAGTAGTGACATGATGACTTTCCTCCAAGAGTTTATGTAATCAAGTCCCAAGATTGAGGGATTAAGGAAAAGTTTTTTAGAAGAAACTACACTGTCTCCTAATAGCGTGTGTTCTTGCTGTTTTCATTAGAACTCATTGTTCTAGCTCAGTTGAATTGAGGGTGTTTTCAGCAAAAAATGTGTTTAAAAACATTCCCTCTAGTAGGCTGCCCTTGTTGCTTTCTGTTGAAGATGAGTAGTCTGAATTGGAAGTAATATTAAATCAAGCAGTCTGACTTTCAAATAGTCTTCATTAGCACTACCACAGAATGCCAATGACAGCTGTTTCCAAGTTGAGAAAACAAGACATAGTTGTAATGGACATCAGTATAAAATGAACATGGTTGGAATAGAATTAGATGGGCATGAACTATGAGGATGTATAAAATACAGCTGTGAGTCATGCAAGGGGGAGATGACCTGTCTTGAGGCATCATGGCTAATGAAACTTGGTTGTTGGAACAAAGATCCAAGAGCTGTGTAAAATAACTTCAGTTAGTTTCAACTGTGCTCATGGTGATAATTTCCCTGTGTGTGTGGTTTGAAATCCTGTAACTCATGCAGGGTTCAGCTAGAAGAAGTGGGAAGGAATTCTGAACATAAAATTAAATGACAAGAACGTGGTAAAACTCAAATTTTATTCCTGTTTGGGGCCTGATAATTGCATTTATCTTAAATGCAATTGGACCTGGTCTTAGTCTTACAGAGGCAAAACTTGCTTTGCAGTTCATTAGGAGTTTTGACTGCAAGAGGACCGGAGGATTGGGCAAAAAGGGGTTGGATTATGCTAAAATTTAGATACCTTTCATGAAGTCCCAGAAAGGAAGTAATTTTATGTATCTCGTTAGTGTAAAATCTTGGCACCATTAAAGATGCGGTTGCATGAAGTATCTTTTTTACCCTTTAAACACTTTGGATTTAAGTTAACAATTATGGAGACTGTCCAGTCCCCCCAAACTTGCGTGAAGCCTTGTGATCAAATATAGTCAGTTACCACTTACCCTGTTGTAGCTCTGGACAGTGGAGAATTAAGTGATACATTTCTTTTTGTTGATTTCACTTTGTGTGTGTCATTGCTTTCAGTGTTGGCTCTGGACATTACACAGCCTATGCAACTCATGAAGGTCGCTGGTTCCATTTCAATGATAGTACTGTAACTTTGACCGACGAGGAGACTGTGGTAAAGGCAAAGGCGTACATCCTCTTCTATGTGGACCGGCAGGCCAAATCTGGATCTGATAAACTTTAATACCTCCTTTTAATCCTCACTTATCAAGTCCATCGGACAACACATTTCCAATTCTCCATAAATACTTGATCCAAGACTATTAATTTCATTGTGCACTTTTCAACTTCCTCGTGTGGGTTTTAGTTTTGTTGTGTCAATGGTAGCATTTGACTTATTGAACTTTGACACAAACTAACTTTTTTTTAGTTTTACCAGAAAACCTCAGCAGATATTTTGATTTGCTGCTTTAGTTGTGATAACTCAATTTTTATATAGTTTCATGAATTGCATAGTTATTTGACTTTTGTATTAATGTTTTCAGTTTTCACTTTCTAAAGGCACATTTACATCAGAGAAGCTTTGTATCCTCTTTTATAAGCAAGAGAAATGTGTTCCTGATTATGAAGAGCAATAGAATTTTATGCTGCTCTCTCAGCTGTTATGTAGATAAGATTGAATCACTTTTAAATCAAGGAATTGCTTGCACATACTGTTTGCCCCAGTGCAAGAAACTTAACAGTGACCTCTGAACAATCACTCTTTGCCTGCAGAAGAGATGAGATGTGGCATCATTAAGTAGACTGGGTAATTGCTGCTATTAATGTGTACCAAGGCTGCTGTCTTTCAGGACTCCTTGTAAATAAATAGTTGATTCAGTTGTATTTGTACTGCAAATTCAAGTATATCTCATTTGTACTTCATCCCCTAAAAAGAGACATTTAAATTATTACTCTAATATACGTCTTTATATGTGTTGTGGAATTTTAATTTAGTTTTTTTTAACTGAAATGGAATTGCTAGGGTGAGTTCTGAATTTTAGCATTTATCCCAATGTTTAATAGCAAGCACTTGCTTTTGAATCTAGCACACTCCTCGCCATTGGGCCACCGTCCCTTCTATAGTCTAAAATGAGAGCTGAATATGGGGGCTTCACACAGGAGAAGTTTTTTGTCTCAACAAAACTCCCACTTGCTTCTATCCTTTTCCAGCTTGATTAAAATCCCACTGTCTTCATTTAGGTCTGAAAGACAGCTTTGTTATGGGTTTGGAGCTAGACTTTTCATGGCATGTTGGCTAATCCAGACTCAGGGTCAAACTAGTAGGGAAGATGTATTTAAACCTATATGTGGGGATATTATAGCACAGTTCATGCAAATTGTGGAGCTAAAACATTGCCTTTTGAGCATAGGCCCTCACTGACTGCGGTATTTAATTAGTAGTCCAATATTTTTCATGGTCTCTTGACGAAAAGAAGAGACATGATACTAGGTCTGAAGTTGAAATGTAAGCCATCTGTTCTATTCAAGCCTCATAGCAGCTTAATGGAATAAGAATTCAGTGTTAGCGGCTAGAATTTCAGCTGGTCTAGTACTGCTAATAGAGAGGAGCCCAGTATAAATTGAATGACACCGAACTCAACTTATGCTTCTTTGTTTGCCTACTGCCTGCCAAGTCAGCTGCCCAGCCAGATCCCTCTGTGCTGATGGTCTCAAGAGTTTACAAACAGGTGTGTTTATATATAACTTTGTAAAAACATCTGCCCTTCCCCTGCTTGTATCTCTTTGAAGGGAAACTAGTTTGCAGTGAGGTTTTTTTAAAAACATGGTGTAGACGTGGCATGTATTTCAGTATTAGTTGACCAAGTCCCTCAGGAGACAGTTGCAAAAAAGTTTTAATTGCTGTTTGATTCTTCTCAGATGGCTTTGCCACCGTCTCTTACAAATAAATCTGGCTTTGTATAAAACTGCAGAAATGTTCAGTATTGCTAAATTAAATTGTATGAAACTATGTAAATTCTACACTTTCCCTAAACCTAGTAGTGACTGTCACTTAATACATCAAGTGGCAGATAGATCTACCAGGATGTCTTTGTTATAGACCAATAAATAGATTATTCCTTGCTTTAAATTGTAGCCATCCGCTTGTTAATTACAATTTTTGAATCTTTGCAGCTAGAGCCTATGTTCTGATCAGAACCAGCAGCTGTTAAACACAATAAAAGGTAATTGGCAGAATTCATTATTTTTATAGTGAATGATGCAGTTTTTCAAGATGCAATTTTTGGCATTAAACCTTAAGACATTGACACTTGAGCTAGGTCTATATGCTACTTAAATTGTTGTTATTAACACACATATTAAAAATCATGAGAGGATCTGGACAGTTTCTTTAATTCTCAGTGAATTCATTAGTGCATATAATTCAACCAGCCCATGATGTAAATGTGCCTTTCTGTATTTTTAGGAATGTAAGTTTGTAAACTTCAACATTATCCCCTTATTTTAAAGGAGATTGTTTCTTTAAGTCATCAACTATTTTTGTCCAATTGTCTTACATGTTTCCTCTCAATAACGTTGTTCATGTATCACAATTGAATTGTCTTAGCTAGTGGCATACAGCATATTCTGTGTAGGACATGGCCATCACAACACCCTACAGTTCTCATGTTTGTTCTTGAAGCAGTTTCTGATGCAACTCAGGCATATGCTTCTGCAGGACAAGTACAGTGTAAATCCTTTGCTCATCTAGCTTACTCCCACTGCAAACACAGATGGACAGTATAAACAATGTGTTGTGGCAACACAAGTATTTCTCTTCCTGGTGGAGAACTTTACTTATCCACTGTATTCTAGTCAGTGTCAAAAAAACAAAAACAAAAAAAATCTGAGCACTGAACCAGTAACCTCTATTGCACCTGGCTCAGTATTAAATTTTTAACTGGTGTATCCTATATTTATCTACTTTGTTTGAGCAAGGGTGGGGGGGGGGTTAACATTTTCAGCCCAGTCTGTTTCTTTTTCTGTTCACTGCTGGTCTGACTGCCTTCTGCAAGCAAATGTTTTTTGCAGTTCAAGAACTTGGCTGGTATTCTGCAACAAAACTTGCCTACAAAAAGGTTGTCCTTGTGGTGGTGGGTGGGTGGGTCGTAGTTTAAAGCTGTGTCTACAATTAGGCGGTTTTTGTCAAACAAAATGGAGGAATTCCCAGTTCATCACTCCTGCTTCAGCCTATTGCATGTTGATTGATCATGCAGCATCACACAAACCTTTTACACGATGAGCCCCTGTGAGGAGTATATTCAGCGGGTGCTTTTCCCAGTGATCACTGATGTGGAGGGGCTTAAATCTTTCTTGATGGTACAGGGCACTGTGGGCCTTTGTCAAAAGCAGAAGCCATTTGTAAATGGATGGAAAGTGTGATGCTTGTGGTGTTCAGAAGTTTGCTTAATGCTGTTTCATTATTGATGAGTCTGTGTCTTAGTAATGAGGTAAACTGCACCTTGAAAACCCTAGTTCCATTGTGCTTTAGCAAGTACTGTAGTGCCATAGATGTAATTGTTTACCATTAAATTCTAATGTGTAAGTTTTGGTGAGGATCTTTGACTGTGCTAGTCTCCTGGTCTAGTGTGTGAAGGGGGTGAATGCACGTTACAATTCAAAATCCTCAAATATTTGTATGGAAAAAGTGCCATGGAAAGCTCCCTCTGCGGCCCAAGCTCTTCAGCATTGTGCTCAGAGTAAAACTGCGTTTTGGATGCGGGGCAGGGGCAGGGCTTTGTGCTCTCAAGAACTGAGAAGGGAATCTGACTTTTTCTTCACCTTTTGAAAAATAGGTAAGTAATCCCCAAAGCGTGTTTCCAGCACCTGGTAGAGTCCTGGAGTGGGGGAGCCTCCAGCCTCCCGGGCCTGAGCAAAGCAAAGCCACAGGCTGGATTGGGCCCGCAGGGGCGAGGAAGTGGCTCTGTGCACTGCAGGGAAGCACTCTGGGCAGGCACCACTTTGTAGCTCCCGTTGGCTTGGAAGTGCTGCCCTGTGCAGAGGCACCTAGACCCTCAGGAGCCACACCAGGTAGGGGAAGCCCCTACTCCTGTGCCCTCCTACCCAGAATCTGCCCCCTCCCTTCTACCAGTCCCTTCACCCCTTCCCCACTCACCAGCAGTCCTCTCCCACATGCTTAACCCCTCATTTTTTGCCCCACCCCAAACCTAGGGGGACCCCACAAAATGAAGTAGCCCTATGTCTCCAGAAGAGTTAATCCATCTTTGTAAACTCTCTTGCCTCTCCCCTACTGTGGGGCTGGAGTTTGAGGGGGGAGTGTCTTTTTTTTCAGTGGGGTGGGGGGGGGGCAGGCAAGGCACTGAGGGCTTGTTGGGGGGGGGGTGGCCCTGACCCAAAAAAAAGTTCCCCAGCCCTGCAAGATTGAGTGACCGTCCACTTATCATTCCCCAGGCATATACATTTATATCCAAAGTAACACACCCAGGGCAGTGCCCTAACATAACTTTGTGCAGACCTGTTGACACTTTTTGCTGTTGTGAGTAAACAGGTGCTATTTATTGCCAAGTAAAAAGCTTTGTGTGGGTAACATTCCCTAACTCGTATTGCATCAGCCATCAGGTTCTTTGCCACTTGTTCTGGGGTTTGACCTCAGGGCCTTCATTTTTTTTAAATTCCTCTTTCTAGTTGCTGGGGGAGCAGACCCCTTTGCCCCCCACCACAAGCAACTGACACCTTCTGTGAAACAGGCATTACAGAGAGACACCTCCGTTGTAAATACTTGTATAGAAATGACCGGAATTCCTTGCAAAGAAGTCAGAGGGGCAGCCATGTTCGTAACTTTAAAAAAAAATAGTCCTTTTAGCACCTGAGAGACTAACACCTACAAACAGATAAATCATGAGCTTTTGTAGGCAAGAGCTTCCTGGGGGGTTTGCCCATGAAAGCTCAGGAGCCCACATCTCTATTTGTTGGTCTCTCCAGTGCTGTAGGACCACTAGTTTTTGTTTCTCAGTATTATTAGTGCTCACAGAGCGACAGTTGAGAGCCTGCTTGGTTTTGGTTACCATGCACCTGCTACTGGAGATTAGTACCCAAAATGGATCTATGCCAGGTGGACAAATACACACTCAGCACTGTGAATACACCTACCCCCTGCCCTCACGCTCCACAGTCTTTCTGGCAAGAAGGATTTGAAGGTGGGGGGGAAGGAAAGCACAAAATGCTCCTTGCAGTGCACCATGGCTACAGATGCTGCAAGGGAAAATCCTTCCATCATCAGTGCACAGGGTGGAATGGACACGAGCAACATCGGTCCAAGAACATCATCTTTACAAAAGAACTGTCCTGAGTTTTCATGCGCTGCTTTCTACTCAGTAGCCCTTTACAGGGGATAAGGCATGAACAATTCTGCCCAGCTTACGTCTTTTCTCCACAGTTGCAGTAGTTAACTGAAGGTGCTTTTGGATCAAAAAGGCTTGAGAATGGCCATAAGGGTCTCCAATTATTTATATGTCCGGGGGGGGGGGGGGGGAGGATTAGATGAAAGGCAAGGAAATTTGGGGACTAGCAGGAAAACCTTTCCCAGAGCAAAATGAATGCGCCGATATAAAGTCTCCTAAATGAAGTAGGAAGCGGCTCCAGTGCTGGATATTTTTAGACACCAAGTGGCCTGTGCCCTTGTAAATCCAACAACGGAACGATTCTGCACTCAGAGACTTGATTGGATTTTTTTCATCTAACCACCAGGGATTTCCTCTGCCTCTTCCCCGCTCCCTCCCCCAAACAAGCTGTGTTGTGCTACGCAAGAGCAAAGCTCACCTGTAAAAGCACCATGAATAAAGGTTGGGTCACACTTCAGAACCAGAGGGCTGTTTGCTGGCACCAACTGCACCCCCACCTCTGGACTTTTTGCTGTCAGAGATTAGCACAGGGGGCCGGCCCACCTGCCACAAGCAGCCTGCAAGCGACTTGTTACTGGTGTGGGGTGGGAGTTTAGTCTGGGGGGAGGGAGTGGCAGAGGGGTTCTGTATGTGCACATCCCTGGGGATGCCTCCTCCTTTGGGGGGGGCTACTTTTGCAGAGCTGCAGGCTGGGTGCAGGGGTAGGGAGCCCCTTCCCCAGTACCCCACTGAGCTGGAGCCAGCGCTGGAGCCTCAGCCTGCAGGCAAATGGCCGGGCAGGGAAGAGAGCCTCTCCCCCGCTCCCAGGGGGCCTGAGAATCCCAGCGCTGCCCCCCTGCTGGTGCATGCACTGCGGGCACACAGATGTGGGGCAAGAGGGGGAATGAAGGGGGATGCGGAGTCAGGATGGGAGGGGGCATAGGGTGATGCAGGGGATCAGGCTGCAGGGGGAGAAATCATGGGGCTGAGGGGGGAGGGAGATACAATTATACTTTGCAGACGCTGCACTTTCCTTTACGCCCCACTTCTTTTCCTCCCTCCCCAACTAGCTATTTGGCTGCATTCTCACCCCCTCACCTTTTCCAGGTTACTGCCCCTCCTGCTGCCAGACTCCCTTCCCTCCTTACCCCATCCTGCACCCCCGACATCGCACTTGGGGAAGTCCACAAACTCTAGAATCCCAGTAAAGTAAATCTGGCCTGTAGGAAGCCCTGAACCTCCGTCCTCCCTGCCCCTTCCCCATGGGGCTGGGGTGCTGGAAGAGTGAGGCGTCTGGGGGCCACATCAGTGAGGTTTGGGCGATTTAGAGAGGAGTTTTTTGCTTCCCTTGTGTGGTCCCCACTGATTTTTCTGGGGGTCAGTGACCCCAACTCAAAAAGGGTTCCCCACCCCTGCCATAAAGAAATAAAACATTGAAACTTTGTGTTGGACATAATGTTTTCATTTAGCAAACTCATTTTAAATAAAGTAACAAAATTAAAATGCTTAATCTGTTTAATAATTTAAATTAAATAGTTCCCCCCTGCTGCAGCACTAGCAAACGAGCTCAGGCATAATTATATAGCTAATGGTGAGTTTCCATTAGCAACTGGTAGTCAGGGGAAAGGTTTGACTTGACCCAGGTGGTCTACAGGGTGTGTAGTGGGGAGAGCCCTGTCCCCAGTCCCCGCAAGAGCAGAACAGCCCAGGGCAGGAGGGTTAAATTTTAGCAAGCCACTTTGGAAAGGTTGCTGACCCCTGCATTTAGCTTCCCCCCCCCCCTTCAATCAATCTCTCCCTCCTGCTTGCCTCATTCAAGGGCCAAACATGGCTCTATCAACAGCTTAATCAACACCACTAAAAACTGCTTAAATCATACTAAGTAATTTATCCCATTGCTTCACAAGGTTCATTAATATTCACATTAATTGCTTCACACAGACATTAGTCCATTAATGAGATTGAAAATAGTCACAACCCTAGCATTTTAATTCAGGCAAAAATTGCTACAGTGTCTTTGTGAAGGGCTTAGTAAACTTTTTTCATTTTAATGGAGAATAACTTAAATGACTGGAGCTGTTCAGAATAATTTCCCTATTACAACACATTGCTATGATCACAAATTATTTATCTTAAAATGCAATGACACAGCAGCAAAGCAACTGACTCGCCCTCTGGAGATGGGTTTGCAGGGCAACCCCAAGAGAACTGAAGGCATGGACATAGGGAACAGCAGACATTTTCTATAGTTCTCAAGGTAAGTTTTAGATTGAGGCTGTAAATGGAAACCTGAAAACCTTTTGAGAAGTGTCAACATGCCAGTCTATTTACAGATTGTTTCCAATCACTTCAGATTGGTTTCTTTGAGTTTGTTTTACTATATGCCTATTGGACAACACAAGCCCATTATCAGTACTACCTCACCTGGCCCTGTTCCAATAGGCAGTGTTTTCTAAGGTAGCTAAACAATAATTTTGAGAGTCTCCGAGTTTTCACTGAAGACAGAGGCCTGCACAGCTTTTCCTTTGCAGCTGTGGCTACTAGGAGTTCATCTGAACTGCCTCTGGCCCTTTGCATAACCTCAGGATTTACTCTGAGGAAAGCAATTCCTTTTAAGGAAACATCTGATTTAACTCAATTGCTGCTTGTCTGTGTGGCCATTCCATTCCCCTAGACAAGAAATGGAGCAACAGTCTGATGCACAGGGGACTCTGAGCCGCTTCCTTTTTTTAACTTCTGTGCCAGTTGTTGGCCAAAAATAAACCCCATTCCACAACCATATATGTTCAACCACCCAGTGGTGATTATCAGGCCTGCCAGGTCCCTATGGGATTGTTGTTGGTCCATTTGCCAGGATACACTGTCCTATTTCCTAAACACACAGCTCTGCCCGAGCTATGCACATAACCCAGCTTAACTGGGAATGCCTTCTGCATCTATTCTCTTTCCTGGACAAAAGTAGTAGAAAGAGTTTAGCCCAGACCTGTCACAAATTGCTTGAAGTGTTTCAGGATCCGTTACTATGGTCTGTGCTGCATTTCCATTCTCCTGTGGAATTAAAGAAGAATAATTTTCTCTTGGGACCAGCTTTACGGTACCTGTCCATCTGCTGGCATTCAAGCAGAGTCAAGGTGTGTAATATTGAGGACTGGATGAAAAACACATTCCAGAAAGACATCTGTCGCACGCATGAAAATGTTGTTAATTATTTTTTAATACAAGTTTGCAACAGGTATGTTCTCGGAGTATGAAATTGTATATCAAATGTAAAGCTTAAATTGAAAGCATTGAAGATTTTAATTGTTTACAGATCCTTTCTAGAACAGAACCCTGACACTTTCAGCTTTGGAGCCCCATTATTTAGTTTTAGTTGCTGGGGTTCCCTCAGCTGTTACTTGCTTGACAAATGTATGTGATATTTCTAGAGTGCTAGTGACATTGCATGCTAAGAAAAAGAGTGGTTAAGGAGCTATTTCATAGCACCATTCTGTGAAGGACAAAAATAGCTTCAGAAATAGAGCAAGAGATTGAATCCCTAAGAAATGGAGATCCTTTTTATTGAGTAAAACAGACCTCTCTCTAAATACAATGGTAAGCTCAAATTCCACTTTCCCTCCCAAGTGACAGCAGATATGTGAAGGTAGGATGGATTTAAGATTTAAATCATTTTATTTGCTGATAACTGCCTCACTCCATTTCCTTGTAAATTATTAATGTCCATGATATCTATGCTGAGGTTCAGTGATTGATTATAAATACATTTCTAAGCTGTATGTAAACTATGATGGGGTTATATAGACAAGGAAACAGTACAATGAGGAAAAGCAGACCCTAGTGCTTTCAGCTTTGCTTGCTAAAGTAAATTACAAAGACAAAAGCTAGCCGCAAACAATAGAGAGGCACAGCCATTTCTTGTACAATCCAGAAACAAAAAATTGCTGCTGCTGATGGATAAGATCTGGAATTAAAAACTAAGATTTCTACCACCTGCCCCTCGTTACAGAACAGATCTCTCCAAGGGGTCCAGATCTTTGGTGGCAGATGTGAGAACAAAGAGCAAAGGTCTCAAGTTGCGGTGGGGAAGTTGAGGTTGGATATTAGGAAGAACTATTTCCCTAGGAGGCTGGTGAAGTACTGGAATGGGTTCCCTAAGGAGGTGATGGAATCGCCATGCCTAGAAATTTTAAGGGACAAAGCCTGGCTGGGATGCTTTAGTTGGGATTGCTCCTGCTCTTAGGAGGGGGTTGGACTCCATGGCCTACCGTGGTCTCTTCCAACTCTATAATCCTATGAACTGTGCTGCAGAACCTGCAGTTCTAGGTGTCCAATGTGACAAGGAAGACAATGTGAACGCCAGAAATACTTCAGTATTTGCAGCTTTTTGGTTTGCGCTGGCTCTGAAACTGTATGGTACAGAATCAGCTGTAGGCCATTGCTGAGGGGTAAGGATGGTCAGAGCTACGTGGACTCTCAGAATCAAATGGATCTAGGCACAGGCTCAGGTGCGTGCTTGCTTGCTTGCTTTTTCTCTCTCTGCAGAGGCACGCAGAGCTGGAAACAGCCTTTCTTCAAGCCCTGTGCATTTAAGGCTGCACGTGTATCACAAACCTGTACTGGAACCCGTCTTAAAGAAAAGTTTCCAGTTAATTTGGTTTTAATGAGCAAATGATTGTTGAGAATAGGTGTGGGCAATGGTGCGGGTGCCTATATTCCAATTCCATAGATGCTTACAGAATCCATTCTGGCTGCAGAATCGCAAGCCACATGCTAAACTTTCATTTCATATTGCACATAAAAAAAGTTTATACTAAGTCATGCTATCCTTACACAACAATTTTAAACCACTCATGGCTAAGAGTTAACCCTGAAACCTAACAATGGCAATATTTGCCAACATCAACATCAACTATTTGAATGCTAATTATTTTAGCCTCCCCCACTGCCAAAAACTGCACATTTGTTTCCCCTTCCTGCAGCTGGTAACTTCTACAATGCAGTTATGTCAGTACAAAAACGCACACAAATTGGACATGAAAAAGGGGGAATTGAGAAGTTCAGCCTTAAGCCTGCATTTCCTGGCACTTAGGTATTTTATGTCTGATGACAGGTAATTTAAATTCCAGCCAATGAAAGGTGTCAGCGTCATTAACTTCATATGGTGTGTTTATTTGGGCAGGAAAATAACTGCATGTGGAACCCGCACCTTCCTGCGGAGCATGTTTCCTGCTTCACTCTCTCTGTCAGAAGCGAAGTGCAGTTCCCAGGGACCATCTCTCTGCTCATGTGATCATGCTTCATTACTGCCTCGCCACAGTGGAGCTGACAGGTGGGGGAGGGGGTACCTGACATTAGCAAATGTGGCCAAGCTTGAGCACACAACCCGTCCCTCCACAGTGATAATTTCTGCAAAGAGGCTGCATCTCCCACCAACTTCTGCTCCTGCGTCTGCCATTCCTGCCAGGCCATCTAGCACAAGTCACGCTGGAGCTAGAAGACGGGAACCGGGAAAAATGACACGTCCCCTTTTGGTTAGCAATGACACAGCTGTTCTTGTGAGATTGTGTGAGCATCTCTGGACAAGGTGTGACATCTGTTAGATCTGGATTTCTGTCTGTTCTGCACTAACTGAAAAACTTTTCTGTGGCCTTTCCTCCCCTTGGGGAAGTGTTAACATTTGCAAGGGGTTCAACATTGTGCTATGGGGGGGGGGGATTTCCTGGTTTGTACATATTAAGTAAAATCAAGCACGTTTGATCAAATCCAATGGAGTAGTCAAGTTGGCCCTAACTTAATATCAGCCCATATTATCCCTGCTCCTGAATTCCGGGGGGGGGGGTTGACCATTTCTCTCAATGGTATATAGTCTAGCTATGCCTACCCTCCAGCATGCAGGATGGGCCAGGCAGGCTCCTTCACTCTTGATCTCTCAGCCAACAGAAGTCTGTTCAGCGCAGGTATCCATTAAAATCTCTGCCTGGGACCTGGGTTGTTTTTCAGAACTTGATTTTGGGACGCTAATGATTTTGCTTTTGCTGATTCTACACATTACTCTCCTGTCTCACATACAAGGACTCTTTTCAGGTGCCCAAACTTGCTGTTTCTGAGCCTCTCTGGGTGTGGCCATGTCACAGATGATTACCTGCTGTTACTTCTCAAGAGCTGCCCAAACCTCAAGACACTCAAACTGGAAAACTGTGTGCGAATCACTGACCGGACTCTGGAAGCTGTGACCCTCTATGGGGGCTCTTTACAAACACTCCATGTGGATTTCTGCCGGAACATAACTCGGGCTGGCCTGGAGACAGTCCAGGAAAAGTGTCCTTCGGTAATGCTGAAAGCAGAGAGAAGTGCAGACATGATCCCAGATAACCAGCCAGGGGGAAAACTGATGCTTGAAAAAGCAGCAAGAAAACTGGCCCTGCACTGACTTGCAGAAATGCAATAGTTATGAATAGATTGAGATGCTGAAAGTCCACTCACTTTGCAACTAAGTTGATCTCTGCATTTTTTGTAATAAAATCAATATTTTACACATTACACAAATAACCCCCAAGTGAGGCGCTTACCTTCATGGTGCCAGTCTGGCACCCATGGCCCTTCATTGTGGAAAATCTGTGCTGGCGCAAAGGTGATGTTAAATCCTGACTCGCTGCTAAGGATCCTGCTGGGGATCTTCCTCATTGTGGGAAGTCAGTGGTGTATAGTCTGGCTATGCCAAACTGAGGGGAGAGATTTGATATGGGTTTAATCACTGGGACTACGCTGCAGCTAACATTTACAGTGCAGAGACCCCTCCCCCCATTTTTTCTCCCATAATTAATGGGGGAGGGCAGGAGAGTACGTTAGTAACTCCCCTTCCCTTTTCACCCAGGGCCCTTCAGCAGATCCTTACAATCGCAGGGGGTCTTTAACCTTTCCCTCCAGCAGTGCCTTTGACCAATCACCCTCCTCAGAGGAGCAGTATGGTGGACTGTCATAAAGAGGGGCTGGCTCCCTGCCGTCACACTCATATGAGTCCTCAACTAACCCCAGCTCCATTACTGAGCACTTGTCCTTAAGGCCTTTCCCCAAGATATTTATTTACTACGGTATGTTGTCTTTTACGGAGTACTGCACACACAGGGTACGTCTAGACCTACCCTTAGTGCCTGGCATGTTGTGTGTGAACAGAACCCACCTGAGCGAAGTGTGAAGGAGGCAAAAATCTACAACTGCACCTGTAGAAAAAAAATCCCTTCCCGGCCTTCCCTCACCAGGGTGGCTAGCAGACTGCCCACAACCGAGATAGCCAATAACCCGGGGATTGACCACCGGCTTAGGAAGGGTGGGTGGCCTCCTTTCCAGAGATTTTAAGTTTTCTTCCCTTGCCACATGCCCTCAAGAATTGCTCTTCTCTCCCAGACAGCCCAACAATCCCCCCCTTGCAGTGTGCATGTATCTTTGTGTATGTAATCCTGAGAATTACTCCCTTGCCTGCCTCTCATTCTCCACTGTATAACTGGCAAATGAGCCATCACAGAGGCTAGCGTTTTACATGAACTCAAGCTACTATTGCTATTTTTAAAAAGTGAACATTTGCCAACATGTTGCGAATACATCCTGGCTTCCTCCTAAATTCAGAACTGCATGTAACTGTGGTACCTCCACTATTATACTATATTAACCCTTGACTTTTCATCATTGGCATTTGAAAAACACATTCAACTCAGCACCTGTTACCAAGAGGAGGAGTTTTCTTACCACACCGTTACGAGAGATGTAGCCGTGTTAGTCTAGTCTAGCTGAAACAAAACTGATTCTTTGTCCATGCAGATGCCAATCTTGAGGCATGTGCCCCAGGAGTGCAATGCACGTGGACAATCCTCAAAAGAAAACCTTGCTCGTTTTGTGCTGCTGCTGTTCCTTGTTTTAGGTCATTGCTTTGGGCATGGGAGAGTAGAACACACACATTCCTTTGGCCCAGATAGCCTTGAGATCAAGATTTATTTCAATTGAAGTGTTTCCTTCTTTGCTTAGTGTTTGAATAGAATGACACCATGTATCCTTGAAGCTGATTCTTATCACAAGGCAGTTACTTGTTTGCCAAATCTATTTTCTGATGTAAAGTAGGTTTCAAACAATCCCAGCAGAACCAGATGTTAACATATTGTACCAACTGGTCATCTTTTGCACTGCAATAAATGTGCAACCAGCTGTGGAGTAACCGAAATTATTCTTATTGGGTACTACAGAAAGTGGAAGGAAGATTTCTGCAGCTTTGAATATTAATTTAATTGCAGCTTGATCAAGAAAATAGCATAAATGCAGTTTGAGGGAGAGGCAACAAAGAAAGTACCACACAACTCTAGAGAGTGCTGGTAACCGGTCAGGAAGATGATCTCTCAGGGGTTTGCTCTGTGAGAGAATATCATAACAGACCAAGAAAAGAACGCCAAATACTGCTGCACATTGGCAACTTAAGGTCAGCATGTGACTCCATAATGTCCTCAAAAATTCAAACTCCTTTAATATCCTGTAAAGCTAAGCCAACACAATTGGGACGATCCCAGACAATACAAGGGCAGGCAGTGACCCCAACCTCTCCCTCTCCCAGCGACTGTGGGTCTGTACAAAATAGAGGCCATGTGGAAGTTGGAAAGGCCAGACAGTTCTCGGCTTGCGCAGCAACATATAAAGCTTTAACTGTACTATCAACCAAAACAAAGTGTGAATTCAATGGTGGCTCACCGACAGTTTAGTGAACACCATGTGTGTCACATGGACACGTCATGTAGGGTTCCTAAAAAGCCAGATACGCTAAAAATGTTCTTTACTCCAAATTTGACAATTAAAAAACAGCTTCAAACTGCCCATGTGCTCAATGTGCCAATATTAACCATTTTTTGGTTATACATTTTGCCTGTGGCCCAAACAACAAAGTGTGTTCTGAACAAATGCCTTCTTGACAACTGTACAACAAGTCTCAGAACATGATCTTGTTTACGCCAGTTACCTGTTCCTCTAAGTAAGTACCATCATATTTTTCCCCTTTGTATATACAAACTTCTTCATGATTTTGGGCCATAAGATGGCTACAGAAAACATTTTAATAGTCACAACACCAGCACCAAAAAACCTAGTAACCCTCTCTGCATTAATTACCTTTTACATGAACTGCTTTGGGCAGATGTAAAACCATTGTGTTTTTTTTCAGAACATTCTTAATAGTTAAGCAAAAAAGGTCTCTCTTTGGTCAAGTATTTCAGTGCTAACTTTCCATATACATATGGCAAGGATGTTTGGGCACTACGGGGATTTTTAGCTTAGGTACAAGGAGTGTTGTTGCAGAGTGAATGGAGAAGCCAAAACAACCCTGAGTGAGAGAGAGGAAAAGAGAAAAGCAATCATCTTAACAATGAAAGTTACCAGAAGCTCGCTCCACCCCGCCCACACATTGGTCATTTTCGTGGCAGGAAAAATATTTTCATGTATATAGATTTATTCTAGATCATAACCAAACAAAGGGAGCAAAATAAACAGTTATAATATTAAATCTAACTACAAATGGTAGGGCTAGCAAACCACAACTGATAAGCAGGGTCAGGAGCTTGGGGTTGGGAGGAAGGGAGAAGAGAGATGTCACCACTCTGTGAAGTTTGGACTGATTGGGATTCCTAGATGGTAGCTGGGGGATCCAGAGTGTTGGAGACGAGCAGAACCGAGCCGCCTGCACAATCAGTCCAGAGCAGATGAAGTCCCAATAGATCTGATGCAGACTCTAGATCCGGGCATCAGAACACTTTTCTTGAGCAAGGGTAGGAGTTTTTGTAAGGACACAACAGTGGTTCAAGGGGGGCACTGGATTTGTTTACAAGTAAACAGGTGGTTCAAGGGGATAGTCTAAAATTGGTTTGGATAGACAGGACAATAGAAACGGATCATTCCCAGCCATGGGCGGAGTTCCTCGAGAGAGCTTGTGCAATTAGGCAGTTTCAGCATTTTGGATATCGATATCTGTTACTACGATTGGTCTGATAGTTACTGATTTGGGCGTGAGCAGGCCTGGGTTCATTAGCATCCAGAGCACAGATTTCCCACCAGGCAATGCTTTTCTGCTTTATCCCATAGTTCTATGTGGTTCTTGCTTTGGAGGTGCTGCTCTTCATGCTAATGTAGATGGGTCTGTCCTATCTTCGATGCAGATGAGGCTCGGGGTGTCCCCTTAGTCCTCTCTCTGTTGTCCAGAGGGGCCTCTGCCTTTGCATTGCTTTGTCTTTGGTTCGAGCAGAGGCCTGGGAGCAGCATTATTCTTTCCAAAAGGAAAAGGTCAGTTTCTGCAGAGGACAGTCCAGCTGTTTCAGCCAGGCTGGAGAGTTACCTGATTACTCAGAGATAATCCCCCCCCCAGCAATTCTTCCTAGATGTGGTTGACAACTGAAGAATGACGGAGAAAATATCAGGAACGCCAAGTGAGGGGCAGAACATCTCCTCCCTCGGCCCACCAATAAAACGAATAAAGAGCACCGGGAAAATGAAAAATCCCAAATTTCAAGGAGCAACAACCTTGTAAATCAAGGTGCTCCTGAAGAGGCACCTGAGGCGTAAGGAAAAGCTTAGGCCTTAAGTTGCAGGACAAATAATGAGCAGATAAAAATGAAACCCTCCCAACATTCCTAGCTTTCATGGGACTATCCCACATTGACACACACTGCAGTCCTGGAGGAAGGAGGCTCTGTGCTTTACACTCTATGACCAGACAGTGCACAGGAGGGCAGAGTAACTAGGTTTGGAACCCTCTTCCCCCTGCCAGGCCACATTTGAATGAGCTGGTATTGCAATGTGAGCTGACAGAGGTGTTAAACTGAAATGGTTTCTTTCAGTCTCTCTCAGGTATCTGCGAGGAAGAGAAAACAGCTGGTGAGTTTGAAGAAATGCACAAGCAATGTCAGCATACAAAGCAGGGGATGGAAAAAAATGTCAAACTCAAAACTCAGTCTAGTAAAGAGTATCTGAGATAAAACGTTAAGGTGGAGGAGTAAAAGGAAAAGGCCAATTCAACAGCCATCTCAGAAATAACACGTGCACTTTAATCACCATACTTGGCCCATAGTTGCCTCCCCCAAGTATCACGCTGCCTATGAACCAGTGAAAATGTCCTGTAAAATGTATCATCTTGTTTCTGCTTTACAGTAGAACAGCAGAGTTACAACACCATGTAGCCAGACAGACTAACCCCCCATATCATCCATCTTATTTGCCTCTCTGAAGCATACAGGGCAGAGAAGGAGCAATAAAATCAGCATAGTCTATGCTGGCTCATCTGATCCTGAGAAGCTGAAAAAACAGATATGTGGAGAGAGAGCGATTAAGGCAATCAGCATAGCCATTAAGCTTTGATCTGCTTTGATGCGAGATCAGGATATGCGAGAGTGCCCGGCTGGCACCCATGTTGATACGAACACACAGTCCCTGGGAGAGGAATTTCCCACTGAGAAAAGAATCCCCAGTAATTCCAATTTAGTTCTCTCTCTTACAAGTGTAAATTAAGTTCACAACTCCCTTGTAAGAACTGGTCTCACAAAAGACAGACCAGCCCCATTTGGCATGACAGACAAGAAAGAGAAATACGTGACCCCATGAGTATAAAAGATGGGTCCAGCACACACTCACTTTGAGTGTCATTCTACCCTCTACCTGCTGGTCGGGTTAGGTGTTTGACCTCCCGAGGTTCTATGGGGACGCCCACCTCCTATTTTCGTCTTTCCTAGGAATTGAGGGACCGGCCCTGGCCTGACATGCTAGAGTCGAGAGGCACAGAAGAGGGTAAAAATTGTACCTGGATGTGGTCCTCTATCTTAAGTGTACACATAGAAAGAGTAAGCTGTTACTTGGTACCATTATTTCTATTTTTCTATCTTTACCTTTTGTAACCATTTTTAAGATCTATATTTTGCTAGTAGTTAAGAAATAGAACAATAGCCATTACAACCATATGATTTATAAGCTTCCTCAAATAAACCTGTAACTGTTTAACTTTTAACCTGACTCCTTCAGTTGCTGTAACAGAACCAGGCACAATTTAAAAGAACTTCAGCTGGTCTTAAGGGACAGATATAGGGAGCCCTGACCGTCGGCTGACACACCACCCATGCGGAGATTGTCCATAATTCTAAAATGCTCTTAACACTGAACAAATTGTTATGGTTGTTCTTTCAAAAGTTTACAATTGAACATTGACTTAATACACTCGGAAACTTCACTACAGAGAAGAAAAATGCTTTCCCCCTTTTTAGAAGTAAGCTAACCACTGTACTGTGCTACTTGTTTTGTCTCTATTGCTGCCTATTCACTTATAGTTCCAAATGAGGAGTGTGGCTAAGTGGGCTGTGTGTTTCTCTAGCAGTCTACTGTAGTTCTAGTTCGATTGCTAGATAGCTGCAGCAGCACAGGAGCCAGCAAACAGAGCTGTAAACAGGGTAGTTTGAGTGGCAGTTTGTAAGGGGAGTTTGGATTGTGGGACTTGTTTGGGGTTTGTTTTTGTTGTGTGTATGGGGGGAGTGTTTTGGTTTGTTTTTGTGTTTGCTGGACTAACAGGATTTAGGTGAGAAGGCTGATAAAACACAAAGGCATTAGTGGCCATGGCCCAAGTAGTAGAGAACACAAGGAGGAGGATTGGATGTGGCAGCTGTGGGATGTACATGATTCTGGAGGGGGGACCTGAAAGGAATTTTGTTTGCATGAAGTGACGCCTGATCAAGCTGATGGAAGAAAAGATCTAAGGACTGGAGATGCAGGTGGAAACTCTGGTCGAATTTAGAAGGGGGTTCGAGCAGATGATGGAGCAAAGGCATGAGGTGGCTGAAGGGGAAAGCTTAGACACGCAGACTGAAGCAGGATCAAAGGCCTTGGAGGGGGGACTGCTGGGCGAAGAAAATGGACAGTGGAAGCATGTGACTAAGAGAACCAGGCAGAGGAAAAGATGAGTTAGTAGAGAAATAGAGCTCAAGGACAGGTATGCGGAGTTTGAGAATGAAGAAGGGGTACAGCAGGTGGACAATGAAGGTGGAAGGGTAAGGAAGAAGAGAAGAGTGGCTAGTCCCATAGATAAAGGGGAAGAGTTGATGGAGACAACACCAATAATGAGCACCAGGAGGATACAGGATGGGTTGAAGAGGATTACAAGGGAAAACAAGAATGGCAAGGACTTGCAGCCAGAGGAAGTAAGAGATAGACCAGAGAATCGCAGTGTCACCAGGAAAAGGCAGGTCTAGGTGACTGGGGACTCCTTGAGAAGAATGGACAGGCCTGTACCAGAGCCGATCCAAAGAACAGAAGGGTGTGCTGTCTGCCAGGTGCTAAGATACCGAATGTGGAACTGAGGTTGAAGAGGATCCTAAAGGGAGCAGGAAAGAATCCATTGATCATCCTGCATGTAGGAACAAATGATACAGCTAGATTCTCGCTGGAATGAATCAAGGGAGACTATGCTAGGCTGGGGAAGACGTTTAAGGAAATCGAGGCTCAGGTGATCTTTAGTGGGATTCTGCCTGTTCCTAGCGAAGGGCAACTAAGATGTGACAAGATTATGATGCTCAATAGATGGCTCAGGCAGTGGTGCTATAAGGAGGGCTTTGGGATATATGGCCACTGGGAGGCATTCTAGGATGGAGGCTGGCACAACTGATTAAGAGACCTTTAAACTAGGAATTTGGGGGAGACGGTTGGGAGATGTCCAGGTAATCTCTACGTTGGATTTTAGCATTGAGAAGGAGGAAAATGAAGTAAGAAAGGATATAGCCGGGAGTAGGAGAATGGACATAAGGAGGAAGGGCAGAGTGGATACCAGTCTAATAGGTCATATTGGAGGTACAATGTCCGTGTCAAATTGTGTAAAGAATGTGAGTGAGGCCAAACAGCAAAAAATAAGATGTTTGTACATCAATGCGAGGAGCCTAGGTAACAAAATGGAGGAATCAATCATAGAATCATAGAATATTAGGACTGGAAGGGACCTCGAGAGGTCATCGAGTCCAGTCCCCTGCCCTCATGGCAGGACCAAATACTGTCTAGACCATCCCTGATAGACATTTATCTAACCTGCTCTTAAATATCTCCAGAGATGGGGATTGCACAACTTCCCTGGGCAATTTATTCCAGTGTTTGACTACCCTGACAGTTAGGAACTTTTTCCTAATGTCCAACCTGAGCCTCCCTTGCTGAAGTTTAAGCCCACTGCTTCTTGTTCTATCCCCAGAGGCCAAGATGCACAAGTTTTCTCCCTCCTCCTTATGACACCCTTTTAGATACCTGAAAACTGCTCTCATGTCCCCCCTCAGTCTTCTCTTTTCTAAACTAAACAAACCCAATTCTTTCAGCCTTCCTTCATAGGTCATGTTCTTTAGACCTTTAATCATTCTCGGTGCTCTTCTCTAGGCCCTCTCCAGTTTCTCCACTTCTTTCTTGAAATGCGGTGCCCAGAACTGGACACAATACTCCAGTTGAGGCCTAACCGGCACAGAGTAGAGCGGAAGAATGACTTCTCGTTTCTCAGAGAAACAAAAACATCGAGCTGGTCCAAATAAACGGTACCTACTAGTGTTTGACTACCCAGACAGATCACTCCATCCTGCCCCTCTACATATCTGTCTGTGTGTATAACAGCCCCTCGCCAGATGATCCTGACCGTTGAGAGAATGCGGCTCTATCGCACTTCGGCAGTGATGAGTAACCTAACATGAGATCCTGAGTAGCACGGCGGAAGTAAGTACCTAGAGGAGGGTTTACTAGCCCTGCAAGAGAAGATCGAAGAGTTAGTAGCCAATGCCCAAAGATATGTCGGAGCTAGCCGTCTGAAGTACACACAGATAGGGAAACACCGTGGACCATGCCAAACACCTACCTCTGCAGCACTCAACCAGGCAGTAGAAGTCAAACCTATAATCATAGGCAGCGTCAGTAAGGCGATGAAATATCTTAAAGATAGATTAAAATAGTGTTTGTCAAATTATGTGAGAAGTTTCGATTATAACATTTATAATAGTGCTGGTGCTGTACTGGCACTTCCAGAGTAAATTAAACCCCCCTTAAATTGTATTTAACCTGGTAGGTTAAAGAGAACCCCAAAGTCAAGAGAAAGGAACCATAGGAGTAAACTGAAGCAATCCATGGTATCTTGCTGAGAACTGACAACTCAAACCTGAAAGTATTAAGCCAGCTCAACAGTTACTGTGACCCTAGTTCCCCTGGCAATCACATTCCAAAAAGGCCTCACTTTGATAAAGCTAGTACCAAACAACCAAACAACCGCACGAGATTGTTTTATGGTTTGCTTTATTCCTAGAAAATAACCTTAGTTCCAAAGGAGCCAGCTGGCTTTTAGCTCAGAGAATAGAGACTCGTATGTCCATCAGCGAATGACCGCTCTAGAAAGACCTTTACCAAGTTTTGCTAAAGTGAAGTGCCAAGAACTTACTGTTAGCCAATGCTTCTCACTGCAAAAAGATCCCTCCATCTCGAAATGATCCTACCCCGATTGCTGATAAGCCTCTCTCTTCTGGTCCTGCTTTCCTACCTGCTCGACACCAGAACCACCAAAATATTACAGGGTGATGTGCTAGTAACCTCTCCCCTGCATGATGCTGAACCACGACTGTTTCAAGAAAAAAAAAAAAGAAGAAAAGTCCGCTCCTCTGACACTGCCAAAGCCCAAAGATGTCTGACTACAAAAGGACATTAAGAACTGACCTTAGTGAAAGAAGCGAAGTATTGTATATTGCCAAAGAGAAACTTGTGAGAGTAGTTTAAGTTTCTCGCTTTGATCTAGACTCGGTGCTTATGGACAGGTACCATCAGCATGTACCTGCCCTCCCTAATTTAGTTACTAATTATGATATGTTGTGTTATGTTACTAAAATTATAGAACAGCCCCATCATAGAATTATATTAAAGATATTAATGATTATATTGCTTTTGCTTATTAAAAGTTTCATATTTGATTGTTGTTGTAAAAGATGTAGTAATAGAAATAGCTTTTATGTTTGTACTAATTATGTAATGTTTAATGAAAATAAAAGTTTAGAAAAGTAGTTGTGCTGTAAGCACAAAAGGGGGGATTGTGGAGGCAAGAAAAGGGAATAAAGGAATTTGTGTGCAGCCATCTTGGTCTTGTTAACAAGAGAGCAAGAGTCAGGCTAAGTCTGTGGCCTGGCAACGCGAGATCTGTAATTAGACGCTGCCTTCGCCTCTCGCCTCCATACGGAGATAAGGATAGAACGCTGACGAGTACAGAGACACCTCGAATCAGGCCACAGCTACATTGCAGAGTTAAGATGACTTAAGTTTTGTTGACACTTGTAAGTCGCTTTAACATCAATGGAGCAGATCCACACAATGCTCCTTGTGTTAGCTGAGTGTGTCCATGGTTCTTGCTCTTGCATCCACAGAGATCACTGCCTTGTGACAGCTATTCCACAATGCAACATACCACCCTGTCACTGGGAGCTCTTGCATTGGCTGAAGTGCATCCTGTCCTGTGATGCTGTTTTCTGTCCCATCATTCCATGGGCTTCCTATTTCCTTTTATGCTTTTATCAACAGACTTGTAAATGGCATGTCTGCCATCTCTGGGAGACAGCATGGATCCAGAGCTGCTGACCATGCTAGTGATGAGCATTATGAACCCATCTGATCCTGCAGTATTTCATGAGCTATGGAATTGAATAAATTAGCAGTGCCTGCTCTGGAAACAAATAATTCACTAATCATCGGTACTGGGCTTGGGAAACCAGCTTTGCGTGATGGTATTGCAGTGTGATGTATATATGGGTTGAGCAGCTGTGGCTGCAGAACTTTCATATGCACAACTGAGTGAAACTCGCCCCAGCACCATGGTCAAGGACACCAGAGCTGTGGAAAAATGGGATTCCCTAACTGCAGTAGGGCAATAGCTGGAGCAATATCCCCACCTTGACCAACATGATGAAGTATGTCAGCTGAAAGGGTTACTTCTCTAGGGTCTTGCAGGCACTGGTGGATCACCTGGGATATTTCATAGACATCCATGTGGGGATGTCATGGAAAGTGCAGGAACCATGCATCTCTTGGAACAATAGATTGTATAGAAAGCTGCATGCTCCAAGTTTTTTTTTCCAGACCAGAAGATTCCAATGAGAGATTTGCAAATGCCCATAGTGATTCTTGGAGACCCCACACATCTCTTGTTCTCATAACTCATGAAGCCTTACACTGGGAATCTAGACAGCAGCAAGAAGTTCTTCAACCTGTTCAGCTAGCACCAAATGACGACTGAATGGGAGTTTGGCCGATAAAGGTTGCTGGCACTGTCTTTTTGGCTGGTTAAACCTCAGTGAAAATGATATTGCAATGGCCATCACAGCATGCTCTAGTCTCTAATATTTGCAAATGAAAGGGCGGGGGAAGGTTCTTCAAGGGTGGACTGCTGAGGCTGATCTCCTGGCTGCTGATTTTGAGCAGCCAGATACCAGGGCAAGTAGAGGTGCACAGCGGGATGCTATTTGAATCAGGGAGGCTTTGAAGGAGTATTTTGACAGTAATTCTCATTAATGAATCTGTATGTAATTCATTCAGCCAGGCAGTTTACTTGCTGCCATGAATTATCCCTGTAGTGCTTGCATTTTGAGTGGTAATTGCAAGGGGCAAATACCCATAGTCACTGTTGGGTGCCATTTCAGATTTCGGTTGCAGAGACCAACCTGTGCATGCTGTGACCTGCGGTGGGGTGGGGGGTGGTTTGGACTGAATACAGAGGCTTCAGCAGTGTTACTGAGAATGCTCAATACAAGCCAACTGGGCAGGGGGAATGCAATTTCTATATAAAAGAAAGAAAATTAAATAAATATTGGACCCACTCAGCTCTAACACTAACATTTTGACATCTTGTGGCAAGTCACTTAAGACAGCGTTTCCCAAACTATGGGCCACGGCCTGGTACTGGGCCGTGGAAAAAAAATACTGGGCCTCAGTGTGGCTGCTGGGAGGGCAGTGGGGCAGTGCGGGCTGGGAGTGTGAGTGTGAGAGAAACGGAAGCAGGGTTGGGGGCAGCAGGGCTGTCCAGCGGAGATCAGGGCAGGCAGGTGGTGGAAGCGGGGCTGGCTGGGGGGGGGCTGGCCAGAGGAGATTGGGAGGAGAAGCGGGTGGTGGGGGGGGAGTGAATTGCCCAGTGGGAAGTGGGACTGACCCGGGTACATGAGTGAGTCCGGCCCTGGGGATTCCATTTCCTCCCTCGAGTAGTTGCGAACTGCCTGGCCGGTAGACACACTCATGCAGCATGAGCACATCTACCAGCCAGCCAGTTCGCAGCTACGACTGATACACCTAATAATAATAAAACTTACCTAATTAGAAAATACCAGACATTTTATATGTCCGGTATTTTCTCAATTTGTTTCCCAGACAGAACCCTCAAATATCGGACTGTCCGGTACAAAACTCGACACCTGGCAACCCTACCCCCCCTTGTATCCTTCCTCCTAACCAGATACCCTACCCCCAATCGGCTCCTGCTCCTGGAGTGCCCGTGCGTCACTGGGTCCCCCAAGCCCTGGCCCAGGCTGGGCAGAGGATGCAGCTGGGTGAAACACTGAAAATTTATTCATTTTAAATTTTTTAAATACACGTTTATATTTTTGGGCTGCAAAAAACAGGACTGAAAAAAAAAAACGGGTTCCAAATAAAGTAAAAAGTTTGAGAAACCCTGGTCTAGCCAGCTTTCTATCCATCTTACAGTCCATGTATCCAATCCATATTCCCTTAACTTGCTGGCAAGAATATGTGGGTGACCGTATCAAAAGCTTTGCTAAAGCTGTCACAGGGCTTTGGGAGGACCAGAAACAACTTATTTAAATATTCAAATATGCAAATGAATGTCACCGGTCCTCCAAAAGCTTGTGAATGGATTTACTGGTCTCCAGTGTCAAAAAGTTTGGAAACCCCTGACTTAAGGGACACTGGTTAGCCTTAAAATTGTAATAGATATTCTGACTTTGTTACTAAGGGTACGTCTAGACTACATGCCTCTGTCGCCAGAGGCATGTAGATTAGGCTACCAGACATAGGAAAATGAAGCGGCGATTTAAATAATCGCCGCTTCATTTAAATTTACATGGCTGCCGCGCTGAGCCGACAAACAGCTGATCAGCTGTTTGTCGGCTCAGCGCGGTAGTCTGGACGCGCGGGTGTCGACATCAAAGGCATTTATCGACCACCCAGGTATGCCTCATTTAAATCGCCGCTTCATTTTCCTATGCCTGGTTGCCTAATCTACATGCCTCGTGCGACAGAGGCATGTAGTCTAGACGTACCCTAACTCTGTGGACAGAGAGAGAGACACACACACCCTGTCAGGACTCCTGGGCACTCTCTCAGCTCTGGAAGGGGAGTGCGGTCTAGTGGTTTACAGCAGGGGGCAGATATATTCGGCTTTAAGAATATCAGAATGGCCATACTGGGTCAGGCCAAAGGTCCTTCTAACCCAGCAGTTCCCAAACCTTTTCCAGATGGGGACCCATTTTGGCAATTCAGAAAGACTTGGTGACCCAGGCAATTCAAAAATGGGGGGAGGAGGGCAGCGCCACCTGGGGAGACACCTGGCAACCCTTTTGAAATGTAATGGCGACCCATATTTGGGTCCTGACCCATAGGTTGGGAAACCCTGCCTAGCCCTTTATCCTGTCTTCCAACAGTGGCCAATGCCAGGTGCTTCAAAAGGAGTAAGAGACAATCATCATGATCCACCCTGTCGCCCATTCCCAGCTTCTGGCGAAAAGAGGCTCCATCCCTGCCCTTCCTGGCTAGCAGCCACTGATAGATCTAGTCTCCTTTGTTCTTTTTGGAACCCTGTTATGGTTTGGCCCTTTCCACCATCTCCTGGCAAAGAGTTTCACAAGCTGACTGAAAAATAATTGATTTTGTTTGTTTTAAATCTGCTTCCTATAAATTTAATTGGGTCAGCTTCTTGTGTTATGTTAGTGAAGGAATAAACAACAGTTCCTTATTCTATTTTTCCATGCCGCGTCATGATTTTCTAGACTTCTAACACATCTCCCCACCCTTTAGTCACTTCTGTTCCAAGCTGGAAAGTTCCAGTCTCGTTAATCTCTCTGGAAGCTGTTTCTTACCCCAATCGTTTCATTTCACAGCAAAGTTTCCCAGTGTGGGGAAAAAACAAAGTAGCTTTTCCAAGGAATCTTCAGCAAATTATTGCAGATAACCTAGAGGAATTCTTCCCAGAGATCATTATGGAGGATTCCAGAGACATCCCTGCGTATATTAACAAACTTTTCTGCCATGGCCCTGCAGCATTGGTAGACAGGCTCTGTTCATTTATGTCTCTTATCCCTCCTCTACCTTGTAACAAAGTGCACAAGAACTCAATCTCCTCTCCTCCTCTTGCAGTATCAAAGCAAAATGAGCTCTCCACTCCAGCATCCTATGGGCCAGAATTGGAGTGCCGGGACTGGTTGGACCCCTGGAGAATGGAAACGAAGTCCTGACTTGCTGTGCCAATAGACAACTCTGCCACGTGCTCCACATTGTCATCTGCCATCATCTTGGCCACTACTTCCTCATCAGGGTTCAGTCCACCGACCACTGGCTCCGTCTCCCCAGAGTATCTGTGGGGCTATTGGTGGAGAAGGTGGGGTTGCTGCTGAGAATAGCATGCAGCTTCATATAAAAGTGGCATGTCTTCGTACAAGAGCCTCCCTTTCATTCTGATATGCCTGCTTCAACTTTTAGTTTCAACATGACACTGCATAATGTCCCATTCTTGCATTTCACCAACAATCAGCCTAAAGGTATCAAAATCCCTACTGCTGGTACAAAAGTTCTCCCCCCCATATACTCAGCAGCTCCAACAGCTCTGGTGTGTTCCAGTACGCAGGAGAACATCTGCTGTGCAATGCCAACATGATCCACTGGCAAGATGTATGAACTATGCATGCCAAGCAAACAGCAAAAGGAATATAAACAATTTGGAGGCTTTAAAATGGGTGAGGGAACATATCTGTGTATCTTCATGGCATCCCAGACTCCAATTAAGGCAACATAACCAAGAGAGGTGACTACACTGATGATGCATCATTTTATGTTGCAAAGAGCTCTCTGCTCCTTGTGGAGGTAGTTTTATTACGTTGGTACAGCTGGAGCTTACATCCGCAGGAGGAGCATTTCAGTGTGTTTGCCGCCTCTGTTTTATCGACAAAAGTGACTTTTGTTCAGTAGCAAAAGTAGATGGTGGGGCTTGTTGGTGCACCCTGCACTGGGCCTGGCATCCTTGGCAGGGGGAAGGCCCACGCTGGGCATCTAGACTGGGCAGGGCTGGGGTCCTTCATGGCTGTTGTGGCAGCAGCTGGAAGCCCCAGGATCTTTTAAATCATAGCGCACTTATCCCTTTTGCACTCCACCATCAGTGCTCCACTGGTATGTTTACATTGCTGCCCCTCTTGCCCCCATATGAATGGCTATTCGTGTGCAAATAAGATATCTGAGACTAAACCAGCTGTTTGAAACAATCACCCCCAAGTTAAAGATTTGCTGAGAAGTTAAAAAATCCAAATTTAGAAATGTGGGTAAACCTTGTAAAAACTGTTAAAACACACAAAAACCCCCACTGATTGTTCTATTTGCTTTATTTTCTCTGCATAAGGAACCCTGAACAGGCAATTCAAATTAAAACAAAATAAATATATGAATATTCATGTAAAACTGTTCTTGCTAATGAACAATTATACACAATGTACAACTCTTCATGTTCACTGGTGGGGAGGGGGCTTACAAATGTACCATTCTCAACAAAAAATGCACCAAAATGGCTCCATGCAAAATTATCAAAAGTGACCAAAATATGGGGGGGGGGGGGGGGGGGGGGGAGGGGGGGGAGGAAAAAAAAAAAAAACTTACTGACTGCACTTTTTTGGGTTTTTTTGTTTTTTTTAAACAATCACCAAAAAATAAAGACATCTAATTTGTTGTTACATTTAGAGTAACTAAAACGTGGCCACTGCTTATTAATGTCTGTTTATGCTCCTAAAACATCTATGGTTACCATAAAATTGTGTCAACATTGAATTGGACTCAGGGCACTATCTGTAATAAAAGGAAGATGATTTTGTTCACAGAAAGTTAATAATCTGTATCTGAGCCTTCTGCATTGTCCACATTGCGTGAGAGCATGTAATTGTCCATATCTATAGACCTGCAATTATTGATTGCATAGCGCAAACGCTCTGCCATGATTAGCTGACTGGAGTATGGTGGGAGCCTCAGCTGAAAGAAACACGTCTGTGAGGTAGGCAAGCTGTCATAAGGCTGTGGAAATAGACAAAAAGTAGGACATAGTTAAAAGTGCAAAGGAAATTGAAAGGTGTAGCACATTCATCGTTTCTTCCTGCCCAAGAAACAACTTTAAAAAAATGGTACACCACACACACCCTGAATAAGTTATCAAATCAATGAGCAGTAAACAATTCCTAGACAAAAAGACATGTTTTATAAACATGTTTCCCACTACTACCCTCTTATGAGTGTCTTCGTACATGTTAACAGGGAGGAGAAAAGTGTTCTAACTGCACTGTGAATAATTCGTTTTCATGACGATCTTTCTATAAACTAGCTCTAAACATATTTAAGATTTAGAACAAATCTAAGAAATGGTTGCATTAGAAGCTACTGAGCTGCAACACTATTTCTTGGGATAAAGTGTGTATACAGTGGGCTTCCACATGGGTACGAGGGTGATTTTTGGTGGCTGTTGACATTCAAACAGCTCCATGTCTATTTTCTCTTTTCCCAAGTCATTCTATAATGTCGTATTATTGAGAATGAGTTCAGAGATGGAGCATAAACAAGACTCCATTAAGTCTACTAAATCAGAAAACGTATTGCAGTAGGAAATGACTGTCAGATTAAATATAGTGCAATAGTTCAGTGTTGTTTAGCCACCAGCCTCAACTTCACCTAATAATTACATTTACATCTTCATATGTTCAAAGTATTCACTGAATTATGCTAAAATTCACACAATGTTATGGAATTATTATATAACACTATTATAGAATTAAATCACATGGCTCTAACAGTCAAACTCATTCCACAATGCATAGTGTCTCAGGACTTCATGTTGGTAAAAGGAGCCAAATTTCAACAAAGGATTGATTAAAATGGTCAGAAATGAACATATTTAAAAAAATAGCATCTTACCCTATCAACCTTCATTATTTGGAATCGCTGAGAGATATCAGCAGTGTTTGCTGGCAATCGAGATCTTCCTGACACAAACCTCATGAAAAGGACTCTTTCCTCATTTGAAAACTCTTCCAGAGTGTGCCAGAACCACTGAACTAACTGATGCTGTTCATCAACCTCTCTGTACCGCACAACTTTCTTCAGGACCTCAACTGAGATTTCTGGCATTCCACAAACCATTTGTTCCAATTGCTTAGCAGTCAGAAGAGACAACAAGGGAACTGGAACAATCCAAGACATTCCCTCCCGCACAGCAGCCACCTATAATACAAAAAGAATGGTTACTGAGTTGTTATTTTGGATCCTTAGCAATCTTCATGCAAAGCTAAGACTTTGAGACTGAATACTCATGTGGATGAACAGCCTAAGCACTCCAGCTCCTGCCTGCAGCCCCACTCCCGGAGAGCTGGCTGCGGTCCCTTCACTGTGGGGATGGTAGCTTGTATATAACTGTTCATGGTAACTGATAAACCCAGGCTTGTTGGTCATTTAAACAGTTACACTTTTACATCCCTACTGTAAACCAAAACCTTTGTTATTCCTGGCTTATCATGATGGTCAATATCCAATTAACAAAATAGGTAAGGTTCAGTGACATTCTCACCTGACGATCAATTTCATGAAGTCGGTACTCAATTGCCCTCTCCACATATTCTTTCCTGTTTGAAAAAGTAAGTGGGATACTGTTCCCACCAGGGATTATGGGAACCATTTTACCATCAGCACTTTGGCCAACAAAGGAATCTAGAGGAATCATCTATTAACAGAAAAGAAAATATTGTTCAAGGTAAGACATGTGGGTAAAGTATTGAATTACAATTACTGTACATCACTTGGCAACAACTGACTATCAGTCATGCCCATCTAAGGCAGTTATGAAGTGTCTTTTACCTTACAATGAGCCACATCCATTTTTTAAAATTAGTATGTTGTCATTAAGATCAGCCTATAAAAACAACTGGGTCCGGAAGATTTGGGGGAGGAGTTTATTTTCATTTCATACCTCATGGAAATTCTCTTCAGTAATCCCACTGTCTTCAATGTGAAGAATGCTGTTGAGGGTCTGCACATACAGCAGGTCTACCTCCTCTAAATCCTCCAAAGTAAGTGGGATACAACAAAGTTGCTTCCAGACCATTGGAGCCAAATGAAGATCTAAAGGCTTCTTGGTACGAATAGCGACACCCATCAAAATGCCTAAGAATTTAAACTGCATCAGGTGTTCATCTAAACAGGCTGAAGAGTTAAAAAGAAACCTAAAAGAAAATAGAAACAGTGTAAAGGCTCCAACAAAATTCACTTTTCACTTCATATGGCTACAAGCTAAACAGCAGCTATTTGTAGGGCAAGATCCCCAAGTTTACCACAGCAGCATTAAGCAAATATGAAGAGGGAGGAGAAAATAGATAGATTGATGTTATCTTTCTGCCCTTTCTTCCCAAATTCTGAAGGCTGCCAGGGTTAAAATGGATCCAGCCAAAAGCTAGAGCATATTCAGTGTTGCTTTACTTTACTCTCCAGCAAATCGAGTTGTTAGTCTTACCTACTGAGAATGCCTGCAGGTGCATCCTGTTCTGGCCTGGTCCCCTCCCACACCTTGAAATAACCCCTACCTACAGGAGTGTGGATAAAAGCAACTGTTCCAGAATGGAGCAATCAAGAAACCTCAACATTTGTCAAACATCTGTTCTAAGACCTTTTTTCTTCTATTTTGTTAGCAAGTGTCCTGTAATAAGACGAAATGCTATCCAACTTACCTATCCCTATTGTAGCCTACTTCTGCGGTAGCATTTGGAGAAGGAATAAGCAGGTCCACCACACCAGTTTCCAGTTCCTTAAAAATAAAAAAGTGTTTCTTAAACATTATAGCTCAGCACATGGCATTAACTTAATGATAATGCTGCCAAAAAACCATCTTAAAAGGGATTTTTTCCCAAAAGGAAATCAGCACATGGTAAGTATAACTAGAAGAAAATAACAGATTAATATAAGAACCAAAAATCTGTTTCCTATTTGTGATGGGATTTTATTTAAATTGATTTTGCTGCATTTCCAAGGCTAGCAAAGAATAGCTACGCACATACTTCAACAATAGCCTTTAAATGGCACCATCACAAAGAGGTAATATGCTATGCAAGATCTATTGTCCTCCTCCCACATCATGGAAGATGCATTGTTGCCCTAGTGTAGCCTCAGAACTGCTGCCACTTGATGGAGGTATCCAGTGCACCAGATGAGAAGATTTGGCCTAAAGTGCTACATAACAGGAAATTGTCATAGGAAACAAAAAAGAAAGAGTGCTTGAAAGAAATAGTTAAGGTATTTACAGCATGTGTCATACCTGGCACATTTCTGTAATAGTGTCATCAAACACCCCCCCGGCATCATCGGCTCCTTCTCCAACCAATTTCACTTTCCAAGCACGGGATGGTAGGCGAAGGTCTGAAGCATTCAGCTTTACCACTTGTCTTGCTATTTGTACAAAAATAGGCTTACATTTCCGACCTCTTCGAAGAAAAAGAAAGCGACAGAAAATGTAATTTATAGAAAGATCACTTGTATACTCTAAAGTCTTGTCTGCACAGTGGGGTAATGTGCACTACAGGGTGATTTCTAAAGCTCATTAACACATCATGTGTTAATTGGTCCACATAAACCCTTCCTAGTGCTTACTAAGGGTTCCTTGGTACACTTTAATAGAAAGTGCATGAGAACGCCTTAGGTGCATTATACCAATGAATGCAAAATATATCTGTGTACTTCAGAAATTTCACTCCATACCACGTATTAATCCACTGTCTTGTAAAGCTGTCCTACATACCCATGGTGTCCAACCAATTCTGAAGCTATAGCAAACTAGCCACACTCAACTGGCCAAATAACCACCGTGGCTAGTGTGTTGGCTATATACTGATAGTGATAGAAATTCCAGTCCTTCCTGAATGTTTGCAGAAACACTATGGTGCCAATACTGACCTGGTTGATATTCTTTTTACAGTAATTTGAGGCCCATAGTTCTTCCCCTGAACCATGGTTTTTCCTATGGAGCGTACCATGGGAAGTGTGTAGACTCTTGGTGCCAATAATGGTCTTAGCTGTCCTTGGACTATGCCCCATGTTCCAGCATTGTAATGAGATGTGCTGTTCTGTAATACAGCAGCATATTCATAAACATAGTATGCTTTAAATATTCATATTAATTCAAATATTTCTGGAATAAGAATCTCCATCATTAATACAGCCTGAACTTTCCTCCTAATGGTGAAAACTGATGAAAATACAGGAAAGCTACATAAATTATTTTGGTCTTAACAGAATGTTACAAAATATCTCTCACCAATTATAAATGTTAGGCTAATGGGTTCGCGACACTAAGACACTGAAAGATGTACTTAAATCAGAATTTATTAAAACTATTTTTGGGAGAATGAGTTAATGAGGGTTTTATGTTCTACAGACAACAAAAACAAGAAAGCACTATTACCATAATTTAATTTTGAGGGCGAAAACTCTGGTGACAAGGCACAAAAATACATTTGTTAACTCTTTTCAAGATAATGTTTTACCTGGTTATTGGGGCTGAGATTAAGTAATCTCCAGGAAGAGTACATGAGGTCTGAAAAATGGTACAGAAGTCTGAGTCTTGCTCTCACAGTATGAATACTCATTTCCTTCAGTGCACCGTACTGTGGTGGAATGGCATCAGGTAAACCAAGCTGTAAAGGCACCGATACACCTGCACAGAAAACAGACTAAATTATTCCATAAAAGTATCTAATCTCTTTAAGATCATGACAAAATGCCTGTAGGCTTCTGTGCAAGCAGTTTTGGGCCTTAATAGACAATAAGATATATTATTTCACACACGTTTTCTCTCTAATAATATCATGGGACTAACACGGCTACAACAATAATGCATGCAAATGTTAATAGGTTCTTACCTCCAAGTGTTATACTACCCAGGGCCGGCTCTAGGTTTTTTACCGCCCCAAGCAAAAAGATTTTTGACTGCCCCTCCCTCCCTGGTCCCAATTCTGCAGGACAGGCACTGAGGAGGAAAGCGCCCCTTTCACCTTGCAGCTCTGACTCCCACCACGCCCTCCAGCCAAACCCAGCCTACGTCCTGTCTCCCCCCACATACATCCTGCCCCTCCCCCCCACCTACTCACCGAACCCAGTTTCCACCTTCTCTCCCCTCCCAGGCAAACCCTAGCCCTCAGTGACGGGACCCAGTCTGCCCTCAAACTAATCCGCCCTGCGCCCTCTCTTCCCTCCCAGCCAAACCCGATTCCCCCGCCCTCCCCTCCGACCGGACCCAGTCTGCTCCCCTCTCCCACCTACCCCCACTGACCGAACTCCATCTCCTTTCCCTCTCCCCACCAAACCCTCGTGTCCCTTCCCCACAGCATGCACAGAAACGTCAGAGCGCCCTGAGGGAGGAGTGAAAGGGGGACATGCACGGACACAGCCGGGAAATGTAACGGGCACCTCTTCTCCCCCCCCCTCCCAAACCTCTGAGCTGGGGCAGGCGAGGCTCCCTCCAGTGGCTCCTTTGTGCCAGACCAACCAGATCGGGCTGCAAAGTAGCTTTCCCCTCTCCCCAGCCTAAGCACCTCTGCTTGAATCATCCTGGCCCAGGCAGGGCCTTTCTTCTGCCCAGCCCCACTAAGGCTGCAGCTCTCCCCTCCCTCCGACCAACACTGAGGTAGAGAAAAGGGGGAGAGAGAGTCGCCCCCCATTTGCCAATGTGTGCTACCCCCTCCCCTCCACACACACACTCCTGCGAACTCCTGGGCCAAGGGCGCCTGCTCTAGCCGGAGGGGTCACTAGTAAGTGCAAGTCAGGTGGAGAGATGACTACAGGCACCTGGCTCGCAGCGCGGTCCCTGGCTGCAGTGACCCAGGCTGCTCCTTGCCCAGCCCCAGATCTCTCTGTGCAGCCTACCCCGCACAGCCCAGGGAGAGCGGCTCGCCCACCAGGGCTGTAGCGCTCCAGCGCCGCTGCTGTTCTCAAAGCCCATGGTGCGCCCCCCTGCACGTCGGGCCACACTGGCTGGTGCCAGTCAGAGGAGCACGAACGATCCCCGGGCGCCGGAGTCTGCTTCATAGGAGGCTTCCTCGGGCATTTCCCGCCCCGCAGCTGCTGGGCGCTGGGCAGTGGCAGCTGCGCCGGAAAGGCGACCTGAATAGCGTGTGGCAGGTGCTCCTGTCGCCGCTGTCCCGCCCCGCCCTATTCAGCCACAACGCCCTCTCGCGCTAACTAGAGGGTGCACTTTTCTCCCCAGTGCCGAGGGAACACAGCAAGGCAGTCCCAGAACCGTGATGTCATGGCGCCTCAACCACCGCTGCGGAGCTGCGAGCGTGACTTGGTCCATGCACCCCGCCTGCGGCCGCCCACCACCCCACCTGTTGCCTTGGGCAGCCACAGGCAGGCCAGTGTTGGGCGGTAAGATTCAGGAGTTCTCCGGCCAGTGTCTCTCAGGGGCGACCGGAATGCTGCCCCTGGCAACATGCCACCCCAAGCATGTGCTTGGTTTGCTGGTGCCTAGAGCCGGCCCTGATACTACCCAGAGAGACATGCGCTAAAAGCTCATGAAAGCAGAATAAAGTCATAACAAGCAATCATCTATTTTTCACCTGGAGCTCTTGGTGGGACAGGAGGGGCAGTCCATGCAGCACTGTGACAACGTCCTGCTGAGATCTGTCGAATATTCTTTCCTTGTAGAACAGTTATTAAGGTTGGCTCTCTGACATGGTTGGTATGGCCCAGTCCAAGCTAGCAATTTACAGCAGATTTAAAAAAGGATGCATCATAAAGTTCTAACACCATCAAAAATTAGACATGATGTACTGTATGTATAAAAGTTAAAAATCACTTCAGCAGAAGACATAAAACTAAGTGTCTTTCAAAATTCAGACTGTATTTCTTAAAACCAAACAAATATTTCCTTTGCCACAAAAACACAATACTTTCACTACAGAGAAAGCCTAAGACTTTCCCTTTAGGGATTAATTTAACATAGTCACCATAGTCATAGCTCACCCTAACAAAATGACAAAGTACAAATCTCTCTATCATTTTCAAAAGACCAGCTGCACACACTTCAAGCTTGCTGCTTAAATCTGAAAATGGTCATGATGACATCCCATAAATTCAACAGCCTCATGAATAGGCAATGGTTTGACAGGTAGAGTGGAGTCATGGGATATTTTTTGGGTGATGGACTAAAGCAGCTCAATAACTACTAGGGATGTGTGACAGTCATTGTGTAACCGCTGAAAATATCTGTAGTTACATGGGTAACATGTGGGCGGAAGTCAGCTTCCCAGGAGCCAATGCGTGCGTGGGGAGAGCCAGCAGCTCATGCCTGCCCCCCTCCTCTCTGCGCTGCTGCCTCTGGTACCAGTTCCCACCTGTTCCAGACCATGAAGATTTGCTGATAACTACATCTGGTCACAATGCTCAAATCTGACATTTCTGGTTGAAATTTAGATGGAATTTTTAGTTTGTTTTCAGGTTTCAAGCTAGTTGTAAAAGTTTTACTTTACAAAATTGCATAAGAAATGTTGAGATATTAGTAAAAACTTTTTAAAGAAAGCATGATATTTTCATCCTGTTTTCAATCTCTATTATAACATTTCAATCTCTATTACAACATTTTAATTTGGGGGAGGCGAAAGAGTGCCAATACTGAATTTTTTTTTCTTTACTTTTCACCAAAAGATTCCATGTGCATCTAGGAAGCAATACTTGTCATTATGAACACCTGAAAAACATGATATTGTACACACCTGCCCTTCCGAGTTGCTACCCCAAGCATACACATCACCAGATGATGATAAAGCTAGTGTATGCTCTGCTCCTACAGCTATATCTTCAATGAAGATTCCTGAGAGCACTGGAACTTGCTGTGGTCTGTTATGATTTCGAGCTCGGCCCTCAGGCAAGCCAATCAGTCGATCTAAAATTTCACAAAAAAATTTCTCATGTAGTATATAAACACTACAGTCCTTTCTAAGGGTTAATATTATTATGAGGAGAGATGGATAGTATTCTTTTAAGATATGAAATTTGTGTGTGTTAAGCTTGATACAGCCAAGCACACTTATTGGTGCTAGATTGAATAGTGATTTTGTGATGCAGGCTAATGTTCACAAAGGGATAAATTAAAACATTTAACTAATTTTACTTAGAGCCTCAATTCTAGAGATTTATATACAGCCTCTGTAAGTGCATGGTTAATGACAGTAATTGAACACAGGGACAACAATCCATTACCTCCACTCTCATTGAATTTAATCAAGATTCAGGAAAACATTTCAAAGGTTATAGATAAAGAAAATTAGCTTAGTATATGTTAAGTTTGCTTTAATTGAAAAACGGGTATACAGGCAGTCCCCGAGTTACGTGGATCCAACTTATGTCGGATCCGCAGTTATGAACCGTCTCCCTGGTCTGCTGGAGACCAGCAGACCAGGGAGATGGGGAGCAAAGCCTCTGAGGACGCCAGAGCAACTCTGCCTCGGGCTTCCTGTAGTCAGCCGCTGGTCAGTTTCAGCAGCGGCTGAATCTGGATGCCAGTTCCGACTTATATACAGATTCAACTTAAGAACAAACCTATAGTCCCTATCTCGTACATAACCTGGGGACTGCCTGTATAGCTAATAATCTGAATTTAAGAATGTTTTAAAAAATAATTTGTCTCAAAAAGCCACATTTACACAAGGCTCTAGCACAAATCTAGAGTAACAGTCTATTGTGATTTCATATATTCTTCCTTTTTACATTTAATGACCATATTAATGGCTACACACGAGTGGTGAAAATTATAGAACAATAATTGATACTTATGTAATGTATGGTTAGGCAAGTATAATATGTAAGGGGCAATAAATTTAAAACATTACTGGCTTCTATGTATCTTTAAATGTATAAAAGCCTACAAATATAGAACTCTCTTATATGGACAGCTTACCTTGTCCAAAAGTATATACATGACCATCTTTTGTCAATGCCACAGAAAATTGTGTTCCACAGGCAACTTTCTTTATTCCAATTCCACAAAGAATATCCACTTTCTAAGAAGAAAAAAGTGCCAAATATTCCACTATGAGTATACAAATGAAAAGCAGAGGGAAAAAACTCTTCATTTCCCCCATCCCTCAAAAAAGTGATTATAATACACAGAAATACAAATGGTATATTATAGTTTTAGTCTGGTTCCTGTATTAAGCTTGAAGACGTTCAACAAAGACATTAAGTTCTTGTAAAATTCCATTATCTTAACACATAACTCCATGTTAAATTAGTCGGAATGCATCTATATTCTGAGGTAAAAATTTGTCTTCCTTCAAGCTAGCCTTTAGATTTTCACTATTTCTAGAGCTGCAGAAAGGTGGAGAACTGTGCATCATTTATTATTCTCAGTTTAACAAAACAATGGATAATTGCACTCAGGCAGGAATTTTAAATGCAAGTTGGGTAACTAATTCCCACAAGCTTTTGAAAACTCAAACCTGAGACATTAGTGTTGTAAAAATACCTGCTAGTGATTCACGTAATTCTGCTAGTTAATATATAGCCATGGTAAAGTCTTCAAATGCAGCTAAGTCTCACTGAAAATTACTTTAGCTTTTTTGAAAATTTACATCAGATTAAAAAAAATGAAAAAAAAAATCAGAAGTTGAAAACTTGCAACCATACATTAACAGACAACATGAAATTATTCAAAAGATATTTCTGGTACAAATTCTAACCTGCGGTGAGGACTTTGCTGTAGAGTTTCCCAGACCAAGTTTTCCATAATCTCCATCTCCAAAAGCCCACACCATTGAGCCATCAGTGGACACAACAACAGTATGGTTTAGTCCACAGGCCACCTGGTTAAGTGTAATATAGGTTTAATTTTTTTTTGCCAACTTACTGATATAAAAAAATAAAATGCCATATTACAAAAAACCCCTGAAATCTTTTTCAGACATTTTTTCCTAAACGTTAAATGTTAATACCTTTAAAATTTTATGTACAAGAAACGTAGAAAGATTAATACATTAATCACCCGTAGATAATCTTTAGACAGTTCTTCCCTCACCCAAGCCATAAAACAGCTTTCAAACTATATATCCTTATTGCAGTTCTTTAAACATAATAATGAGCGACTACTGTATTATGGTTAGATATTTGAACACTGAGTATATTAAAATGCTGAGGCAGTAAAAATGATCAACATAAATTATAAAGAGAATTTTTAAACTGGCACTACTAGCAACTTAACATCCTCAGGCATAGGAGCTATTAACAAAACATATTTTGGTCACATAATTGCATGCAAGTAACACTAAAGAAACCATGCCTGTCCAATCTGGTAACCCTCCAGTGCTGTGACTCTTTCAGGAAGTTTCTTGTTGGAAGTGTTTCCTAGACCCAATCGACCATAGTCACCATTTCCAAATGTGAACAGTTTTCCATCTGCTGTCACCACTGCTGAGTGTTTAAAGCCACATGACATCTAGAAGCCAGAATAAATATTCATTTTAAAATGGAATATTAGTGAGACAGTTCAAGAAAAAGGAGAATAGAACTTCATAAATGCAGATCCAATCATTCATTATAAGCTTAAGAGGATAAATACAAAACTTGATTAAGTGAATAAATTACCTGTTTCATATACTTTTTTGTATTTCAATAACAATGTCATAAAATAACTAAGAAATCTGAATACATTTGGAATCAAATAATAATCAAAGACAAAAGAGTTTTTTCCCCCAACCCTCCCAATTCTCAGTTTACACAGTGAAGAAAGGACTTTGAATTCACTTCTTCAATTTGTACCCGGACACCTAGTTGGGATTCTTATTAATATTTCTGAGATTAATTCTTTCAAAAACCATGCTAAATGATTTGCCTTGATTTCCAGTACAGGCAGTCCCCGAGTTACGCGGATCCGACTTATGTCGGATCCGCAGTTACGAACAGGGCTTTTCTCGCCCCGGAGGACGGGAGCAGCGGGACGCCCAGATGCGCCACGGTCCCGCCTCCCGCGTCCTCCAGGGCGAGAAAAGCTGCTCCGTGTCTCCCTGGTATGCTGGGGGGGGGAGGCTCCCTCAGGCAGACCAGGTAGACAGGAAGCAAAGCATCGGAGGACGCCGGCCGCGGGACAGCCGCGGCGCGTCTGGGCTGTCCCGCTGCCCGCGTCTTTGCTCCCCCCCCCCCCCGGAGCCCTTGCCCCCAGCAGACCAGGGAGACGCGGAGCAAAGCCGCAGAGGATGCGGACGGGACTGCAGCACGTCTCGGCGGTCCCGCCACCCGCGTCTCCCTGGTCTGCTGGGGGGGGGGGGGGGGGAAGCAGCTAGTGCACCCCCCCCAGCAGACTAAGCTTTTCTCTCCGACTACTGGGGGTACAGCAGCTGGGGCGCTGCCAGGTTGGTCCCGCAGCGCCGCTCCTTGGCGCTACTGGATCAACCCGGCAGCACCCCAGCTGCTCTACCCCAGGTGTCCCCAAGTCAGCTGCTGCTGAACAAACCTTCAGTCCCTATCTTGTACGTAACCCGGGGACTGACTGTATTACATTACCAGGTCGCTTATATACTGTGTAAATTCGCCACCTGTCTTCTGTTCCCCATTTTAGTCGAAAAATAATTACTTCTAAAAAAGAACTGTTTTCAGTTTTTATTTTAAATATTCTCAGGAATTTATTGGCGTTCATGACATTTTTTTTAAAGAATTCAGAGCAAAAAATCAACTTAATTAAAAATTAACTGTTTTCTGAATGAATATTGGGGCATGATAGGACAAAGAAAGCAGAGATTTACCTAATGCAATATATTAAATTTCTTAATATAATTTTCAATAGTTCAAAATTGGGGGGAAATTATTAAAAATGAAATAATAGCTTTTGTAAAATCCAAGAATTTTTTAGTAAAAAAATTAGTAAAAACTGAAAATGAAGGGTTTTGAAAGGTAAGAAAAGAATTCTCTCTCTCAGTCAAGGATTTAGACACTATTATGCCAGGTTTGTCAAGTAAGATCTCAATACAGTGCATAATATACCAGGTCATCAGACATACTATGTCTGATAAGTCAGCTCATTTCCTACACCAAAAATAAAAAGATAGAAAACTTTTCTAACGAGTCACACTATAGAAGATAAAATGCAATTTTATTTGCAATACTATTCCTGCTCATATACATATCAACTACTTACAGACTAATAATGCAGAATGTTTTGAACTTTTATTTGTAATCTGTGAAATGTGCAATATTAGATATAAGAAATGTATAATTTTTTCCAAAATTAAGACTATTGCTAAAAAGAGTATTTTTAACGGTATTTTCAGAAAAATAGTTCATTTTAGTGATATAAAATAGTAGTAGTCATTATTAGCCAGTCACTACCATATAGATGCACAAAGCTATTTTATATTTCAAGTATACAGAAAAATCAATCACGTCTTATTTGTATAGTGCTTCAATAATTGAAAACAGATGCAGCTAAGCATGAAGATTCAGTTGTCAAGACAGTCAGCACAGTATATCAGTCATATTTACTAACAACTTCAAACCAAAACTGAACCAAATGCTAGCAAATATGATGGTAATTGAAATTAAAATTATGTACTGTCAATTATTCAAGCCAAATACAGATATATTGCACAGATGCAATCAGCATATCTGCCTGTGCTGCAGTCCCTTAGTACAGAAGAGGGAGCTGCCTCAGTGCAATCTTCACAACTTGTCCTCCATTTTGGAATCACTCCTCAACCTGATCTGAAACAGCCTGATTTTCTTGACCTCCAAACATGCTGTGACCCTATTTATCTACCTAGACTTTTTGAAGAGGGAAGGGCATGAAAATGGGCTGATATTTGTGTGGGAAAGAAAACTTTATTGAGATTGATTTTTAATGATTTTGTTATTGTTTGTGTGGGTGCGGACTGGCTGCTGGCTTTGCTTTTTAATGTTATTATATATTTTTTATTTAATTTTATTATATAAATTTGGTTAAAGACATCAACAGCCCAAACCAGCACTTTTTGGATATTGTTACAATAGATATATCAGTATTAATATTTCACAATTTAAGTGAATTTAGAGCTGGTGAAAAATAGGGATGTGAATGACTAGTCGCCTTCCCCTCTTGCTGCCTCTATCAGAAAGAGGCAGAGGAGGGACAGGGGAGGAGAGGATGCTTCAAAGTGCCAGTGCCACATGCAGCCCAGGGCCAGACCCTGGGCTCCATGCAGCACTACCACTTTGCTGGCCTGGGGCTGCACGCAGCATTTCAAAGTGGCAGTGTCATGTGCAGCCCCCAGCTGGCCTGGGCTCCATGCAGTGTTTCAAAGCATCAGCGCTGTATGAAGCCCGGGATCAGTTAGAGACTCCCCCACTGACCCTCGGCACCATGCAGTGCTGCTGGTTTGAAACACCGCAGGGAACATAGGGCCAGCGGGGGACTGCTTGAGTCCCTCTATGGTCCTCTGCTCCCCACAGCACTTTCACCTTTAAAGTGTATCGACAGCAAATTGCATCGACTATTCGATTACCCAATTAATCTAAATTTAATATCCCTAATGAAAAAGGCTAGTTTGACATAACTACGATACCAAATCAAACCAATGATCTAGTACAGTATCCTGTCTTCCAACAATGGAAAGTTTTAGATGCTTCAGAGAGAGTGCACAGAACAGGGCAATTCACTGAGTGATTTCTCTCTTGTCATTTAGCCCAGATTCCAGCAGTCAGAAGTTCATGGGTACCCAGAACATGGAACTGCATCCTTGACTATCTTATCTAACAGCCAGGGACAGACATATCTTCCATGAATTTATCTAATACTTTTTTTAAACTTATAGTTTTGGCCTTCAGAACAGTTGCAACAATGAGTTTCACAGGCTGACTGTGTATTGTGTGGAGAGTTTTTGTTTTTGTATTAAACCTTCTTCCTATCAATTTAATTGGTTCTTGTGAGAAGGGGAAAATAACATTTCACTATTCAACTTTCTCCATGCAGTCTCATAACTGTATGCATCACAATCATATCCCCCACCCCCTCCCATCACCTCAGTTATCTCTCTTCCAAGGTGAACAGGCAGTTTTTAAATCTTTCCTTATATGGAAGCTGTTCCCTATCTCTAATCCTTTTAATAGCCTTCTTCTGTATTTTTCCCCACATAGTATTATTATCAAAGTGCAGAGAGAGCATGGATTTATACAGTGGCACTACAATATTTTCCATCTTATTATTTATACTTTTCCTAACATTGTGACAGCTTTTTTAATTGTTCCTGCACAGTGAGCAGATATTTTTAGAAGATGTCTCCAAGATCTCTTCCCTGAGTGATAACAATCAATTGAGGCCATCATTTTGTAAATATAGTTGGGTCTCTGTTTTCCAATGTGTATTTCTTTACATTTATCAGTGCTGAATTTCATCTATTTTGTTTCCAAGTCACCCAGTCACAATCTGCTTTGGACTTAACTATCTTTAGAAATGTTGTATAGTGTGCAAACTTTGCCTCCTTACTAATGAGGCTCTTTTCCAGATTATTTATGACTATGATGAACTGCATTGGTCACACTACAAATCTCTTGGGATCCTGCTACTCTCCACTGTAAAAACTTTATTCCCCCTTTCTCTTTTCTTTTAACCACTTACTGATTTATTAGCGGACCTTCCTTCTTATCTCAAGACTACCTTTGCTTAAGAGCTTCTGGTGAGGGAACTTGTCAAAGACTTTCTGAAAATCCAAGTATGCTATATCCACTGGATCACCATTGTCCATATATTTGTTGATACTCTTACATAATTTGAATAGTTTGACGAGCATGTTTTTCATTTATAAAATCCATATCGACTCTTTCCAACATTCTGTTCTTTATGATAGGTTACACCAATATGACTGGTACTGAAGTCAGGCTTACTGCCCTGTAATTGTGAGGATCACCTCTCGAGGCTTTTTAAAAAATGGCCATCACATTAGTGATCTGCCAGTTATCTGCTAGATAGGCTAATTTAAGTGGTAAATTACATATTACTAGTAATAGTTATGTAATTTCACACGAGTTCTTTCAGAACTCTTTGGTGAATATGATGTGGTCCTGATGACTTATTACTATTCAATTTATCCATCTGTTCCAAATCTCCTCTACTGACTTCTCAATCTGAAACAGTTCCTCAGAATGGTTGAAGTATGGGAGTCTCCCTCACCTTCTTAGCAATGAAGACCAATGCAAATAATTCATTTAGCTGCTTTGCAACAGCCTTATGTTCCTTGAGCATTCCATTAATACCCAGTGTGCCAGGACTGGGTCTTCTTAGAAAGAATTTGCTTGGGAATGCTAACCTCCAGGGCTTGACAAAGCCTGGCTGGAAAGATGTATTTGGGGTTGGTCCTGCTTTGCACAGGGGGTTGGACTCAAAGGCCTCCTGATGTCTCTTCCAACCCTATGATTCTATTATTCTAAGGCTAAATACCTGCAGGAGCCCTAGAGACTGAAAGGTGCAGCTCAGACGGGAGCAATGGAAACTTCACCAATGCTACTCTACTAGTCCAGCTAGACTTTAACCCTTCCCCACTAGTATTGTGAAAATATTTCAGTTTCAAATTCTCATTCAAATTTTCAGACTTCTTGAGACAATTCACAGTACAATCGAGATACAATTAGTGTTAAACACAATGGCGAGTTTTGAGCTCTTGACATTCTAAGCTGGAAGAGTGCTATCAGCTGATGACTTCTTTCATTCATTCCTAACTTGTGCTGAATTCATTTTTTGGCATTGAAGAAAAAGGCTCCACCATCAACCTGTCAATCCACTTGGGAGCCATCTCATGGGAGCCATTCACTTGCCCATCAGCATTTTACAATGAGCTCTACCTAATGTTCCTAGCAGCAACTATCACGTCTACATTTAATAGGTGAATAATATGAACCTGTGCCACTTCTTCTCCTTGTAAGGCCTCTATTTGTCTGGGTCTGCGCTGTCTGTCACTGTTCCCATGGCCAAGTTTACCATAATCTCCATCTCCCCAACTGAAGACCTCGCCACTTTCTGTTAAAGCCATGGAATGTCCATCAGATCCACAAGAGGTCACTAGCTGTGTTACAACAAAACCTTTAACAAAATGAAAAACAAAACCAGAATACGTTAGAAATATAAATTCTATTCTGTTGCATTGTTTAAAATATCCATAACAATTACAATGGAATCAGCTCTGTATATACAACTCCATATACAGTCTTTCTTTTACTGCTGCTCTAAGAAACTTTTCGCTGTCCTCTCCTGTACAAGTAGCAATAACGTTTTCTAAGGAATTATTTATTCATTATCTTGTATTTGTGTCAATCAAGTTATGTGACACAAAGTCCTCTTCTTGAAAGCACTGCCCAAATCCACATGCCAATGTATTGTAACTAAAATGTAATTTATGCTGAACTCTGCAAAAATAAAGTTTGTTTAGGCGTTCAGTTACATAAGTGTATTTCATTTTTCAGTCCTACTTAAAAAAATGATGAATAATGGAGTTTAAAACCATTGCTAATTACAGCTTGAATAAATGAGATGCAAAAATCTAATTATTTGTCCAAATAACATTAATATAAGATCTTCAATAAAGAGAGTAAATAAATTATTTTATTCAGTAAATCTGCAAAGACTTAACATAGACAATTGTCCTTTTAATTTTTGAAATGTGAACTTCTGCCTTACTAACAGAACTAAAATAAAAAATTAAGACAACTTTACCTTGAAGTGCTGAAATAACAGTTAAAACATGAAGATCATCAGAATTTCCTTGGCCCAAACGGCCATAACTCCCTTCTCCACAAGCCAAAACTGTACCGTTCGCTTGAATGACAAAGGTACAGTTCTGACCACAAATAACCTGGTTAAAGAAAGAAATTAAATTGTGCTAATTTTGTCTTTATTCATAACCTGAATTGAAACCATAAAGCATTTCACTACAGAAATAAGTTTGGGAGACCAACAACATATTTCTTAATTTAATCATCTGTGATTTCATTAATTCTGAATTTAGCAGAAAAATGTGTTGTAAACTAAAGGGCTTTTCCCACACAATCACATCATAATAAACTTCTTTTATTGAGAGTTTTGGATGAAGTGAGCCCCTGGAGATCAAAAAATGGCACTACAAACAAAAAGCTCTCTTCATGAACTAGCTATAAAAAGATTCTCCCTTTCTCTGCAAATCTATTTGGTTTGGTAGCATGTTCTCTAGTGACACTTTCAGTATATTTCTTGCAGTAATTTGATTGACTCATTATTTCACCTGGTGCTCCAGCAACAAATTATTTCAGCAAATAATCTTGCAACTAGGATTACATCAAAACTGTACAGATATTTTTATATTATACTCTCTCTAATCCTAAGAAATAATTTTGTCAGTTTTTGAACAGTTTCTTGGTGTGAAATTGACAAGAACAAGGAGAAACCGGATCAAACTTCCATAACTGGGGATAAGTACATTATAGGTTTAGGGTTCTATTTTTTTAAAAATTAGCACCAAGCCCAAATGGGAGCTTGATGGCTATTTTGTACAACAGAAAATAAGGTAATTTGTGAAGAATAAAATGTAAATCTCTCCTAACACTATTACCTGTTGAGCCTGTGAGAATGAAGGTGCTGCTACTGGTATCATGACATTTCTACCAGCCTCTGCTAGCTGCCCATGGCGTCCTGCTCCCCACAGATACACATCACATTTGCCGCCAAGGTGCCAATCCTATAAAACAGCGTAAAAAAGTACTTGATAATTTTGATAATTTTAATACTTTACATTCAATATAATCAATGTTACTAACCTCAGGCCTTGAAGTTGCCCAAGCCATAATCTGTTCATCCATACCATTAATCCATTTACTGTTATCCTAAATGATTTAATAACAGGTATATTAGAGACAGCCCACAATTTGTATATTATTTTTTCAGTTAATAATATTGATTTTCCATCAAACAACAAGCCTTTTCCTCAATGAAAATCAGTTATAGGAATCTATTACTGAATAAACTGCTTTTGAACATAAATATAAAAAAGATTAACTGTGAATAAAAGAAAATTATGTATAAATTATTTTTATAAATTCAATCTTACTCAGTATTAGTCATGTAAACTTGACACACTGTTGTCTCCTGGGGGTTGACTTACTTTTTTCAATCTAACATTTATTATTGTTATCCTAAGAAAAAATTCTGACTCATCAGTGTCTAAACCCACTTATGGTAAAAAGCGTTACTCACCTTGTGCAATGAGTGAAGTTGAGATGGTTGTCCTTGTGGGAGCTCTAGATTAGGTATTTTGGCACCCTGCACTTATAGTTAAGAGATTTTTAGCATTAGTATCAGCATAAGTGGTGTTGGCGGCACATGAGAGAGGCTGACCGCCATGCACCGTCAACTGTCCCTCAGTTCCTTCTCTACCCGACTGAGAATGATCCAAAGCAAAGGGGATGAGGGAGAGCCATGGAGCACCGAGAGGGACAACCACCTCAAAGAACCTCAGTGACTGCACAAGGTGAGTGACCTTCTCTTCTTCGAGTAGCATCCGACATTAGATGACTATAGAGCAGTATATTGTAGAAAGTGGGGGTTTGCGATGTATGTGCGTCACTGCTAATATGGACTGTCCAAACTTCGCCCATGATGTGGAAATGGCTCAAGTAGAATGTATGCAGACCTTTTGAGGAGGAGGAATATTGTTAATTTCATAGCACCAGTGTATGAATTGTAAAATTCAATTAGAGAGTCTTTGTTTGAACATGGGTTCTCCTTTGGATCGTTCAGCAGTGGAGAGAACTAGTTGTGGGAATTTCCTGAATGTCCTTGTTCTCTCTAAGTGAAACCAAGGGAGTTGTCCATGTGTAGCTTTGGGAAAAATACAGGTAAGTAAATGGACTGATTTAAGTGGAAGGGTGATACTATCTTAGGGAGAAATTTGGGGTGGAATCATAGTATGACTTTTTTGGAAATAACATATGGGGGGATCTGCCACGAGAGCAGCTAGCTCAGTTCTACTCTTCTGGTGTAGAAATTGCACTGAGGAAGGATTCCTTCATTGAGAGGTGTAAGACGGAGCATATGGCTAGAGGCTCGAATGCTTTGTCCATAAGCATGCAAAGTACCACATTAAGGTCCCACATTGTAGTAGCTTGTTTTACTGGTGGGAAAGTGTTGCTCCATCCTTACATGAAGCACTTTGTGGTTGTATGTGCATATGAGGTGTATTCGATTTTTTGATGCCTCAGAGATGGCTGCTAAGTATACTGTTACTGAGCTATTAGCAAGATCTTACTGTTTGAGGTTTAGTATATAATCCAAAATCCTTGGTGGTAATGAGACTGAGCAAAGTGACAGGGTCTGTAATGCACACACACTAAATGTGGAAACGGTGCCATAATTTGTCAAAATTTTTGGGTATTGGGTTTGCATCCACTGATTGGGATTGATTGTACTTCTTCTGAACATTGTTATTCAAGTCTTACTAGCCCTGGAGGAGCCAAGTTCTGAGTTGATGGACTGTGACTTGTGGGTGGAGAAGTCTGCCCTGTCCTGGGAGAGTAGGTGAGGAATTTGTGGTAGATGTAGAGGGTACACTGACAGTTGGGTTGAGTATGGAAACCAGATGTATCTGGCTCATACAGATGCCATTAAGAAGACATGTGCATTGTCTTGCTGTATTCTGTAGAGAACTCAGTGGATGAGAGGTGTGGGAGGAATGCATAGAAGAGGGGAGCATCCCATCTGATGTCTCCCAATGAGCATTTGCCCAGGCCCATTCAGAAGCAGTGTACTGGGTATTTGGTGGTGTTGGCAGTTGTGAAGAGGTCTGTAGCTAGAAAATCTCCCTTGTTGAAATATGGTATTTAATATAGAATCATAGAATACTAGAACTGGAAGGGACCTTGAGAGGTCACTGAGTTCAGTCCCCTGTCCTCACAGCAGGACCAAGCACCTTACCATCCCTGATAGATGTCTATCCAAACTGTTCTTAAATATCTCCAGAGATGGAGATTCCACAACCTCCTTAGGCAACTTGTTTCAGTGTTTAACCACCCTGAAAGTTAGGACATTTTTTCTAATGTCCAACCTAAACCTCCCATGCTGCAGTTTAAGCCCATTATTTCTTGTCCTATGTGTGAGTTCAACTGCCACTAGTGATTCTGGTGGAAGTATCTTCTGAAACTCTCCACAATGGTCTACTTCCTGGGAAGATATATTGCAGAGATATTTATAGGTTGGCTATGCACCATATCCAAAAACGTACAGTTTCCATGAATAATAGATGATTGTGCTATGCCGTGGCAGTTTATATAGTACATCCATGCCATATCGTCTGTGAAAATATTGTTTTGCATGATGGTCACAATTAGGTTGATTAAAGCTTGGGAATGTGGTTGGGGAAGCTCTGCCCTGGTTTGTAACGTGTCCAGTTGTGCACCGATAAAGTCCAGCTTTTGAGTCAGGATGAGATGGGACTTCTGGTACCTTTGGGACCTCTGATATCCTATGGTGTTCATTAATTGCACTGTAAGGATGATGTTGACTCTTGGAGGGATGATACCACTATTAGACAATCATCTAGGTATGGGGATATTTTGCTGCCCGATTTGCATAATTGGGTGGCTGCAACTATGATGATTTTGGGGAAGATTCTTGGCACTATGCCTAAAGGTAGGACTCAATATTGATGCTGATTGCCTAAGCATAAAACAGAGGAGTTTCCTGTGTGCAGGGTGTATGGTTCTATGAAAATATGCTTCCCGAAGGTCAAAGGATGACAGCCAATCTCCCTGTTGTCAGTGTAGCCATTATGAAATGTTGGTGGTGAAGGAATTTGTTCAGTTGACACAAATCCAGGATTTGTGTAAAAAAAAAATACCCCAATACCCATATTTTTGGTGTAAGAAAATAGCAGGAATAAAAACCTCATTTCCCTGTGTTGAGGTGAGCAACTTCCTCTTGCAACAGGGTCTTGTGGGAATGGTCCCTGAAGAGGGACTGCAAAGGTAGATGAGTATGTGGGATAGAGGTATATGGGATGGAGTACCCTCTGAGGACTATGTCCAAAACCCATCCATGTGAGGTAAAGTTGCACCAGATGGGTTATTATGGTAACAGCTGGTGTTTACAGCCTACCATTTTTTCAGTGTGCTGAGTTAATGAAAGAGGTCTTGACCAAGATTTCAAAAATGATTGCTTTGAGATAGAAGATTGGAATGAAGATTTCTGTTATGGGGTCTAGTGCCATTGTGGTTGCCTTCGTCTCTGGTGTTGGTCATACGCCCTTTGTGCCTGTGAGCAGATATGTTGGGTGTAATACCTTCCCTGTTTTTTCTTTAGTTGATGGATGTACATGCCTAGGATTTTCAGCAAGGAATGAGAATCCTTTAGTAAATGTAGGGATGCATCGGTGGATTCTACAAATAGCTTCTGTCCTTCAAAGGGAAGATTCCTCATCTGTATTTTGCACCTCTTCAGGGAAGCCTGAAAGATGGAGCCAGAAGATACAGCACATCACCATAGCCGTGGCCAAGGATAGAGTTGCTGTGTCCGCCAAGTCCAAGGAGGCCTGCAATACTATCTTCACTATGAGAAAGTCCTCAGCAATGCTGGCCCTGTATTGTTCCCAAGAATCCTCTCAGTTTGTCAATAAAAGTTTTCATGTTATCAAACAGACTGTATGTATATTTTGCAAAGAGCACTGTATAGGTCACTGGAACTGGAAGGAGGCTGTGGAATAGGATTTCCTCCCAAAGATATATAGACTTCCAAGTCTGTGTCAGATGGAGTTGATTTAAACTGTATTTGCTTGTTCCCGTGGTACACAGCCTCATCTATAAGAGAATCAGAAGATGGGTGGGTGAACAAAAATTCTGCCCCATTGGCTGAGACATATTTATTATCTGCCCTCATGGAAGCTAGTGGGATCATGACAGATATATCTACCACATTACTCTGATGGGATCCATAATGGCCTCATTGATGGGGAGAGATGCTTTACTGGACAGGGATGCACAAATCATATCTGTAAGTTTGTGTTGGGTCCCTGGTAACTCAGTCGAAGAAATGTCTAGGGAGTGTACCACCCTCTTAGAAACTATTTAAAATCATCCCCAGTAGTTAGTGGTTGGGGGCATTATGGTTTAGTGTGAGAAGGAGGATGAGATGTGTGTATATAACAAGCTTTTTTGTTCAGGTATGTCATCCAGCTTGTCCTGGTCTTTCAACATGAGAAGGAGCAGATGGAGACAGTGACTGAGTAGTGGGAGGTAATGTGGGATTGGGAGTAGCCTGGAGTTGAGCTCTATATTGTGCCCAAGAGCCCCAGAATGGCAAAGTGGATGGTGGGGGCATTCCTTGGGAAGGCTGCCACAGGTGAGATGGAAAAGATGAGGTCTGGTGAGGTTGCTTCGAGGAGGAGTGCCGTGGGGTGCATGGTGTTGCCTCTACCTTCCTCTTCCTCATGAGATGAGAATGGTGGTGATGAGCTATCCAGTGACCAAGGTAGGGCTGAGTGAACGGTGGTATCAGTATCAAGCAACAGGTGCTCCTGGTACTAAGATTAATGTTAACTTGCATGTGTGGTAAATGGTGGCAGTACCACAAACGTCAGTGCCAAGGTAGGCACTGTCTGTTTCAGTGGTGCTGGGATTTGTGCAACTGCAGATAGTGACGGCGCCTTAGAGGAAGCTGGTGCCAACTTTTTCAGTGCTGATGATCCTGAGTTAGAAGCTTGTCTCTTTGCTCACATACCCAAAGTAGGATCTTGCCCGTCTTTAGTCTTTACCCCCTCAGGATATCTGTGTGCCTGATGTTCCCAGTGCCTCTTGATCCAAGGCAGACGGTACAGACGGTACAGACAGTATCGGGGATGCTTTCTTGCTAGCAGAAAGGCTCTCTTTACTTGTTCTCTCTCAGCAGTTGGGAGACTATGTTTTGTAGGCTGCTTGGATTCTGGAGATGGATGACATCCTTGGTCTGAGACCACTGCTGGAGAAGTCTTTCATGGAGGAGATCTGGACTCTAGATCTGAAGCTGGCTTGAGAGATTTCTCCATTAAGAAACTTTTCAGTTGTTCAGCTGCTCACTTGTGCAGCTTCGGTTGTTTAGTCATTCAGCTCTGGGTTTTAGGGACCCTTCTGACAACGTTTTACACTTCTGTGGGGTGTATGCCTCACTCACACAATGGATGCACTATGAATATCCATCCAAAATCAGGATAGGCAATCTGCAAGACATGCAATGTTTGAATCCCAGGGAGCCTGACATGTTTATTGCTGGGCTCCAACGGAGGCGGCGAAAAGCACAAGGGTTCAAATTCGCTTTTTTTTAAATAATAATAAAATAATAAAAATAAAAACAGAAAGTAAGGAAATAAAATAAGAAAACTATATAAGAGCTTGAGGTGTGAAAATCAGGGAGTCGCTGAGGTTCCAACCCAAGTTCTCTGTAAGGCTTCGGGCTGCCACGCAGAGAGGTTCCTGGCTGGGGAAGGGCACTCACTCAGCAGAAGCAGCTCCAGACAATGGGCACACTGGTAGGGAAGGGGACATGAGGAGGAGGAAGGGACAGAGTAACACGGGAAGGGGCCAGAGGAAAGGGGAGTTTGGAGTCTGCAGTCTCCCAGCTGAGTGTCTTAGAGAGAAGTTTGATTACAGAGGTATGATTATAGCAGTTGGGATTGCCTGCAGCTTCCAGTGAAGAAACCCAGCACTCTCCTCTAGCTTCCTGGGCTAGCAGACTGCATAGGGTAAGTGAGGGGGAATAAGGGGTGAGTGGGTGCTGCTGGTGGTGAGGTGGTGGTGGTGGGGAGTTGTTTGTGGTGTGTTCTCCTGTCTTGACTCTCAGCTGGGCTATAGCTGCAAATGTCTGCAACTCTGAGAGGAAAGATTCTATCCTAGCTCCCACATGGACTGGGACGGGGCGGGGGATGATTGAACAGGGATAGATGGGGAAACAAGTGGGAGGGTTGGTGTTGCTGTCTGTGCAGTGAGGTGGAGACAGAGGGGAGTTTGTCTGGGGTGTCTTAACTTGCTTCCATCGGGCAGCAAGAGTCAAACTCTGTGCATCTCAGCACAGCACCTTAGTTGAGCTGCAGACATAGGACTCTCTCTTGGGCTGGGACAGGCTGTATAAGGTGGCACCAAAATTTCAGATGGGTTAAAAGCTTTTAGGCTGCTTTGAATACTGGAACAAAAGGCCTAAGTCATGACATCTGCATGATTACATTTCAAACAAAGTTTACATAGGTGTTAATAGCTTAAGGTAAGAAAGAAAACAGATATTCTGCAAATGGAACTACTCTGAAAAGCTACTTTAAAAATGGCATAATAGGGTGCCATTGCCTTTCAACAACTCCATTTAACATTTTCTCCATGTGTTTTAAAAAAAAAAGAATGAATTATCAGCCCTGAAAGCTGTCCCTTGGACTGTCAAAGCCAACCCAAGTTCTCTCTGGTTTATGCAACAATATCGATTCTGCAAATGGAACTTCATTAATTCTGTTGATTTGTGCACTAGAATTAGTCCAGCTCACTTTTCCGTGTTAATTCTGCAGGCTAAGACAACTAACAAAAACTTACTGTAGTTAGTAAAACAAATAGATATGACTGAGTACACACAGAGGGAGTAGATTAGCTGCACAGGGAAATACTACTGGCAGAATGTAGTCCATATTACCATTAGAAGCATAAGCTCATCCTCTGGTACAGGCTCCAGATCTGGAACAGTAAAGGATTCTGGAAATTGGACTCCTTTGGCCAGTGCTTCAGCAGCTTTTATCGTAGTAGAAAAACATTCTAACCAGGCCCACTCTGTAGGATTCCAAGCTGAGGGATCAGGGAGGTAACTCTGGTAATGAGGTGGTACTGGTGGATTACACAAAAGCTGATCTAGGTGAAGCCCCACAGCGAGTGAAGCCAGACACTGCATATAAGGGCTATGAACAAGCTGATCTCCACAGACCACATGGGGCTAGAGGGGAAAAAAAAATCAATATCAACACCAAGTTAGTGGTATTCTTTTAACACTTCAGAAACAGCAATTCTTCAAAGCTCTTTCTGTAGAAAAAAAATTCCCAGAAAATGCCTTTCTAATAATTTTCACTATGAACCTGGACCATTTGTCAAAGTACCAGACTATGCTCTCATTCATTATTTGAAACAGAAGGTTGTGCCTGGAAAATGGGATGTGCCTGGCATGGGATTACTTCTCATTAAACCATACAAAAAAGAGACAATCACCAGGCAAGCCATCGGGGACTGCCCCAGCTCCAAGCTTCCCACCTCCATATGCCCTTTTGCTGGCTATGCCCCTTAGGTCAGGGTGTGAGGGAAAAACTGCAGTTCATTGTATTTCTCACTCTGGCTGGGGGACACAGTGGACAAATGAACCTGTATCTGCCTCAGCTGGGGGACATGAATCCCTCCCCCAGCTGTGCCCATAGCTGCTTTGGTGAATCTTCTAGTATATATGCAACAAATTGTTTTTGCAGAGAGGAGAGCAATTGCCTAGGCTTATCATTCATTATTCTAGAAGAAGATGCAAAATAACAAGGTCAAATTTAACACTATATTTGAGGGCACTCAAATTAGGCCTCCAAATGACTATTTTGAAAAACATGTGGATACCACAGGAAAATTAAAACAAACAAGGGAGAAAGAGCCTAACTTCCTGAGGTTTTCTTTGGATGGCTGGTTTTGAGTGTGTGTAGGGAAGGGGGAGAAAGCAACCTAAAGAAGTATCAATTTGAGGCTGCTTTATCCGAGTGTTGCAGTTAAAGCAATACAACAATGCAGTAGTGGTGAGGTCAAAGTGAGTTAAAGCAGAACATTTCTAGGATAGCTGAAATACATATGTAAGGCCACAAGAGTTCAGGATCTTGTGGAAGGGGACAAAAATAGGTTGAAACAGCCTGACATGAGAAAAAATGTAAATCTTCTAGAATATGCAAAAGGATAACTGTAAATATGATGTCCAAAGGTGGGATTAACTTTCAACAAAGGTTTTTTTGTGTTGACTGTATCAAAAGTTTGACAGCTGTAATTCAAGACTGCCACCTCATGTTACATATGTCAGTGTTTGATGTTCCGTATTCAACTATTCTTACCTTTTCATAGGCATACTGTTCCTGAAGCATTATTGGCAAACGTTCCAAGAAAGCCCTCATGCAAGGGGCCATATTTAATCCTAAAACACCCTGTTGCTTCAATGCAGTCCGGCATGTTGCCAGGACATGATTGGAAGACATCCATTCTGATGTGCAATTCACCACCAACACATCCTGTTCAACAATACAATCACAATTTTATATACTAGAAATTAAATACAGGAAACATGCTTATTCAGATCAATTGACTTCTCTCACTGATTTGTCTTCATCCCAACCCTGATCAACACCTAAAAGTATCAGTGTGAGTAAGTAAAAATGCTGAGTGGAAAGAAAAATTATGTACCTTTATTATCTTTGTATTTATATAGCACTTAAAATTATTGTTATTAGAAAGCATTATAAAGAGAGCTGGTAGCACCTGTTTTTAAGGCTGCCTGGTATTTCTCATTATTAAAGCATTTTCAGTTTCTTATAACTTTGCTATACTTAAGACCAGGACTACTCAACTTTGGAAACCCTGGGGACCACAATACTCTCAACACATGCTGAGGACCGCAACTTAAGTGTGGTTGCATATATATTTGCATGTATGAAAATAGTTTCTTTCACACTGATGGGCGTGAATACAAAGATTAAGGCAAGACTATACCACACATAGGCCCAATTTAAGCCAGTTCTGTTGATATTACTAAAATGCAATATTAACCCAATTTCCACCCATATGACAGCACTTTTAATGAGCAATGAAAGTCCAGGAATTTAACTACTAAAACTCATATCAACAGCAGACCATTACATTGACTACGTTTTTGTTGTGGCTCCCACCCGTGGGCCGCAAGCAAATGGGCTGTGGGCCATATGCACGTGTTGAGAGTAGCCCTGGTTTAGACATTTCAGCTGAAGTTCTCGATGGTGGGTGTCACCCTCAGGCTGAATTTTTTTTGAAACATGTCAACCAAAATGGTTCAACCATTTTCAAAAATGAGGCTAGGGAAAAATATAGCAGGAACAAATTATTCCCAAACTAATTTCCTTCTTTGACAGGGCTACTGGCCTACTGACCATGAGTCTGTGCGCATGCACGCGCGCACACACACTTTTTTTTTTAAAAGCGACGAGGAGTTCTGTGGCACCTTATAGACTAACAGATTTATTGGAGCATTAGCTTTTGTGGGCAAAGACCCCTTCGTCAGATGCATGACTACCCCGCTATTTTTTTTTAAAATCAGTCCTACAAGACATTTTCATGTACAAACTAGAGAATTGTGGTCTAAGTGAAATTAGTATGAAGTTGGTGCATAACTAAAATACTATACTGAAAGGGCAGATTCGCTAGTTCACTGTCAAACTGGGAGGTTGTATCTAGTAGCATGTAAAATCACAAAAGATGTACAAATTCAGCTCAAACGGTCAGAATTTGGAAAAATTATAAACTAATGAAAAATGAAGATTACGCATCAGGACTGGAGTTTGAGATAGGAATGTTAGGTGTCATTTAATTTAATAATCGTGTAACTGCATTAAATATTATTGGTTACATGATTTTTCAATGGTCCCCGGGGGTGGGGCCGACAGCCAGTGCGCTCCCGGGCCCATTGGCAGGGAGTCCCTGGCCACCATGTGTTGCTGCCTCTCTATCAGAGGCAGCAGTGCCGGGTGGCAGGCAGGAGCTGGTCTGACAGGCATCTCATGGAGCAGCTTCTATCTGCAGTGAGCCAGGCCCACCATGGAGAGAGGCTGCTCTGGGGCAGCAGCTCCAGTTTGGGGGGGGGGGGGGGGGGAGAGGGAGGTGAGTGCCCGATGGACAGAGGCTGCATCGGTATCCCATGGAGCAGCCTCTCTCTGCAGTGAGCCCAGGCCCACTATGAACAAGGGCTGCTGCCACGCAGCATCTGCCCCCCTATCGGCAGGAGGCCCCAAGACAGGGGAGGTGGCTCTGCAAAGCTGATGCTCGTGGGGAGCTGGCTCCCTCCGAGCACTGGGTCCTGCCCCCATTGCCTCTGTGGGAAGCAGTAAGGAGTGGGGAGGAGGAGGCTCTGTGGAACTGGCTTCTTGTGCAGACCAGTTCCTGCTTGCCCTCCCCTCCACGCTGCTGCCTCTCTCAGAGCAGCAGCGCAGGGGGGAAAGTGACTCCGTGGGAGTTGAAACATGGGGGAAGCTGGCTTGAAAGCTCCCACTTGCCCCCCTCACCCACCGCTCTGCTGCCTCTCTAGAGTGGGAGTGGGGGAAAGATGGCTCTGTCAGATCTGGTGCTCATGAGAAACTGGGGGCACGTTTAGACTACCTGCAGCTTCCAAAAGAAGATATGCAAATCAGGCATGAATTTGTATATCTTCTTCTAATCCCTTTATCGAAAGAGTTTTTTTCGGGGAAAAAAAGCAGTCTAGACAGGGGTTTTCGCGCAAATCTCCCCCCCCCCCTGTCTATTTTCGAAAGAACCCTTATTCCTCAAAAAATGAGGCTTACAGGGTTCTTTTGAAACTATTCGAAAATATTATATCCAACACAAAAGGTTTCAATGTTGTCTTTATTAATGAGAGGGATGGGGCCTTTTTTGGGTCGGGGATCACAAAAAAGTCAGTCGGAGTCCAAACAAGTGAGAAGCAAACCATTCCAAACCCCCCAAGCCTCACTGATGTGGCTCCCAACTGAAACACTGGAAAGGGGAGGAGGACTGAGGTTCAGGGCCTCAGGCCAGAATAACTCTTCTGTGATTCCAGGGTTAGGGGATTTTGTGCCCCACCCCAGGCTGTGGGGTCAGGCCAAAAATGAGGGGTTCAGTGTGCAGGACAGTGCTGTTAGTGAGTTGGATAGGGGTGCAAGATCTGGGTGGAAGGTGGGGGGCAGGAGGAGGTGAGCGTGCAAGGTCTGGCTGGGAGGTAGGGTGCAGGAGCAGGTTGGGAGTAGGGTGTCTGGCCAGAGGGGAGGGAGCAGGAGCAAGGAAGGGTGCAGAGATTATCCAGGGAGGAGAGTGCAGGAGTGGACTGGGGGTGAGTGTTTGGTCAGGGGGAGAGTGCTGGAGCAGGTTGGGTGTGGATAGGGAGTCTGGCCAGGGGGGAGGTACAGGAGCAAGGGAGGGTGCAGGAGTAGGTTGGGGATAGGACATGGCGTCAAGGGCTAGGGTGCTGGAGGAGGCTGGGAGCAGTGTCCCTTTTACGGTTTTCTATTGTTGGGTGGGTTGAAATTTCCTATGTGCAACAGCAATATTGAGGTAGTATGTGAATGTGCACCCACCAGTACAAACAAAAACTGTAGATACAAATATATATTTTAAATAGCCCATAGGTGTGGAAGAAAATATATTAAAACAAGGGATAATTAACAAGGAGGAATGCTTATGATTATTTAATAAGAAAATCAACACTACACTTGGCTGAAGAAGTGGGTTGTGCCCATGAATTCTCATGACACTATTTATATACTTTTGTTAGACTAAGGTGCTACAGGACCATTGTGGGTTTTTTTTAGTTCTAGACTAACACAGATACCCTCTCTGAGACCTTGGAGTACTTGTATCATCACAGAACACTAAAACTGGAAGAGACCTCGAGAGGTTGAGTCTAGTCCCCTGACTACACGGCAGGACCAAGCACCGTCTAGATCAGTGGTTCCCAAACTTTTTGGCATCACGCCCCCTTTTTGATTTTTGAGAAACCCTCATGTGCCGCCCCCCCCAAAATAGCAGCAAAACTTGTTAAAAGAGGAAAGAAAAAAAGGGGATACCCTTTTAAGAGCAGAGCAGGCATTACCCTTTAAAGATGGCTATTTTTAAGTCTGCCCAGGATGCCTCGTGCCTCCCCTGGAATTTCTTCGTGCCCCCCAGTTTGGGAACCTGTGGTCTTGATCATACCTGACAGGTGTCTGTCTAACCTGCTCTTAAATATCTCCAGTGATGGGAGATTCCACACCCTCCCAGGCATCCTTTCTAACAGACAGATGTGTGTTTCAAAGATCTTGTGAATAAGGTTTCATGCTACAAAACAGCTAACATTACACCTGGTACTTGCTGCTTCTGACTTAGAAGAGTCAGAATTCTACCAGATAGCAAAGATCTGGCCTTAATGCAATACAGTTTACCATGTATTAATTAGAAACACGGGATTTTTTAAAAAATCATTAAAATCAGAGTTATAGATATCTGCAACACTCAAACAAATTCTGTTAAAAGAATCTTTCTTTCTTACTTTAAGTCATTAACACAGGGGAGGGCAATTATTTTTGATGGGCGCCACTCTAAGAATTTGATAAGTGGCTGAGGGCTGTACTCTTCCATTATATTAATGGTGCGGGGGTCTGGGATGTAGGTTGGTTGCAGATGGGAGCTTCGGGTAAGGTACTGGGGCTGTGGGACCTGGGAGGGAGTTTGGGTGATGTAGGGGATCATGACTGGGATGAGGAGCGGGTGCAGGACCTGGGAGGGAGTTGTGACCTTGGGCAGGAGTGCAGGAGGGGGGTGCACGGATTTGGGTTGTGAGCAGGCATAGTTGATTGGGTGCAAGGTCTGAGAAGGGGTTGTGACCTGAGGACAAGTGTAGGACGGGATTCAGTGTCTGGGAAGGTGTATGGGGGCTGGAGCAGGGGAGCAGAAGGTTTGAGTTACATGGGGTAGGAGGGCAGAAGGGGGGCAGAGGTTTCAGGGAAGAAAGGAAGGGCTTTGGTGCCAGACATAGGCTCTGGCTGGGAGACCCTAACCGGCTCCCAGCCGGTAACCCAGCAGGTTCCTTAGCCAGGGTCCCTGCCTTCCAGCCCCTGTACATACTCAGGGGAGCTGCAGGAGTCACGTTTATTGCTCTAAACTGAATGCTGTGAGCCCAGGGGTTGAGGGGCACTTCACATGTTGCCTGTCCTGCAAATAGGCAGCTGCTGTTGGTTGAAACCAGTCAACGTGAGCTACTAGGGCAGGGGCAGCTTGAGAAGTCTGTCTCCCCTCCCTCCAGGCTCCCACCATAAATACAGCCCCACACCATAATATTTCATAGACCAGTTGGTAGGGCACTCCCCTGCCGTGTGGGAGGACCAAGTTCAAATCCACGTGAACCAGAGGAGGGAATTTATTTCAGGTTTCCCACATCCTAGGTGAGTGTTCTAACTATTGGGCTAAAGATCAAAAGGGATAATGGTGCCTTAGTCCTGAAAAGAATTTGTTGGCAAATTAATGTCAAATTAACTAACAGTTTTAGCTAGCTGAAAAATGTAGTTTTCAACTTCCATTATAGGCCACAAATATTTTTTTTCTATGACAAATACATTTCATATATCTGCCATAAAGAGGAGTGACACTTCACAAATGGAATAAATTTCAAAATGACAAACCATTCACGTGGGTGCATATTTTTAAATGAATTTCCTCATCCCTCCCTTTATCATACATGAAGTCTGATATTTAAACTATGTTTTTTAACTCTTTTTTTAATCTGTGGATAATATGATCTCAGCAGAACAGGGAGAGAGAGATGCTAGCAGCTTGTTAGAAAGAAATGTTTGGGTAAATGGGCTTTTTGTAATAAGAACCTTCCCTTACTACTCACAAATTTTATTCAAAAGAACAGCACCTTAATAAACAATAATACCTTTGATCTATTTGAGCAAGCAGCTACTCCAACATCAGGGATCCATACTGCAGTCTGAATAGCTCCAGAACCAATCACAACACTTTGTAATACAGAGCCATCCTAAAACAAGAAATATTTTAATCCATACATATATTTAGTTATTTCAATGTTAATTTATCATGCTGTAGGTCTATAAACAAACACTCTTAGTCTAAAACATTTCAATAAATGATTATAGCATCCTATGTGATAGTGAGAAACACATTTATTTTACAAAAGATTATTAAAAGTTAAAATTATCATTGATATAACATCTTTAAAGTGTATTACATATTTTCAGTAGCCTGTGAAGACTGCAAGTATCATTCCTGTTTTTCCAGAAAAGAGAAACAAAAGCATAAACTGACAAAGTCATAAATGACTTGATCATGAAAATAATCCATCAATGGCAAAAGCCAGGGCTAGAATTCGAATATCTTTTCCCCAAATTTTGTATTAATTATTGACTAGGCTTACTTTAATAATTGACTAATAATTACTGTAGGATTACTCTAATAAGGTATTACCAAAGAAAACTAAGACGACATAAAATTCCCTTTTAGTTTTTGATCTAAACATATCTATTTTAACAAACTTTAAGAAATATAATTAAGGTTAAGATTTTAGTCACCGTTATTTTTAGTAAAACTCAGATAGTTTGTGTGGAATAAAATTTTTTTTGAAAAAGCCGTTAACCTACCTAACTTTTACTAAAAATAATAGGATTGAGAGCTGACGGGGGATGAACAAGTGAGAAAAGAGTCCAAGACTGCAAGGGCTGACTTCCAGATGTCCCTGCCACCTATGGTGGCTAGGATCTCCGGGTGCCCCCTGCCATTCTAGAATCCGTGGATTCCATGACAATCTTATCCCTAGATATTACTCAGAGACAACCTTACCCGTAAAGACCAAAGGTTCATGAGTCCACCAAGCCCACCAGACACTAATGCCAGTCCATCAGAGCTGAAGGCCACAGTCCGAACAGGAGTAATATGTCCTCTCAGCTGATAAATGCACTTGGCATCTACTGCTTTTCTGTGTCCATCCTGAAAATTATTTAATCAGTATGACATATCCTGGACTACATACATAGACTTTTTTTGGGGAAAAAAAAGTGTTTTAGTTTTAGACTTCTTTGCAACCAGTATACAGATTTTCTTGGTACAACTACTTTGATTTTATCAAGGAAAGAATTATTATTATTAATCCTCTTTGCTCCTCAAGGAAAGAATAAGGAACCATAAAAAGGCCATATAGAAGAACTCAACCTGATACAACCAATTGACAGGGATGGGCAAAATACTGCCTGTGGGTTGGATCTGGACCACCAGCATTTCTAGCTGGCCTACTCAGTTGATTAGCAGAGCATGCAGGCAGTGTTTGTTCAGCTATCCCTCCCCGCTTCTTGTTCCGTCTTGCAGCCAACCTGGTTCCATGACCCTCCTACTTGCTATACAGAAGGGGGAGAGGGAATTCTGAAGTCAGGGTGTCCCCCTGCCTTTGTGCTCCATCTCTGCAGAGTAGGGGTCAAGGAAAGGGACACACAACAGAACTACTCCAGTCTGAAATATGGTGAGTGACTGAGATGAATTCCTGTCATAAGAGGCAGAGCGCTGTTTCTAAAATTTCTCTAGCAGCCATCTCTCTCTGTTGCTCTCACACACACGTACCGACAAACAGTCACACATACTCTTCCCCCTCCCTTCCCGTATACCCCATCTCTGCAGAGTGGAAGTTTACCCAGATAATCCTGGCAAGTGACCTGTACTCTAAAAGCCAATCTGACCAGGGAGAAATTCCTTCCCAATACCACATACTGGAGATCAGTTTGACCCTGAGCATGGAAGCAAGAACAATTTCCTCTCTTGGAAACACCTGTGCCTGCCTAAGCACAGATAAATTAAAAAAATAAATATTTTTAAACAAAATGGTTTTCAAATCTCTCTCTTCTCCCTCTCCACCCACACAGCTATCTATAGATCTTGCTCCCAACCCCTTTCTATACTGGTGGGAGAAAACCATGGATATAACTAAATTAGGATTTCTTAACATTTGAGGTATTGTCTTTACCTTGCCATTTGTTTCCTGTTCCCACCATCCTTCTGCACTGCTTGAGCTGGACTGTAGTACCATCGGCATGTCCTGGGGAACACTCCAAACACATACCAAGCCATTCTGGCATCCTCTGAAGAAAGTCAGAATAAATCAAATGAAAACCAAGTGAAGTTATTAACATATAGCACCAATCAACAAATGTGCTAAAAGTATATCATTCTGTTAGGATATACATTTAGAACAAAGTGATTAAGACAGATAAACTGCTTAAAAACAAAGGCCAATGGCAGAAGTTATTTAGGAGTAACACTAATGAAAATGTGCGTTTTTCTTTATTTAACTTTCTTAAATTTTTGCCAAAAATATTTTGTTGGCACTATTACAGTTAAAAAGAAGTTAGAGAAGTAGTGTTTCAGGAAATGATTGTTCCAGTGAGTGTTTCAGTAGTGCTTGAAGCAGAATGGAAAAAGGAAAAATGTGTTTTCATTGTAATATTTGAAATTCCAGTATATTCTTTAATTCACTTTTTATTTTTAAAAACCAGCTACACATTGACAATGATTTTTTTCCTGCTCAAAATATTTAGGAATATCCTCCATAGGTTTTCACCTTATTTTTCACATTAAATATTTACATAGTTAAGCTACTACTCCCTTGCAACTATTCTGCCCTAAGTGTCATTAATGAACTTAAAAGCCGTTCTTCTACAAAGGAATTTCAACAAGCCAACTTCAGAGAGAGTGCAGAATTCACCTTCACATGCAAATTTGACACTGTCTCCCTTGGTTTGAACAAAAACTTGAACTGGTTAACATATTAGAACACCAGCTTTCCTTGACATCCAAAGCTAAGTATGGGACTCTTCCAGCCCACTCAATTAACTTCATTAGATACAACTGACAGGTAATTTTTTTTCTCCCTCTTCCTTTTTATTCTGAGGGTCCTCCCCGCCCTCCTTTTTTCACCAATCAAGATGATCTCATCTGAAAAAGTTGGTTTTGCCACAGGACTACTCATTTTTAAAAGTTGATTTTAAAGTTACAGACTAACACAGCTACCCTCTGAGACTTTTAAGCACTAACCAGGCAGTATTAAAGCAAAAAAGTTAACATACGTAGCCAGTAACAGCTGCAACTTGGCTCCTTTCCCTGGAAGGTTGCACCAGGTAATACTATTCACAATAGCTGGATGGGACAGTGAATGCAAACACCTCCAGCATCCTCCTACATATCTCCAGAGTTTCACGGTTTCTTCTTTGGCACATGTCATGAGAATCTTACCAGTTGGATCCCACTTCACACTAACAATAGTATCCTAAAGAATTCAAACAAACAGACAAAAAGATTACAACATTCAGTGTCTTCATAATGTGACTTATAAATATGATCATATACATACAACAAAACTTTCAGTACTAAAGTATTTAGCACTTGAACTTCGTATATATAGTGTTGTATAAACTACAAAAGAGGAACTATGTTGATGATTTGATGCTGTAATTATAACTCAAACGAAGTCATACCTGGTGATTATCACAGTTCTATGAGGGCAAGAAAACAAAAAATCTTGTTTTCATGAAACATTACAAAGACTCATAGAAAGTGCATGATAGGCAAAATTATGTTTTTACAGAAGGTTTTTCAAAGTCTCCTAAGAGGCTTGCACAACTTTTTAATGATGAAGTTGTAATATGAAAAGGGCCCTACCAAATTCATAGCCCATTTTGGTCAATTTCACAGTCATGAGATTTTAAAAATAATAAATTTAATGATTTCAACTATTTAAATCTGAAATTTCACAGTACTGTAATTGTAGGGGTCTTGATCCAAAAAGGAGTTTATGGCTCAGTTGCAAAGTTATTGTAGGGAGTGGGGGGTTGTGGTACTGTTACACTTATGTGCTGCTGGTAGTGGTGGTACAGCTGGAGAGCAGCAGCAGCTGGCCAGGAGCCTAGCTCCGAAGGCATAGCCATTGCCAGCAGCAGCACAGAAGGATGGCATGGTATGGTATTGCCATCCTTAATTTTTCAGTGCTGCATGCAGAGCTGGGCCTTCAGCCAGCAGCCACAACTTCCTGGTTGCTGAGGTCTGAAAGAAGCATGGCAAAAGAAAGGGTAGCATAGTATGGTTTTGTCAACCTTACTTCTGCACTGCTGCTGGCGCTGCCTTTTATAGCTTGGCACCTGGCCAACAGCCACTGCTCTCTGACCACACAACTCTGAAGGCAACACAGAAATGAGGGTGGCACAACCTTCTAAAATAACTCTGAGGCCCCTTGCAATTCCTTTTTGGGTCAGGACCCCCAGTTTGAGAAATGCTATTCTCCCTCATGCAATCTGGATAGCAGGGGCGGGGAACTCAGAAAAATCAGTTGAGGGCTGTACACAAGTGAAAAGCAAAAAAACCCAAGCCAATTCTAACTGACATGGCCACCAACTGAGAAGGAGAAAGGCACTCCCCACATTTCCTTCGCACACCAGAGCCTAGGGGGCCCCAAGCTAGTAGATTTTGTGTGTTCCAGCCCCATGGGGAGGGGGGGGGGGGAGCAGGGAAGACAGTGAAGGCCTGGATTGCTGTTGTAGGGATCTTCAATGCTGGGGGGGGGGGGGAGAGAGGAGCTCTAAGCCTCGGGGGCCAGATCCAGGCAAGCCAGGGCTGCTTTTGGCCCCCTCATCTGGTCCCCAGCCTTAGGTTCCCCACCCTTGCTGTTCAGTATAGGCTAAAAGCACACAACCAACAAGATTTCACAGGACAAGACCAGATTTCATAGTCTGTGACATGTTTTTCATGGTCATGAATTTAGCAGGGCCCTAAATATTAAATCAGTCAAATGACAAACAAAATATACCTGAACGTGTAGATAACGGGTCATATATATTGTGCTATATCTCCTGAAAAATCCAGCACAAAAGGTGCAGCCTAGATGACATAGCAAAGGTGATTTTATGTGCCACCTTTTCATTCTTGGATTCCAGCATGCTATCAGGGCTAAAATGGATCTTGGCATAAGTTAGAGCAGCCCGGAAAATTCTGTAATTTATGGCAGCCATTCCTAGGCTGGTTATGGGTTACACTAAAGATACTTCCCTTCTTGCTTCTAACCTGTCCTCTCCTGTGCCTCACATGGTCCATACAATGGGAACAGTGGAACAGCCCAGGGTACATTTAAATTAGCTCTTCCCCAGGGGAAAGTCTCTTTGCAATGATTTATGGGCTTCGTTGGCCAATGGACTGATACCTGTTCGCCAGAACAAGGACTTACAGTGCACCACCCAAGTATTTTGAGAAACATTTTACACTTTACAATTACTCTTTTAGTTCAGAAAAAAACATCATATAAATTATACAATACAGTTTAAGAAAGAAAATTTAAGAAAGAAAATTTAACAGATTTATATGTAAAGTTACTTTTAATTTGTCCAGTTGTTCATTGAGAGCTATTTTTTTTAGATCAGAAATGCACAGTATAAACAAAATATATTTGAGGAACCATACTTGTTGCTTTTTTATAGAAAATCAGCTGGACTTCTTTTGGCCTCTAAATTTACTTCAGTTTAAAATGTATATCAGACTGGATGTTGAGCATCTGGACAAAGGAGGCGTCTTTAAGAAGTGGGCTATTATCTTTTAAGTAATTTTTATATACAATTTTGAAAAGAGGACTATAGTTTAAATTTTGAATTCTCTATGAGAAACTTGGAGGGCATGAATTAGCCTGCAAGAAAATTAACACTCTACCTTATGTGCATCAATTAGAACAATTCCTCCTTTTTCAATTGGCTCCTTTGTACCCATCAGCAATTTTCCATCTGAATAGCCAACTGCAAATGGTCTGTCTTCACTGAACCAGGCAAGGCATGTAACAGACACTATTGGAACAATAAGCACATGTAAAATATATTAAATTACATTATAAACTGTTCAATTCACATTGCATTTAGCTTATTAGAAAAAATGGCTACCTACTTTTTCGTAACTGTGATTTTTTGAGATGTGTTGCTCACGCCCATTCCATTCTAGGTGTGCACATGCTCCTGTGCACAGTCTGAGATTTCTGCCTTAGCAGTATCTGTAGGGTCAGCTGTGTTGTTCCCTTGAGTGCCATGCTCGTGCACTTGTATATCAGGTGCCACTGGCCCCATGCCCTCTCCTCCTTGCTAGCAACTCTGACAGAGAAGCATGAGGGTGGGTAATACAATGGACATGACAAACACCTCTTGAGGAACAAGAGTGAAAAAGGTAGGTAACTTTTTTTCTTTGAGTGCTTGTCATGATGTGCAGATCAACAACTTCATTAATGACCTGGACAGGGGCCTGGATTGCACCCTCAGCAAGTTCGCAGGTGACACTGATGCAGTTTCCAAACCAAGCCTTGTGCCACTGGTGCCATCAATGTTGCTCCAAGGCAATGGCCAACAAGTGGTGTGAAGAGAGCATCAGCATCACAGGCATGCCCCATGCACTCCACTAGCTCTGCTTGCACGACCAAACTGTAGAAGTTGATGCCTCCAATGCCCAATTGTACCGATGAAGCCTCGGCAAGGGGCTAAGCTGTCTTTCCATGCTGGAGGAGTCCTCTTCAGTTGCTATTGTGGAGCCATTAACACTTGCTGGCTGCTGGAGACTAGCAGTTTGAATAGGATGTCAGAGCTTGGTACTGACAGAGATCATTCCCATGAAGTAGGTGGCAGAACTCATACTGAGAAGAAAGCCACAGGAGGGTGAATAGTGCCAGAAATACAGAGTCCAGAGCCTTCCCCGAGGCAACTGCATTGAGAGCATGGTGACTGCGAATGCAGAGCTAGCGATCTAGGGTGAGCTCAGCTCAACAGATTGGTGGCACTCATCTGCCCTCAGGGAGCATTGACAGCTGGCTTGTCCTCATAGGGGGCCATGCCACTTCCTGTGCACATTTGGTACCAGACGTGATGGCACTGACTTCTGCTCTCTAGGCATTGGGAAAGTCTTGAAGGAGTCAATCCTAATGTAAGTCTGGGTCCCCTACTGCTCCCAGAAGTTGGTAGTAAATCCTTTGAGGGGGCTAAGTGGCCCTACTGGGGAGGTCTATGTGGTTCCAGTGTGGACATGTGGCCCACACTGGATCCTTTGCCTGATTTCCCATGGTGTTTCTTGCCCAGTGCTGGGGAGCTGTTTTTCATGGTTGTCTTTTTGGGCACTAGTGATGAAGAGTGGTGCCAGGCAGAGCTCAGTGCTGGGGTGTGGGGTGGAGGAGGAGGTGGCTATGCACTGAGGCCAAGGTGCTAAGGATGAGTCTGGCCATACCAGCTGAGGTCAGGAAGAAGCCTTTTCTTTCATGCGAAGGTAGTGCATTATGAAGTCCCGTCCAACATACACAAGATAGTATAATGTACACCAATCTGCACTCTCATTAGAAGAGCTCTAATCAAGCTGGATGCTGTATTTAATACAATTTGATGCCCATTTAAACAATCTTTCATTGTGGTACCGGGGCATCATTTTGCTGCCATGAATAATAAGGAACAAAGGGACAATAGAGGCTGCTCCACCTTTTACGCTTTTGGGGTTGGAGAGCTAGGGATGGGGCAAAGAGTATCCAGGTGTAGACACAGCTCTAACAGACACTGTTGGCCAAAAATAATCCTATCTTGTGTTTATGAGGCATGTGAACACTAGTACTGGAATTATGTGAATAGTTCTTCAAAAAACTGAAGTATACGCTGCATTTTAATATAGGTCACAAAATTCTAAATTTGTAGCTTATAACATTTCTTTAGAAATATCAGCATGGTCACTTACCATCCTTTCTGTAGCAATGCTCCAGTTCTATTCGATGCATGGTTGAAACATCTACAACTTCAATAAGCCCAAGAGATCCATCCATACGACCTACTAATAACAGTTCTGGTGTGTCGCCTGTCCATGTTGCAGCTGGCCCTTCTTCTGGCCAAGCTAGAGCAGAAACCCAGTGGGGCTGAAGGTCTAATAATCCTTTTCCTCCTGAAAACACCAAAAATCTGTTATAATACTTCATTTTACTACACATTAAAAGACCAAAGAGTACCTCTCAGAGGACAGTGCTAAAAGACTATGTATACAACTGGGACATATACTACTGATGATCCTTAAAATCTTTTAACAAACATATGATTACAAAGCAACTGGTTAGTAACTTGCTACAAAACATAAATCAATATAATGTCTCAAAAGTAACTAATATACAACTCATCTTCAAATAAATGACTCTGGAAAAAAGAGTCAGACTGCAGCATTCAGATAATGCTGTAACTGGCACCCCTCAGGAGAAACCATATAAATGAAACAAATACACTAAACCAAGAATGTGTCAGGAACATAGGAGCAGTTCTTTATGGAACTATCCAAGACTGTAACCAGTGATTTTTGCAAATATGAGGAGTTAGATAGGGATTGTACAGCCGCCTAAAGGATTAATGATCTTCCTTTCAGAGCTGGCCTCAAAGGTACCATTTTGAGCATTCTAGTGCACCTGTGCAAGGAAAATGTGGAAACCTTTTTAAACTCCTTTTTAAAGTAACTACTTATGTAAACTTTTGGTGATAGCTTGTTTAAATGTCAAATATATTTTAAAGACTATAAAAAGAATAGCATTTATAGGCAATAACTGCTATTCCAGTAGGCAAGTTTAAAGCCCAATACACATTTTAGTAACTTTTCTGGTTCAATGATAAACTAGAAGGATTCATATTAACTATTGAGTTCCAACTGCTTATGTTGTAACAAATGCTGAAAAAAGTATTAAGGTTTTAGCAAATAAGCTGGGTTCAGAGCATTTACTGAAGGAGGAATGCTACGTATACTAATTGGCAAGTAAATCTGCTAAAACACTGACTTATACAAAAGTGCCATTTCTCAGGAGTTTTTAAATAGACACAAGCTATACTATTAAAAGAGCATTATGTTCATCATACCATTGACCTGCCATATGTTCACCATTTTTTCCAAAGCTCCAGCCAGATACTTGCCACTGATGCTCCAACAGACAAGAGACAAGCTAGGATCACTGGGTGACCCCAGACATTCTTCTGAATCACTTTCCCTACAACAAAACAAAGCTGCATTTGAAAGCATTTCTAACTGGAGAAAGTGAGAAAAAGTTTAATCCATTAAAAACCTGAGTCATTTTCTGTAATTCCCTTGCTGTTATTAGATACACAACCAAAGAATTTTCTCCTCAATTGCAGCTCGTTTTCTATAACAGACCCAATTCTGACTACCTGTGACATTGCCAAACTAAATCAACCTGCCTGGAACATCATTATCTTATGCCAGAGTGGAGTTTTCTGGGAAGTCTCACAGAAAATCAAGCAAGGAAGTTAGGAAGTCTAAGGACAAAAGTTAGACGAGAAGTTTCTCGTTGATTTCTGCCGCCAATTCTCCTGCACACTGGGGAAGTTTCTCATGGCTCAACTAAAGTAAAGATATTTTAAAGCCAACCAAAGTAGGATTTCTAATTAAAGGTCTAGAAAACATGACCTATGAGGGAAGATTTAAAAAAAAAAAAAAAAAAAAAAAAAGGATTTTCATCTGGAAAAGAGAAGATTGGTAACAATTTTCAAGTACATAAAAGGTTCTTACAATTTTCTCCCTAACCTCTGAGGATAGGGCAAGAAGCAATGGGCTTAAATTGCAGTAATGGTGGTTTGGGTTGGACATTAGGAAAAACTTCCTGTCAGGGTAGATAAGCAGTGGAATAAATGGCCTGTGGAAGAATGTGGAATCATTGGAGAGGTTTAAGAATAGGTTAGACCTGTCGGATGGTCTGGATAATATCAAGCCCTGCCATGAAGTGCAGGGGACAGGACTAGATGAACTCCCAAGGTCCCTTCCAGTCCTATGATTCTATGATCACCTTAATGTAACAGGATTCTTGAGTGTGCAGAGCTGCTCTTGCAGCTTGAGTGGCCTCTTCTTCGTGACTAGTGCAGGGTATCCCCACACCTGAGCTATCATATCATCCTACTGGAGCCACTGGTGGCAAGTGCAGGTTGCAGTACTCCACAGGCTGTTCTAATTTATGCTGTAGGAATAGCTCAGTTGCACAATGACACCAAGATAAGACAGTGAAATGATGGCATCATTGATCTTCCCCACTAACTTCTATTAAGCACTCCTTGGTTAGAATTGGTGATTGTAGCCACTTGAATTTTTTGGTTAATCAAAATGCCAAAAAAGCCTGGCCAGGAAACATCCAGTCTGTTTTAATCTATTTTGTCTAGGACTGGTTTTATTTACCAGTTTTGGAGAATTACTCAGTGAATTTATTAGGTTTTGAAAAAGTTTACATGTGTTTTATGAGCTCTGCAAAAAATCTTAATTCTGCAATCCATCTTTCACAGAGCTTATGAAGTCGTAGAAAAAGATGAAATTTACAAATTGTACAAAAATAGAGTGAGTGAGTGTCAGAGAGAGAGACTCCCCAGGAGAGAGCTATAATGTAAGTCTGCTAAAGCCGATAACAAAACTCATGCTTCAAGAAATTTGCAAACTGCACATACACGTACCTAAAATGCCATGCTATAAGGAGAAATAAGCAGTGGAATGCACGCCCACAAGTCCTGAATTCTATTCTTACAATTAACCCCAAAAATTACCTTAATACTTAGTATATTATAAACATTTTTGGGTCATACCTAATGCTCTATGAAATTAAAGGAAAGAAAGACTCTCACAGACTGAATGTGAATCTGTTCCTTCATTAAGCTTTCTAAATCCTTATGAAGCAGGCAAATATAATTTGATGTAGCCCAACTTCAGATAAGAAAAAAAGTAAGTATTGAAGAAGTTCAGGGACTTGCACAAAGTTACACAGCAATTAGGAAAACAAAATTAAATCAATAGAAAAGTACGTTTAAGTCAATATATTTGGCATGTACTCTTAATATGACAGTCCTCCCTTAAGCTTATATTTTGTGTGCTATCATTTAAGTTTGTTCTATGGTAAATTTATTATGAAATAATACATAGGAAATATCCCTGGGTTAACTTTTTTTTTTTAAATCCCCTTACCTGGATTACTAAGATCACTTTCAGTTTTAAGTTTTTTTCCAGTTTTAAATAATTTAATTTTGACCATTTTTGTTATCTATTATATATTTGAGAGAGTTTATTTGTCTATCCATTTGTTCAAGATCTCCTCCTAAATGGTAAGCATTAGGACCACCAAATTTGGTATGCATCTTCCTCTTCTCATAATTTAAAGCAAGATAAGTGTATGGTTGTGTCAGGACAATGGGATGTGCCTGGAATGCAAATGTTTTTCATAACATGGAAAGGGAAGGGGCTGCTAGCAGGGACAATTATGCTGTCTAATGAGCACAGGGCGGCAGCAGGGACCAGGTGTGGAGGTAACCTTCCCATATGCTGCCGGCCCCGCACCGTGGTCAGCCCTGGTGAGCTGCCAGCCAGGAAGCATGGTTCCTGCTGGCTCCTGTAGCTCCTTTATCCCCGGCCCTGAGCCCCTCCTCCCAACATAATACTGAATCCTGCACCACTCCACATCCCCAGTCCCTTGCCCTGAGTCCACCACATCCTCAAACCCTGACTCTTGCACCAACACACACCTCCATCCCCCTGCCCTGAGCCCCTCATCAACCTCAACCCTGACTCCTACACCCCCATGCCCTGAGGGACCAGAGCAATGCTGGGTAAATCTTCTAGTTTTAAGTATAGTAAACATCCCAAAGGAGAACAAGAAGACTATCCCCTACATTTAGGCAGTTTCCTGTGCCAATGGGACTCCTCATAGGTCTGCCTATATGAAGCAATTAATAGCTGGCTACCATTAAAAATCAACAAAAAACTTACAGTTTGTTGAAAACACATGTTTGCTGCAGTGAATATTGCTTCTTTGTTACATTCCACACTCTTATAGTTCCATCATTCCCACTGGTTGCCAAAAGTCCCTTTTTATTGCACCAAACACATGTCATCACCTGTAGAAATTAAATTAAAAAGTGTAAAATCAGTTTAAAATGTAAGGGTAGACATATTCATTTCATTCAGTTTGCCTGCTCCAGACAAAGCATGAGCTGTATTATTTAAATCAATTATACTAAACAGGTATAAACAATGCCTAAGAAAAAAATTTCCTTTTGTTCTACAATACTGCAAAATTAGGCACATTATTTGGGGTACTACACACTGCTGTCAAACAGAATCATGAATGAGACAAATTATCTGTTATGGCAAAACAAATGAATATATATGATTTCAAAATAAATGTATAAAAACAGTCTCCCTCTCCACACACACACACACACACACACACACACACACACACACACACACACACACACACACACACACACACACACACACACACACACACACACACACACACACACACACACACACACACACTTTTCCCCGCGGGACAACAGAATGACATCATACATCATCTGTGTCCACAGGCTCTGCCCTCGCACATGCTCCCTGACCTGGACACTGTTCAGGGACCAGCAAAGCTGCCTGACAGCCCAGCCTGGCAGATTCTGCCTCTCAAGGGTCCTGCCTGCTCAGCTCTGGCCACAGCCTTTTGAGCGGCCTATGCCCTGGCCCCAGAGCTGCTTTGGCTGGTGCAAGGTCTGGGGTGTGACCCACTTGCAACGGGAACGGAGGCAGGGTCCCATGTCCCGGGGCACCACAACTTGCTCCAGGGCTGCTTGCTTGTGCCACTGTTGTTCTTGGCGCTCACGGGCTGCTGGGCCAGCAAGCTCAGGAGAAGCGCCAGGTTCCAGGTGAAGTGCCCTGTGTTCCTGGCTGGCCGAGTGGCCACGTCCTAAGCCCAGCACCGAGCTGTCTTGGCGAGACCAAGCCCAGTCCGTCTCCCTCCCTCCTTACCACATTCAGGGCTGCAGTAGCCAGCAACACTTCTGTAAGGCAGGCAAGGAGGTGCCTGGCAGCACTGACCGAAGCGGTCCAGGCCCCCTTTGCCTGGTGCCACAGCCTCACCCTTACTCCTCCCCTGTGTGGGTGGAGCACTAGCCCTGACTTCTGGGAAGAGGTGGAGAGAAAGCCCTAATCCTCGCTGCATGGGTAAGAAGTGCATCCCCCTCCCGGGCTGGGGAAACAGCAGCACATCAGCGTGCTGTCTGGAGGCTTTCCCTGTGCGCCCATTGGCCAGATTCCAGCAAATGAGAAAAGCGGGAGGATGAGCCAGGGACTGGCACAGGGCTCAAAGACAAGTAAATGCTCCCAAGTCCCTTCATCTCCAGCCCCTTCACTCACCCCCTCTCCCCAGTCAGACATCCTGCCCCCACTCTGCTCCTGCCCCCTCCCTCCTGACCAGACACATACCCTCAGCCTGCTCCTGCACCGCATCCCCAAGCCTCTCACTCACTCCCCACCGAGACCCAGCACCCCCCAGGCTCCTCACTCACTCCTTCCACCGAGACCCAGCACCCCCCAGGCTCCTCACTCACTCCTTCCACCGAGACCCAGCACCCCCCAGGCTCCTCACTCACTCCTTCCACCGAGACCCAGCACCCCCAGCCCACACCTGCCTGCTCCTCCAGCCTGCTCCTGCTCCCTCCCCGTGGCCAGACACTCTGGCCCCAGCTTGCTCCTGCCTCTTCACCCCTAGCCAGATTCCCTACCCCCAAGCCTGCTCCTCCACCCTTCCTCCTAGTCAGACACCCTACTCCCAAGCCTGCTCCTGTACCCTACCTTCTACCCAGACCTTGCACCCCCTTCAGCCCTTCCTGCACCCCTGTTCCTATCCCACTCACTGGCAGTCCTGTTCCACACATTGAACCCCTCATTTTTGGCCCCACCAGAGCCTTGGGGACACACATAATCCACTAACCCTGGAACCCCAGAATTAATATGGCCTGAGGCCTTGAACCTCAGTCCTCCCTACCCCCCAATGGGGCTGGAGTGCCAGAGGAGTGAGGTGTTTCTGTTGGGTGCCACATCAGTGAGAGTTGGGGTTTCTCAAGGGGCTTTTTTCCTTCTCACTTGTGTGGTCCCCAACTGATTTTTCTGTGGGTCAGTGGCCCCCAACACAAAAAAGATTCCTCACCCCTGCCATAAATAAAGAGAATGTTGAAATATTTGTGTTGGACATAATATTTTAAGAACATAAGAACGGCTGTATCGGGTCAGACCAAAGGTCCATCTAGCCCAGTATCCTGTCTGCCGACAGTGGCCAGCACCAGGTGCCCCAGAGAGGGTGGACCGAAGACAATGATCAAGCGATTTGTCTCCTGCCATCCCTCTCCAGCCTCTGACAGACAGAGGCCAAGGACACCATTTTATCCCCTGGCTAATAGCCTTTTATGGACCTAACCTCCATGAAATTATCTAGCTTCTCTTTAAACTCTATTATAGTCCTAGCCTTCACAGCCTCCTCTGGCAAGGAGTTCCACAGGTTGACTACACGCTGTATGAAGAAGAACTTTCTTTTATTAGTTTCAAACCTGCTACCCATTAATTTCATTTGGTGTCCTCTAGTTCTTCTATTTAGGGAACTAATAAATAACTTCTCTCTATTGGCTCTCTCCACACCACTCATGATTTTATATACCTCTATCATATTCCCCCTCAGTCTCCTCTTTTCTAAACTGAAAAGTCCCAGTCGCTTTAACCTCTCCTCATATGGGACCCGTTCCAAACCCCTAATCATTTTAGTTGCCCTCTTCTGAACCCTTTCCAAGGCCAAAGTATCTTTTTTGAGGTAAGGAGACCACATCTGTACACAGTATTCAAGATGTGGGCGTTCCATAGTTTTATACAGGGGCAGAAAGATATTCTGGGTCCTATTTTCTATCCCTTTCCTAATAATTCCTAGCATCCTATTTGTCTTTTTGACCACCACTGCACACTGCGTGAAAGTTTTCAAAGAACTGTCCAAAATAACTCCAAGATCTCTTTCCTGATATGTCGTAGCCAAATTATCCCCCATCATACTGTACGTATAGTTGGGGTTATTTCTCCCGATGTGCATTACTTTACACTTATCCACATTAAATTTCATTTGCCATTTTGTTGCCCAATCACTCAGTTTGGTGAGATCTTCTTGGAGTCCCTCACGGTCTGCTTCTGTCTTGACTATCCTAAACAGTTTTGTATTATCCGCAAACTTCACTACCTCACTGCTTACCCCCTTTCTCCAGATCATTTATGAATAAGTTGAAAAGGATTGGTCCCAGGACTGACCCTTGGGGGACACCACTAGTTACCCCCCTCCAATCTGAAAATTTACCATTTATTCCTACCCTTTGTTTCCTGTCTTTTAACCAGTTCTCAATCCAAGAAAGGACCTTCCCTCTTATCCCATGGCCATGTAATTTACACAAGAACCTTTGGTGAGGGACCTTGTCAAAGGCTTTCTGAAAATCCAAGTATACTATATCTACTGGATCCCCCTTGTCCGCATGTTTGTTAACCCCTTCAAAGAACTGTAACAGATTAGTAAGTCAGGATTTCCCTTTACAGAAGCCATATTGACTTTTGTCCAACAAATTATGTTCTTCTACATGCTTCACAATTTTATTCTTTACTATTGTTTTTACTAATTTGCCCGGTACTGAAGTTAGACTTACCGGTCTGTAATTGCCAGGATCGCCTCTAGAGCCCTTTTTAAATATTGGTGTCACATTGGCTACCTTCCAGTCATTAGGTATGGAAGCCGATTTAAAGGATAGGTTACAAACCACAGATAATAGCTCAGCAATTACCCATTTGAGTTCTTTTAGAAACCTTGGATGAATGCCATCCAGTCCCGGAGATTTGTTAACATTAAGTTTTTCTATTTGTTCCAAAACCTCCTCTAATGACACTTCAATCCGGGACAGTTCCTCAGATTCATCACCCACAAAGGACGGTGCAGATTCAGGAATCTCCCCAATGTCCTCAGCCGTAAAGACTGAAGCAAAGAAATCATTTAGTTTCTCCGCAATGGCTTTATCGCCCTTGATTGCTCCTTTTATAGCTCTATCATCTAGGGGACCCACAGGTTTTTTAGCAGGCTTCCTGCTTCTAATGTACTTAAAAAACATTGTTATTTCTTTTTGAGTTTTTGGCTAGCTGTTCCTCAAAATCTTTTTTTGCTTTTCTTATTACATTTTTACACTTGATTTGACAGTGTTTATGTTCCTTTCTATTTATCTCACTAGGATTGGACTTCCACTTCTTAAAAGATACCTTTTTGTCCCTCACTGCTTCTTTTACATGGTGGTTAAGCCACGGTGACTCTTTTTTAGGTCTCTTGCTGTGTTTTTTAATTTGGGGTACACATTTAAGTTGGGCCTCTATTATGGTGTCTTTAAAAAGTTTCCATGCAGCTTTCAGGGATTTGGTTCTAGTCTTTGTGCCTTTTAATTTCTGTTTAAGTAACCTCCTCGTTTTTGTGTAATCCCCTTTTTTTAAATTAAATGCCAGGGTGCTGGACTGCTGAGGTGTTCTTCCCACCACAGGAATGTTGAATGTTATTATATTATGGTCACTATTCCCAAGCGGTCCTGTAACGGTTATATCCTGGACCTGATCCTGCACTCCACTCAGGACTAAATCAAGAATTGCCTCTCCCCTTGTGGGTTCCTGCACCAGCTGCTCTAAGCAGCAGTCATTTAAGCCATTGAGAAATTTTATCTCCGCTTCTCTTCCTGAGGTGACATGTATCCAGTCAATATGGGGGTAATTAAAATCCCCCATTATTATAGAGTTCTTTATTTTGGTAGCCTCTCTAATCTCCCTCAGCATTTCCATGTCAGTATCGCTGTCCTGGTCAGGTGGTCGGTAATATATCCCTACTGCTAATTTCTTATTATTGGTGCATGGAATTAATATCCATAGCGAGTCTATTGAACATGTTGATTCACTTAATATTTTTATTTCGTTTGATTCTACATTATCTTTCACATACAGCGCCACTCCGCCACCCACCCGGCCTGCTCTATCCTTTCTATATATTTTATATCCCGGTATGATTGTGTCCCACAGATTTTCCTCATTCCACCAGGTTTCAGTGATGCCTATTATGTCAATCTCCTCATTTAATACGAGGTACTCCAGTTCACACATCTTATTAGTCAGACTCCTAGCATTTGTGTACAAGCACTTCAAAAATTTGCCACTGCTTATTTGTCTGCCCTTCCCTGATGCATTGGATTCCTATGTATGCGGTTGTTTGTCTGACCTGGCCCATGGTTTGTCCTCTCCCCTCCTCTCTTTCTGACTACAGCTTAGAGAATCTCTATCAATGGATTCTCCTCTAAGAGAAGTCTCCCTCCGATTTACGTGCATCTCCGCACCAATCGGCTTTCCCCCATCTCTTACATTTTACTTTATTTAAAATGAAGCCTGACCAACAAGGCCCCAATTGGGGCCCAGCCCCATCTGGCCGCAGCATCCTGTCCCCAATCCCGATCCTGGGGCACGCCCCACAATCCAGCCCCCATCTGGCTGCAGAAAGGGCTTGTGGTAGCCCCCCTTCTGCTGCCGCACAGGCAGGTGAAAAGGCCACAATCTGGCTGCAGCAGAGAGCGGCTGGTGAGCGTAGCGAGCAGCGGGCACAACCCCCTAGTTTTAAAAAAATCAAGTTAATGAATTCTACAGTTTCAATAGGTAGCATGTACACAACTGGCTCCATGTCGGCAGATTCACCTGCATGGAGGTCTATTGATGCAACAAGATGATGCTCATGAAAAGCCATTTTTGCAAGCTCAGTGCCTTAATTATTGAAGCTGACACTACAATAAGGAATTTAAAATATAGTACCCTCATTCCCCACCCATTTAATCTATAATTTTGGTGCTATAACTTACTGTGGTCCTCCTCTCATTCTTTTGAAAAAAGAGGGATAACGCAATGTTAAATCTTAATTATAGTACATTTGTAGCCACAACAAAATTAGTAGCATTAGGCCAAAATCTTTGATAAAAGTAAGCTGAACAGCAAACAGGTTAAATGTTTTATGGCATAAGATGTTCGCTCAGTGTTTGATACTACAAACTGTTATCTTTTATGAGAAATATTTCTTCTACAAAATACCAGAAGTCAGTTGCTTTGCTTACACAGTAATTTACGACCTGCACTTTTTCTGTGTTCTAAAGAAAAAAAGCTCTATAAAGAATAAATTACACATAAAAAATATTTGGGGAGAAATAATGCTTACCCTGTTCTGATGAGCCTCCAGTTTTATGAAGGAGCATTTTCGTAGATCTCCACCCATGTCAGCAAGGGTCTGAGGACTTATTTGATTATCTCGATCATGTGCTGCAAGAGTTCGCACAAGCTGCTGTGCAGCCCACTGCCTATGTTGCGAGGACAACCTTGAAGAAAGGCAGCAAGCTGCTAATGCATTAGCCAGCTCCAGAGGGCCTACAGCAGAAGGATCATAGGGAGGATGGGCATACAAATGGGCAATTAAACCTGCTTAAACAAAACAATGAGATACCACAGAGCCATCTTAAACCCAAACAAAAACAAACAAATAAACAAAAAAAAACCCCAAAACACCAAACAAACGGCAAGCCCTGTTCTGATACAGACTGAAAACTAGCCATCTTCTGATATTTTTCCACAAAATCCTCTAGAAACCTTCTGTCACCATTAAAATCAACAGGGAAACTCCCACTGGTGCCACTGGGCCAGGATTTCTTTCTAAAGATCAGGCTTTTGAAGGCTCCAATACTGTCTACACCCAAGCAGAGCCTTGCTAGCAAGCCTCACGGGCAGTCAATGGACTCCATGCATGCACAAAAATCCAAGCTAACAAACTAATATAGCGAGGGGGGGCGGGAGAAGGGAGAGAATAATTTAGTTTGATAACCCACAAATAAAGTATCTAGAACAGGGGTGGCTGGATGCGGCCTCCGGCTTGCCTGGATTCAGCCTCCCTGGCTTAGGGCTCTCCAGCCAGTACGGGGAGCCCATGCAGGCTCTTCAGCTGCCCGCCCATCCCTGCGGGGCTGGAGGACAAAATTTAGTAGCTTGGGCCCCCCTAGGTACTGGTATGTTAGAGGAATGTGAGGAGCGCCTTTTTTTTGGCATCTCGCTTCTGTGCAGGCCCCAAATGATTTTTCTGTGGGTCAGTGGCCCTTGGGCCAAAAAAGGTTCCCCACCCTGATCTAGAATATGAACCCTATACCACTGGTTTTACAACTAATTGTTGTAAAAATGTCTGATTGTTATCAAGGTATGATGCCAACAACCACACATTAATCTTTGTTAAGTGGCATAATTGTATCCATCTATGTTTAGGAAGGATAGAGCCTTAGTTCTGTGCCTAATGACACTTCTGTAACATTAGGCATGTGGAATAATAATAAAAAATGGGTGAAGATTACTTTGGGTTAAATGTTTATGCCATTAGACTAATGAGGAATGAGTCAAATATCTCTCTTATTGTGGGTTGTATAAGCCCATAAAAAAGGCTAGAGCTGGAACAATCACTGTGATTAAGAGTGAAGTATTTTACTTATTATGATCCCTAAAGTGATGAAATTTTAAAGTCTCACGAGGGCTTTTCCCCCTGCTCCACTGCCTCATTATGAGGCAGAGTTAGAACTGAATGTCTAAGCTGTGTATTTTCATACTTTCAAATATTTAGGTTTCTCTCAAAGGGACATAACAGCAATTTGAAAACCACATTTCTACCTGAAAAATCTACTATAGCCAAGTAACACCTAATATTACTAATTTGAATAAATTAGTGAAAAAAATCTAACCTTTAACTTAGTGAATTTGACAGCCATTTATGTTTAGGCAGTTTCATACCATCCTATGTATACAAATGTTGTAAACATTAACAGAGAACAGAAACCTCAAAATAATTTAAAATTCACGACATTTAAAAGATGCTGTGTCAGAAACTAGATTTTTAAAAATTAAATCTATTTAAAAAAAATTAAGGTGACAATGGAAATTCAAGTTTCAATCTGACAATTACCCGAGTTTAGAATGGTGGCTTTTATTGACATTTACAAAACTCAAAGTATTCTTTAAAAAAACAACAACTTGTTATGGATATGTACTAGGGATGTCAACATGTAGTCGAGTACACGATTAACCAATGAGCCTGGGCTTATTTGGTTAATCTTATCGACTACACCCTTTCCCCTCCCATCTCTCTATTAGAAGCAGCAAGAGGGGGGAGAGTGGGAGCTGGGCTTTTAAACTGGCTCCCCACGAGCACTGGATCTACGGAGCCACCTGCACCCCCCACAATGCTGCTGCCTCTGATAGAGAGGCACCAGCATGTAGGGTGAGTGGGGCAGGTAGGAGCTGGTACATGTGGGAAAGCCAGCTTTCAAGCTAGCACCCCCCATGTATTGGCTCATGTGAGCTGCTTGCAGCAGTGCGAGGGGGAAAGTAGGGGACAGGTGGGGACCCAGGCTCGCCGCGGTCAGAGGCTGCTCCATGGGATGCAGGTGCAGCCTCTGTGTGCAGTGAGCTTGGACCTCCCACGTACAGGGGCTGCTGCCACCCCACGCTTCTGCCTCTGTATCAGAGGCAGCGGTGCGGGGTGGCAGGTGGGAGCTGATCTGCGTGGGGAGCTGGTTTAAAAAACAGCTCCGCACATGGACCAGCTCCCGCCTGTCACCCCATGCTGCTGCCTCTGATAGAGAGGCAGCAGCGCAAAATGGTAGGGGGCTCTCCAGGAGTGGGGTTGGAAGTTCACTGGCTGCCCACCCTGCCCCGCAGGGACTATTAAACAGTTGTGTAACTGATAATATTTTGTGTGGTTAAACGATTATTCATTTACATGGTATCTAACATCCCTACTATGTATGCTGCAGCTTAACTCCAGGTTAGCAAAGCTGTTTGGGAATATAAATGAGAAAAGACAGATTTGTGTGAACTATATTGACGGAACTATTTTTTAATACACAAAATTACCTTTCTTTTCAATTTCTGCTTTATCATAGTTCGGCCTTAATTTAGCCCCTTTGTCTGCCAACAATGCCACAAGTGCTTGAGTTACCACAAAGTTGGGTGATGTTACAAGCTTGTTTTCTTCTGCAATTCCTCGCAGAAAACTTGGCAAAAATTTTCTTTGGATTGGATCATCAACTGTCGTCAAATTTACACCAGTTGCAGCAGAAATCAAGTTCTATGAAGAAAAGCAACGAATTGAAAAAATTAAATTTATCCACGTTTTTAGTCAAACAAAATTTAAAATACAGATTTTTTCAAGAACTGCAGTTTATTATGTGTAAAAGTTATCCAGCATCCTCTATGTAATATTTGCATATTTACAGAACAGCTATTTCAAGCTATTTCAAGACCTGTATCCAACAAGCTGATTGGACTCAATGGACTACTGTACCAATGTGAAACAGGTTATTTGTTACTTGCAGGTTCAAGGACAAAGAGTTTAATGTGTTATTGTCACTGTTAGGTAGAGAATTGAATCTATTAGAGTATATCTACACTTGCAGCCTATTTCGGAACAGGGCTGCAAATGTAGGCATTCGGAATTGCAAATCAAGCCCAGAATTTAAATATCCCGTGCTTGATTTGAATCTTCCCGGCCAGGCACCATTTTTTGAAATTTACAAGCCTGGAATAACTGCCCACATCTACATGCGGCAGTGAAATGGGCGTTAAAAATAAAGCTCTAGTTCGAACATCCTGTTAAACCTCATTGCAGGACGAAGAACAGGTAGTTCGAAATAGGGCTTTATTTCGAACACCCATTTCAATGCCACGTGTAGACGCGGGCAGTTATTCCAGGCTTGTAAATTTCAAAAATGGTGCCCGGCCGGGAAGATGCAAATCAAGCATGGGATATTTAAATCCCGGGCTTGATTTGTAATTCCGAATGTCTACATTTGCAGCCCTATTCTGAAATAGGTTGCAAGTGTAGACATACCCTTAGGGAACTTAGAATGCATAGAAATTTGTGGATAAGAGAAGCAAAAAACAAGGTATATAATAAAAATCAATTCTTCATCTCGGAGTACTTACAATTCTTTCACTTGCATACACTCCAAAGTCAGTAAAAGTATAATTAATAACGAGCTTGTGTGCAAGAGAGGTTATAGATCAGGGGTGGGCAATAATTTTTGCAAGGGGTCACTTCCCAAATTTTGGCACGTGGTCATGGGCTGGCTCCAAACCACCTGGAAGAGGCAAGGCCTCGGGCTGAAGGTGTGAAACTGAGGCTGGAGAGAGAGAAAGTGTAAGTGTAAGAGTGTGTGTAAGATGGGAGAGTGTGTATGTCACAGACACACTGTGGTACAGAATGGCTGTGTGCTGGCTAAGTTTGAGAAGCCACACTGTCTCGAAGGGAAATCTGTTCTGTTCTGTTGTCTCCCCTCACACCCACTCCTCTGAGTCACATGCATCAGACTGGAGCAGCTCTGAAGACTATCTCCTTCTACAATCCCTGCTCTGCAAAGATGGGGTACAGGGGCAGGGGAACACCATGACTTCAGAACTCTCCTCTCCCTTCCACAGCTAGCAGGAGAATTCTGAAAGCAACTCTGTTGCAGGACAGAGCAAGGGGGGGAGGAGCCACGGAACACAGGCTATGGCCTGTAAGTATGCATCTCTGCTAATCAGCTGGGTGGGCCAGAAATGCTTGGCAGGCCTGGGTTTGCCCGCTCTTGTTATAGATATGCATGACACCTTGTGCTACATATATCCACTTTTTCCGAAAATGAAAATACAGTGTTGGGTGCAGTTGACTCAATAAAATGTAGGTAATTTGTGTAACCAAAGATTGCTACCTTTTAGAGAAACCTGTTGAAGCAGCAGCTATTTAAAAACAGGTTCATGTTTTCATTGGCAAATACACATCTCAGGACGCAAATAAAGATTCATGAAGTTACCAACAATAAAACAACACTTGTGCTAACGCATGAAGGAAAACTTTTCATTTTACTTTCATCTGCTTTTTTTTTTCATAAAACAAAACGTGATAAACATGAACGGCTTTCAGCTACATTTTTCAAGCAGTCCATCATGCAAATAACTTTTCACATCTAGCTGCACACAGTACGGTGAAGCATACAATGTCCTTGGCATGTTAGTGCCTTCTTTATGTACACTATTTCTCACAAAATTTACCTCTTCAACTTATATTTAAAATTGTCAATGGCAAAATACCAGGGTTTTAGGCAAATGTTTGTATAGAAATAACAATCCTACCTGCGTACACAACTGTACCAGCAGTTTTGCAGCACTAGGAGTATTTGATGCCAAGCAGCCTACAGCTGTACTCAGGTAGGCCAGGCAAGATATAGGCTTGCTTGTTTTACTATGTACTCCTCTAGACCGCTCTGTAGAACTGGACATTGTGGATGGACTTGTGGAGAGGCCTGCTCTCCCTGCTGCAGCCAGGCACATTAATCGAACCAAAGTTCGGATATCCGTTAAACCCAAAGACTCAAGACCAGCCGCAAGGCTACAACTGGATCCACTGTAAAAATAGGAAAAAATGCTTTAGTTCAGGGTTTTCTTTTTTTTTTTTTAAATATTAGGTACATAATAGGAAATTTCAGCTTGTATATATAACTACACTGCTTGCTTGATTAGTGGGAAATTATTTCACTAGAAAAGGGTAGAAGAAAGGAAGTATTACCAATCTACTGATGGGAAACTGAGAAAGAGTTCTGATCTTACAAACACCAACGTGGTAAACTATAAGAATGTGTGCAATTCCACTTCAGAAAAAGGGACTAGTCATGCTTACAATTAACTACAGAGGTAAGTATGTGCAAGACTGGGGATTAAGTCACTTCTTCATGTCTACATCTGCATCCTAAACACCCGCCAGGCTGTGGTATGAGACCCCTATACAGAGGCAGTAATATAATCCGATCTCTTGACTCCAAATCAAGCGCCTTAACCACAAGATCTGGAAGCATTCCAGCACAGGGACCATCTTATACTACGTGTTTCTACAATGTGCAGCACAACTAGGCACTAATCTCAGTTGAGTCCTCTAAACATTAACCATTATATAGAAAAGAAGAAGTGTCGTTTAGGGAAGGAAAGTGAAGAAGTATGGCAGACTGGGGTAAAAGATGGGACTCAAAAGAAAGCCCTCATAAAAAGAGCACCAGATTATTTAAAATCAGTAACATTGTTCCCACCAGATAACAAAACCGAATCCCTAGCAAATGCACATAACTAAGCCCAATGGAAATAAAGAATGTCACAAACCTGACAGACAATAGTGAGAGTGCTCTCATAACCATGGTTCTTGCAAGAAGGACTTGGGCAGCTGCTGTCACTCTTCGTAGTGCCATAACACGGTCATGTGGATTTACTAGTGCAGCAGCTTGTTCCCCCAAGGTTATCCTGCCAGAAGAACTTTTTTCTATGGAGCCGTGACAGCCTTAAATGTTATAATGAATTGAATTAGTGCTAAATAAAAAGGGACAATTCTAGTGTGTTAAAGACAAAACAACTGTATACAAATTAATACAAATGATGCATATTTTAGTTTGTGATTCCTTGTAAAAACTAAGCATCGTTTGCATACCCTGAAAGTTCTACACACAGTTTAACCTTTTTTAACGTTTGATAACAGATTGGGAACAATTTGACAACAGCCAAACCTCCCTCAAAGCAGTGGGCTAGAAACTTAGACCTCACTATTACAATCTGCTTTCACAGGTGGCCATATTAGGAGAAGTCTCATGGGCGACTTTAATCACCCTGACATCTGTTGGGAGACCAATACAGCAGTACACAGACAATCCAGGAAATTTTTGGAGAATGTTGGGGATAACTTCTTGGTACAAGTGCTGAAGGATCCGACCAGGGGCCATGCGCATCTTGACCTGCTGCTCACAAACAGGGAGGAACTAGTAAGGGAAGTAGAGGTGGGTGACAACCTGGGAAGCAGTGATCATGAGATGGTAGATTTCAAAATCCTGACCAAAGGAAGAACAGAAAGTAGCAAATTACACATCCTGGACTTCAGAAGAGCAGACTGACTCCCTCAGAGAACTAATGGGCAGGAGTCCCTGGGATGCTTACATGAAGGGGAAAGGAGCCCAGGAGAACTGGCAATATTTTAAAGAAGCCTCATTGAAGGCACAGGACAAAATCATCCTGATGCGCAGCAAGAAAAGCAAATATGTTAGGCGACCAAATTGGCTTACCGGGGACATGCTTGGTGAGCTTAAACACAAAAAGGAAGCTTACAAGAAGTGGAAACTTGGACAGATGACTAGGGAGGAGTATAAATATATTGCTCAAGAATGCAGGGGAGTTACCAGGAAGGCAAAAGTGCATTGGAATTGCAGCTAGCAAGGGATGTGAAGGATAACAAGAAAGGTTTCTACAGGCATGTTAGCAATAAGAGGGTGATCAGAGAGGGTGAGGGAGGTAACCTAGTGACAGGTGATGTGGGAAAAGCTGAAGTATTCAATGCTTTCTTTGCCTCTGTCTTCACAGACAAGGTCGGCTCCCAGACAACTGCACTAGGCAACACAGCATGGGAAAGAACAAGTTAGGAACTATTTAGAAAAGCCAACCATACACAAATCCATGGGCCTGGATTTAATACATCCAAGGGTACTGAGGGAGTTGGCAAATGTCATTGTGGAGCCTTTGGCCATTATCTTTGAAAACTTGTGGAGATCGGCAGAGATCCCGGATGATTGGAAAAAGGCAAATGCAGTGCCCATCTTTAAAAAAGGGAAGAAGGACAATCTAGGGAACTATAGACCAGTCAGCCTTACCTCAGTCCCAGGAAAAATCATGGAGGGGATCCTCAAGGAATCCATTTTGAAGCACTTGTAAGAGGGGAAAGCAATTAGGAATAGTCAACATGGATTCATGAAGGGCAAGTCGTGCCTGACCAATCTGATTAGCTTCTATGATGAGGTAACTGGCTCTATAGATATGAGAAAGTCAGTGGATGTGATATATCTTCACTTTAGCAAAGCTTTTGATACGGTCTCCCACAATATTCTTGCCAGCAAGTTAAGGGAATATGGATTGGATAAATGGACTGTAAGATGGATAGAAAGCTGGCCAGACTGTCGGGCCCAACAGTTAGTGATCAACGGTTCGATGTCAGGTTGAGGGTCGGTTTCTAATGGAGTGCCAAGGATCTGTTCTTGGACTGGTTTTGTTCAATGTCTTCATTAATGACCTGGATGAGGGGATGGATTGCACCCGCAGCAAGTTCACAGATGACACTAAGCTAGGGGGAGAGGCAGATACACTGCAGGGCAGGGATAGGGTCTAGAGTGACCTGGACAGATCAGAGGATTGGGCCAAAAGAAATCTGTTGAGATTCATCACAGACAAGTGTAGAGTCCTGCACTTGGGACCAAAGAATCCCAAGCATTGTTACAGGCTGGGGACCCAATGGCTAAGTAGCAGTTCTGCAGAAAAGGACCTGGGGATTACAGTGGATGAGAAGCTGGATATGAGCCAACAGGCAAGAAGGCTAATGGCATATTGGGGTGCATTAGGAGGAGCATTGCCAGCAGATCCAGAGAAGTGATTATTCCCCTTTATTCGGCTCTGGTGAGACCACATCTAGAATAGCGTGTCCAGTTCTGGGCCCCCCACTTCAGAAAGGATGTGGACGCATTGGAGAGGGTCCAGCGGAGGGCGACCCAAATGATTAGGGAGCTGGAGCTCATGACCTATGAGGATAGACTGAAGGATTTGGGTTTGTTTAGTCTGCAGAAGCTAAGAGTGAGGGGGGATTTGATAGTAGCCTTCAACTTCCTGAAGGGAGGTTCCAAAGGGAATGGAGAGAGGCTGTTCACAGCAGTGACAGATGGCAGAACAAGGAGCAATGGTCTCAAGTAACAGTAAAAAAGGTCTAGATTGGATATTAGGAAAAACTATTTCACTAGGAGGGTGGTGAAGCACTGGAATGGGTTACTTAGGTGGTGGAATCTCCATTCCTAGAGGTGTTTTAAGCGTTGGCTTGACAAAGCCCTGGCTGGGTTGATTTAGTTGGGATTGGTCCTGCCTTGGGCAGGGGGCTGGACTTTATGACCTCCTGAGATCTCTTCTAGCTCTATGAGTCTAAGTCCATTTAAGTTATCACAACTCCCCCAGCAATTCGGTGTCCATGGTTGTGAATCCTGCTGCAGAATGGGAGTCAGAGTGCTAAAGTCAATATAAAGTGTCTTATTCCTCCTTCACTACAGCTTCTCTAAAAACAGTTAAAATGAAGGCCTGACGTTGAGAGGCAAGACAGACTGACCCATGAGATCATAACTACCCCTGTAAGCACATCAAGAAAACAAGATGTCTGGACTTTAAATTAGACTTGAGATGGTTTCTCTCATAATTACCTATCTGCATTAAAGTCTCCTCCATACTATTGGTGGCTGTGACCATTGCTACTGATGCTCCCAGGGGATCACTGTCAGGGAACTGAACTGCCTCAGGTACAATACGGCGATCATTTAACCCAAGAGGTCCAGCCAGTAACTCAAATTCCTCTTCTCCTGTCAGCTTTTCATCTTCATCAACATCCAGCATATCCCAGTCTTCTAAGGTTGGAAGAAAAACTAGGATTAGGCACAAAATCTAAACTAGTGCTATGCACAAAATCTAAATTAGTTCTAGCAATTGTACGATAAAGGAATGAATCTTAAGTAACAGCATGCTTGTACATGTAAATAATTTCACTGGATTTAAGAATTTAGGCTCAGTGTCAAAATGTGAATTGCAATCTGCACCCTGATTTTAATTAAAAACAGACCTCATTTTTAAAGACGTATATAGGTATGACAAATAAAAACACTAACATTGCTATATTTGTACAATTTATGGTTTTCTCTAAAGTAAGTGGCATTGTTACGTAATCACCTGCAACAAACTAACTAGTTATCTTTTATATGCTTTAACATGCAGAAATGGGAAATTCAAACCAAGAGATTTAGTGCCAAATACAGTAGTTAGTAAGAAGTCCCAAGAAGCGGGATTTTAAATAATTCAATAAAAATGTCCAAGCTCATGCTCAGATACATACTCAAAGGGAGTGAGCTGCAAAGGCAGTCCCTGGGAATGCCTTGCCCCCGTATTCATTACAAAGAATTATGAATGTGATTCTGGGCTTTTATAAGAAGAAGAAAAATTTTAAAGTATGATTTTAGTTGTAAGAAACACTGGTCATTTCACTCATTAATTGACTTCTGTCTCATTTCCAGTGGTGCTGCTCTCCTCCACCTTCGCCACTCACCTTGTGGAGTGGAAATATGCTAATTTCCATATTCAGAGAACCTCAGCACCTGGCAGAAGCTGAATTTGCCCCTGTAACTTGATGCTGGTCTTGGAAGATGTGTATGAGCTTCCCCATTTCCTGTTCCAAGGCTCTTCCCTTTAGGGTAGAAAGGACTGAGCTCAGGAAGCAAAACCTACATAATACAGACGACCATCCCTTGAGTACGGCGATTCAAGACCAGGAAAGGACTGGGTGGGAATCTGCATAGGAATCAGGAATGGGTCTAACCTCGCACACGAAGGACATGTCCTCTCCCTTTCTCAGCAAGCAGAAAGCCAGAAAATATCTGCTCCTAAATGTTTTGTATTATTTTGAGCCTGTGTGTCTTGCATTGATAAATAAACCTGCCCTGAAGAAAGATATGGATATGGATAGAAACCTGAGCATGTGGGCTTTATTTGGACTGCTCTAATTGGCATACCTGCTCACTAGTCTCTAAGTCCAGACGCTGCAATTAAAACTTGCAGCATAATCAACCAACTCACAAGTCACAAAGGGCAGGAAAACTGTTTTTATTTAGAATTTTTAAAATATTTTTTTAAAATGAACATATTAGAAGGATTTTAAAGTATAACTTGCAGTGTACTTTTCACAGAAGATTTATTTCTATGAAAGAATAGGTTACCTACCTTGTACTACAGCTTAAGATCTTCAAGATATGTCCCCTTTGGGTGCACCAACATGAGGATGTGGGTGTTCCTGCATGCTCTTGATGAGAGATTTTTTTTTTTTTAAATCAGCACTGTTGTGAGTCTGCATCTGCATTCTAGACAATCCCATGCTATGGCATAAGAGTATATGGTGAAGGTTGGACCTGCTGCCACTCCAGATACTTCCTAACCACAAATATCCAGTTACAGATTACATAGTGGTGGTGGTGATGGTGGAGGAGTGTGTATAGAGAAACATTAACAGTGTCACACATTCTAAGAACTCAAGGTAAGTAACCTCTCATCCTTCTTCAAGTAATGTCTCTATGTCTATGATATCCTGTTTGACATGACTTCCAGGCAGTACTTCACAACATGTAGGTAGCTGCACAACAGTAGATTCAGTACAGTTCACAGGACAGTTACCATAAACTGCATCAATTTTGGAAGCTGCACAAAAGCACAAAAGCATAATGCTGATAAAAATGTGTGTGTCAAAGAACAGATGGCTGTCCTGCAGATGTCTGAGGTACATTTTAGAGAAGGCCTACAGAAGTAGATTGAGGGTGAAATGAGCAATTACCCTCAGAGAGGGATGAAACCCTGCAGCTTTGTAGGAGGACAAGGCACAGCCTGCAACTCACCTGGACAGTCTTTGGGTAGACATTGGGTGCCCCTTCATTTTTGCAGCAATAGAGAGGAAGAGTCATTGGGAAGCTGAAAAGGGTCTAGTCCTGTCAATGTAAAAAGCAAGAGCTCATTTAACATCCTACGTATGGCAGTTTGCTTCTCTCAAAACAAGAGGGCTAGGGTTAAACATCAGTAGGTGAATCTTCTGATTAATGTGATATTCAGGAGAAACTTTAGGAAGGAGTGAAGGTGCAAACACAAAGTCACCGTATCTCAGGAGAACACCATGTACAACGAGCTTGCTATTAAGATACCAAGCTTCCCTACTCTCCTGGCCAAGGTAATAGCTATGAGAAATGAGGCCTTGAGGGACAAATGAAGGCAGAAATAACTCAAGAGTCAATCACCAGAGAGGGGGAACAACATATGAGGGTTCCCTTAGAGAACTGAGAATTAAGTTGAGGTCCTATGGTGAAGCTATATTTTTGACACGAGAGAAGAGGCTGAACAAGCCCTTGATAAACCTTACAGTGGTATGGTGGGTCAAGATTGAGAACCTTTTTATAAGAGGATGGAAATCTGTGAGAGCAGCTAGCTCAGTAATAAGCCTGTGGTCAGTAAATTCAGCAGTAACTGAGAATGTAAGTCAAATAGGACTCAAGAGAAGACAGAGATTAATAGCTGCAGCAAGCCTGGAAGAATTTTCACTTCTGCAAGTAAGTTTCCTTGATTGGAGGCTTTCTACTATTGACAAGTACCATTTGAATTTTTGGGGAGCAAACTTGTTTGAAGAGAGCCACACTCAGTGAAATACTCAGATACTGGTGCAGATGACTGATCCTGACTCCTTGGTGAGGAAAGTCATTTTCAGGAAAGGTGGAGAGCTGGCTGCAGGGACATGCAAAAAAGCTCCAGGAACTACACCTCTCTCAGACATGATAGTGCTACTACTAGTAGTCTTTGGATGCATTTTGTTTAGAAACTTGAGTAGCACAGGCATATAGCAGGAAGCGAGGTGGAGACCTTACCCATCAAGTTGTTTCGGTGTCCTCCCCTTGAACAGGCACTTCATACTGGATGGTGTTACAAAGAACTCTCTGGATATTCCCAGGGAAGTAATATTTTCTAGAATATCTTGAATAATATGTTCAGCTCCCATTTGTGGCAGATGCAGAGATGTCTGGTGAGGGAGTCCACTACAGTGTTTTGTAGATTTGGTTGGTTAGATATGCACAAGTTCCATAATATTATGGGTTCAGTGCATAAATATTGCAATCTTGCTCCTCCTTATCAATTGATATAATACACTGTTGTCCAGCTGTATTTTGATTAGGTGGCCCTTGCTGTGGGGAGGAAGTGCTGGAGAGCATAATGAGCCACTCTGAGCTCCAATATTTTGACATGAAGAATGGTTTTCTGAGGCGTCCATTCATTTTAAGTCATGAGGTTCTTGGAGTGTGTGCCCAAGCCTATCAAGGAGGTGCCTGTGGTGATAATCTTCATGGGAGAAGGCTTTAAGAACGGACCTTCCATGCACAGCTTTTGTGGGTCCTTTGACCAACTCAGATAAGTGACACACTTATAAGGCATGGATAGCCACCTGGATAGACTGTTTGTTGGGGTTGTATGTGGTTCTCAACCAGGCTTGAAGACATGAACAGAGTAGTCTTGCTAAGGGAGTCACGAACATACTGGCTGTCATGTTGCCCAGAAGTTGTAGGTAAATCTTTGCTATATATTTGTGGACTCTTGTGAATTATTGAAACAATGTTTGACTTTGTGGTGATGCTCTGAAAGAAGAGTCCAGAGTGGCTCCAATGAAGGGTATACATTGTATGAGTGTGAGGGTAGACTTTTTTGACATTGACAAAGACCCACAGAGTGACATAGTGATAGGGCCTTGCTGTTTGCTACCTGTGCTTCAAGAGCTACTCATCCAGGCAGGGAGACAATTATGCTCATCAGGAGAGGCTGACAGAAGTTTGGTCAAGACCCTTGGGACAGTGAAAAGGCAGAAGGATAAGATTGTATTGGTAATGGTCCCTACCTACCATAAAACATAGGAATTGTTGTGTATGGGATGAATGGGGACATGCACTCCACAATAAGTGTTCATGTGGGTGTCCCACTGTAGGTGTCATGTCAATCTGGCACCACAGATTGGAGATTATTGAGCAGTAGCTGGCAGGGTACTATAGATGCCATGAGGCGTTTGTGCCTTAAAGAACTGTATGCATGCCTGTGTCCCCTTCTGTTCCTTCTCTACTCCAGAGCAAAGAGAATACTCTGAAGTGGAGAGGAAGAGGATGGGTAGTGGAGCACCCACAGGGACACACATCTCGAAGAACCATTGTTACTGCACAAAGCTCTTCAAGAGCAGTCACGGATGTTGTAACATGTTCATATGCAAGGTGTCTGCTTGTGTAGATCCCTTTATGAGATAGTTGTCTAGGTAATGAAATATTATAAACCTTTACTGGTGCAAATGTGCTGTAGCGACTGCAAGCATTTTGGAGAAAATATTGGGGGCAGTGGAAAATCTGAAGGCAAGACCTCTGTATTAATAATGATTATGAGTCACAATGAAGTGTAGGAAGCATCTGTGGGAGAGTGTGCGGTTATGTGGAAGTAAGCATCTTGGAGGTCGAGAGCTGCAAACCAGTGCCCTGGTCTAGTGCTGGGATAACAGTTGCTAAAGTCACCATTTTGAACTTTTGGTTTTGGATGAACTTGTTCAATCTGTGCAGGTCTAAGATTGGTCTCCATCCTCTGCTCTTTTTCTCAGTGAGGAAGTAACTGGAATAAAAGCCCTTGCCCTAGAATGGGCTGGGAACAGGTTCCACCACATTTATATTTAAAAGATGCTTGACTTCCTGCTGCAGAAGAAGCTAGTGGGTAAGGTCCCTGAGAAGGGATGGGAAAGGTGGTAGAATTGGTGGGATGGAAAGAAATGGGATAATGTATCCTGCTTACATGATTTGCAGAACCCACAGGTCTGTTTTCATCACCACCCTTTGATTGTAATATGGGTGCAATTGGTGTAGGAAAACAGCTGATGACTGAGTTAGTGCTTTGTGTTGGGGGAGGTTGTGCAGACCCTCGACCAAAGTCTCACAATTGCTGAGTGGATGGTAGGGGGTTGGCCCTGTGGTCTTTGAAACTGTGGTCTGGGCTTTGACCTGTTAGGGTCAAAACGACCTTCCTGTATAGGCTCCCCATCCCAAAAGTTTCCCCAGTTCCTAATAAATCGAAACCCCTCCTCTCTACACCATTGCCTGCGTGTGGAACCAGAAGCACTTCAGAGAATGCCACCAGAGAGGTCCCAGATTTCAATCTCTTTCCTAGCAGCCTAAATTTGGCCTCCAGAACCGCTCTCCTACCCTTCTCTATGTCACTGGTACCTACATGTACCACAACCACCGGCTCCTCCCCAGCACTACACATAAGTCTATCTATATGTCTCAAGAGATCTGCAACCTTCGCACCAGGCAGGCAAATCACTATACGATTCTCCCAGTCATCACAACCCCAGCTATCTATGTTTCTAATGATCGAATCCCCCATTACTAACACCTGCCTTTTCCTAATGAGTGGAGTTCCTTCTCCTGAGATGTATCCTGGAAGGTCCCAACTACGGGATCATTTCCCTCTACTCCAGTTGAATGTTCTCCTTTCCTGAGCCTTTCATCCTCCTCAACAGCATTCAAGGATGGCCTTACCAGCATAGCCAAGAGCCTCCCCTTCAGTGGTAACCTTAAAAGAGGATGGCTAGAAGGAGGGGAGGAAGCTTGTACAGGCATCTCTGTGTCAAATGAAGGATCTTCCCCTGTGTGGAGGGATAATGCCAGTACCAGTTGTCAGTTTGGCTCCAGAAAGAAAACTACTTGCATCAGTACAGAGGTTAAAATAGCTGGTGAGGCAGTGCCAGAGAATGTTGTATCACTACCAGCTAGATATAAACTCAGTACCCTCAAAGAGTCTGCATGGAGACTGTGCTAATAGCAGAGGACAAGTCACCAAAGATGAAGACGGAAGCCTCTTGGAGGTAATTTATCAGTGCACAGTATCAGTGATTTGAACTTTTCAAGGTTTTGCAGATCTTCATGAGATAGGAGCCTAGTTTGTTCCAGAGGCCCTGGATTGGGTTCCTCGGGTATCAGAAGTCATACTGAAGACTGTTATCCAAGATTTCGCTTCTGGCTACAGAAGATGGTAACAATGAAGATTGCATGCTGGCTTTGGAATTTGGAAGCACTAAGCCCTGTGCTCATGCCACTCTAGACAGCTTCTCAGTATGCACCATGGTCTTCTTAGCTGGTATGCTGGTTGCAGGATAGGAGGGAATGAGAGCTTCAGTGGCACCGATATTGGGATATGAGTTAGGCATGAACTTGCAGACATTGCTGAAAAAAATCTCTGCTCAAGAGTGCACTGTCTGCACACATTAAGTAATGTCCTTGTTTAGACAGTAAAAGTATATTTATAAAGGACTGAAAAAAATTAACAAAAGTTTCATAAAAGTGCATCTTCCAAACTCAGAATAAAGAAATACCTTCATAGACACTATCTTGCTTGCCTATTAAGTCAGGAGCCTGGCCTTTGTACCTGCACCAAACAAGAAATATGTAAGAGGATACACAGTAACTAAATGGCTCAAAAACCAAGTATATACACATACAATTTAAATACAGAATTTTACTACTGTTAAATGTTTTCTGAGGATTGCTACTCAGGAACAATAGTCTATATTTAATAGAAGACCTGATAACAGTTGTACCATCCTTAAAAAAATCTATTTTGTGATATTGAAAAAATTAACCGATGCTGCTAGTCCTAAAAAAAATGTTGCAATAGCTTCATTTTTAAAGTTGCTGGGCTGAACTACTTTCTTGTTTCTTAGTAAAATGGACTTAACAGGTCTTGAATCTAGGCTATAAAAGATATTTATTACATGCATTTTGGAAAATGATAAACATCTGAAAGGATTCGAGACACACACTTTTTTGGGGGGGAGCAACCTGTAACCCCTATATTCCTCATCTGCATATAACTGTGATATTGCATAGCAAGTATGCTTTTTATGCATATAAAGCACAAACTGTTGTCCAGGAAGGGAGCTACAATTCAATGATTCGCTTGCATAAATTAGGACCAAACCAGGGGAATTGCTGGATCTTTTCCCTGGCGACTCAGCAATTCCCACCGGGTATGAAACAGAAAAGGGGCATGATTTGCCTTTCTCTTGCCCCCTCATATGCTGCAAGCAACAAGAACAATGAGAAAACTTGAATCCAACAGGCTCAGATTTAAAGGAGAAGCCTGTATTAAGATCTGCAATATCCAGTGGAGAGAGGAAAAACTGCTTAATACATTCTAATAGGTTGAAAGTTTAGACTGAATGTTTATATTTTCTTTTGGTAACTACTCTTTTTGTCTATCACTTATAATGACTAAAAATCTATCTTTTGCAGTCAACAAACCTGTTTTACTGTTCATCTTTACCAGTGATTTTGCCTGAAGTGGTTGGTATCAGCTCAGGTTTAGAAAAGTTGGTGAAGTGGTGAACCAATAAATAACTATGCACTGCTCATTTTGAGCAGTTCAAGACAGTATATTCCTGAGGAGGAGATTGGCTGGTGCCTCTTTCTATGATTCACAGGTCGCTCTGGGAGCATTAATACAATCAAGCATGGGGTTCTCCATGCAGTTGTGCTAAGTGGCAACAGCTCCTGGACAGATTTGTTGCTTGCCACTAGCAAAGCATTGAGAGAAGACAACGCAGGCTGGAGTGTTAAGGGGGCAGTCCCACACTCCCAGGCTACCCCCTGAGGATCTAGTCACAATTTTATTTTCCCTTTCTACAAAAGGTGTGATCACAGAAAGATTTTTAAACTCCGTTACCAGCATGAATTTTGGTACAAACTGTAAAACCATCAAATCAAACTCTTAAGATGCATACATGGATGGACATTTTCAATTTTTCTTCCCATATCTAATAATTATTTATTCTGTACCTTTCTGATGTTGATGTCTTGGATTTACTCTTCAAGGCCAAATACTTCTCTCTGCAGCTGCCGCAGAGTAGGTAGTATGGATTTCCACTTCCACATTCACCACCGAACCACCCATCCACATAGGAACCATTGCTACGATAGCCTTGTCGATTTGCACTACGGCCACAGCCAGGATGATTTCTTTTCATATGTTGATTGAAGCTGACAACACTGGATTCACACAATTCACAAACTACCACTTCTTCTCTGTCTTCAGACTCACAAACATGCTGTATGATATGATTTTCATATAAAATTACTAGATATAGGATAAATATGCTCATTATAAATAAGAGGACATCTATTTTAAGTGCTTTTTTTCCTACCTATGTCTGTTAAGCATGCATGATAGTATTTGTGCTTTACTTAGAAGTGGACCAGAGATGAATAACTTAGTATGTGTGCAGGGGGGTACGTGGCAGTGGTCTTGTGTAATAATTTGTTCTTCAAAACAAGTGTAAATAGTTGATTTTTCAATTTATGCTTCTACAAAATACAGAAAGGATGATTTTAAAAAGGAGAAGAGAAGAGAAATCAGTCCCAACTAGGGATGTAAAAAGTTGTTTAAAAATGTAATTCTGTAACTGCTAAAAATCCTAGCAGTTGTGTGCTGTGGGCGCTGCACCATATAGCTTATATATAAAGTTTTATACTGCACAGACTATAGCGAAGCCCATTCCCTAGGAGTGGGGCTGGCAGGGGTTGCTGGTCCTGCTTCTGGGGAGGCTTTGCTGCAGGTTCTTTTATACTGCACAGCCCGCAGTGAAGCCTCCCTGAGAGCAGGCTCCCTGGGAACCTGACTGGCAGGGGCTGCTGGCCCAACTCCTGAAGAGGCTTCACTGCAGACTCTGCAGCAGGCTCTCTAAGAGTCACTGTGTAATATGCAGTGGCAGGGGGCAGAGTGGGGGATTTGCAGGGGAGAGGGGCTGCTTTGGCTGGCTGGAGCAGCCCACTGCCCAGGGCAGGTGGGGAGCTGCCCTATTCCCTACCAGTTTAAGGGTGAGACTTCCCAGTTCACCATTTACATCCCTAGGCTCAATCTGTCACATTATCAGAACTTCTGCCTCTAAGTTCTTTACAATCTAGTCTTCAAGCATCGTTCTGCTTTAGCCTACCAAAGACCATCTTAATGAGTTATTCACTTCTCCCTTAAAATTTGGCAGAGTCTAGATATAGACTGAGGGGAAAAAAACTAATAACTTTTCAGACTATTGACTTCTACATGTAGTGAGTGACAAGTCAATTCAGTTGCTGCTCAAGTCAGTATATATTGTGCACCAAGGTGCCTGAATTTGGAACGCTCTGATCTAATGATGGCAGTTCTACCGTCAAGAATCTCAATTTAAACAGACTTACTAGGAACTTAAGTACACATGGCCAAATTTTCAAACTCTGCCTTGGAACCTCCACATGCAACTACAGAAACAACGAGCAGTCCTGTGGCACTTATTTGTTAGGCTATAAGGTGCCCCTAGACTGCTCATTATTTTTAAAGTTACATGCTAACATGGCTACCCTTCGGAGTCTTTTTATCGTGCAACTAAGGTTATATCATCTGAAAGTGCATGTTTGGGCACAAAAACCCACAAGTTTTGATTGAGCGTTCTAATTTGTGAAATCAGCCAATGAAGCTGCACACTCAACATCTAAGGAAACCACAGTTATTAAATTTACCAATCCTATCCTAATTATAGGGAACACTGAAAATACCACAATAAAGACAAGTACTGTTTGTGAGACAGTAATCAGAACTTTTCAACAAAACCTACTGTAACATGAACAGTAAGACTGAACCCAGTCACAGTAAGATAGCAAACCTAATTTGCCAATAAATTACACTGCTGTAAACCAGAGCTAACTCCACTGAATCAATGGAGATACACAGATAAGTGAATTGAGCTAACTATATCTACTTTTGTTAAACTTAGATGTAGTATACAGGACACTGTCATAAAACCAACAAAGCCTCTCAATACTTTTCATATGACAACACTGGGGAAAATAAAGGCTAATCTGAATTAATGCTTTCTTTTAAATAAAGAAAACTCCCATTGCAAAGATAAAACTGAATGATTTCACTGGACAATGTCTCATTAGTTTTGTTCATTTGCTTTGTTCTAAATGAAAAATGGTGAGCAATTGTTTTATCCTTATACTGCTTTATCTCACTTAAATTTAGCAATCTCCTACAGGCGTGCTATCCCTTAAAATTGGATACAATGATCAAAATAATTTTGCTGAAGTGACTTATCCCTTCTCAAAGAAGAAACTAATGAAGCATGTGAAGATGAACATAGCAAGAATCAAAGGAATAAATTAGGTTTGTACAGCTCTTGTCCCATTAAAGTGAGGCAACAGACATCAAAGTGGCTTTAAGCATCATTATTGTTTAGCGACTCATTATGTCCAAGCAGAAAGCTATTTATGCAATGCGTTATTTTAATTTTTAAAATGTGATTTTGCAAAAAGCAGTAAGTAAGTCAAAGCAGCCCCAGCTGCAATCACACACACCCAGGTAGGCCAATCCAATACCTCTGGGATCCACATTCCCAGAATATCATTATCACTGGCGAGATCCTGTCCAAACATTGCTTCCATTGCTTCATCATCAAGGTCAATTTCTAACTCTTCATCCAAGTTGAAGTCATACAAGGCTCCTGGATCTTGCTGCAAAGATATTCCCTCTCTCCGACTCTGATTTCTGTGAGCCTGTACAGAGCGGTATAATCCCGCTCAAATCAAAGAGAAAACATTCTTTACTTTGCACGTAATTAAAAGATAGCCCATTCAAAAGCTTTTCAAAAATACTGCTAGTAAAATCATAATAAATTTGTATTCCTTACTGTATAAAAGAAATTAAGTTAAATATTTACTGAAATATGCAAAAGCAGTATTTATATTTTTGAAGTTCCACATTAGGTACTAAATACCTTCTCACAATTTTGCCAAATGAACAAAGATACCTGAACCACTGTAGTGCACTTACCAGCACGTGCTAGCAATGTCCGAGCAGCTAAGTCAAATTTATGCCTCCTTGTTACTGCTGACCGACCTCTTGAAGGGGGTCCACTTCCAGAAGCTGCATTCTCTGGATGATCCATATTATCAGTACTGGGAGAATGGTTTGAATATTCAACAGGTAAGCCAAAAACATTTAAGTTATGGATTATTTGTGCATATTAAGCATGGATCATTTAAAAAAAAAAGAGAGAAAACACCATGATGGTAGAAAATACAGTTCTCTCCCTTCAAAAAATTATCTTGCCATTGTGCATTGCATGTTTATACTATCTCCCCCACTAATAGAGAGAAGTTACATGCATGTGTTACAATAAGTAGTTCAGTGACACCTTAGAGCCGTGGTCCCCAACACGGTGCCCGCGGGCGCCATGGCGCACGGGCACTTGCGGGGGGAGCGCGCTTGGCGGGGGGAGCGCCGGGTGCGCGGCACTTGGCGGGAGGAGGTGGGGGGGAGGAGGTGGGGGGGAGCGCCGGCCCCGGGCACGCGGCAGGGGGGAGCGCCCGCCCCGGCCCCGGGCGCGCGGCACTCGGTGGGAGCGCCGGCCCCAGGCGCACGGCCCTTGGAGGGGGCCCCGCCCCTGGGCGCGCGGCCCTTGGGGAGGGGGAGCCGCCCCTGGGCGCTCGGCCCTTGGGGAGGGGGGGCTGCCCCTGGGTGCGCAGCTGGGGGAGGGGGGGCCGCCCCCGGGTGCGCAAGTGTCCCCGCCCCCTGGCGCCCGGCGGGCAAACGGCCACGCCCCCTGGCGCCCGACAACCTCAAAAGGTTGGGGACCACTGCCTTAGATGCTAACAAATATGTATATAGTACCATGAGATTTCATGGGCAAAACCCACTTCGTCAGATGAGATGAGCTTCAATCAAGCTCATTTGCACATATACTGTACACTATTATAGCATAAACTGGGAGACAACAGAAATATCAACATCAAATTATCTCCTCAAGCACTCTCCATTTCTGACAAAAAGTAACTTTGTGACATGTTAATTATTTCTAAAGCCAGTAACTGTGACACCCACAGCCAAATATCTTAACAGGATTAAGCAAGCAAAGGAGAAACTCTGAACACATTATGACTTTTTCACATAAATAATATTTCCTACTAATAAAAATCTGAATGGACTCAGGATTTATGACACAAACACAATTGTTCCTATATAATGACAATCACTTTTGAAATAAATATCAATATAAAACAAAAAAACTATTCTTTCTTTTCTAAAGAACAGAGTTTAAATCTGCCTGAAATCAAGGGAGTGATTAAGGTTGTTGGCTTTAATTTAATTCCTGCTTGATGTCTCTCTTCCTCATCAAATCACCACCTAATTTAGCATAATCAGCACAATTTGAAGTGCTGGTGATGGGCATGTATTAGCACTATCCCTCCCTCAAAAGTGGGCCATAACTTACAAAGAAAGTGCAAGTAAAGAATGCAGTAACATTACAAAGCTTAGTAAGAAACTTTTTTAAAAAAACAACCAACAAATCTAATGAAATTTCTCTTTTAATTGTAGTCAGACGATTAATATCACCTCATTTAATTGTCTTAGAGGGGGATATAGTCATAATTTTTTTTCCCCTCAGCAAACACAATACTGTAAATTAATATACAAAAACTAATTTACAGTCAACTCCACCTCTCTGCATATACAGACTGACAAAATTAATTTGAAATGGTATTTCTGAGTCTTCTTCTGGCAATTACCAATTTACTGATGCATCAGCAGCAAGATTTATGCAATCAAAAGAGAACTACATTTTACCTTTCACCAAAACCTTCCTCCAGTTCAGTGGAATCAGCTGACGGGATATCTCCTGGTGATTGTAAATAACACTGGTCACTAGATTTTCCACTGCTTCCAGAAACTATTGTCCCATGATGTGAATCTGCAGTTCCTTCTGATTGGAGCTCTTCATCTTCTTCATTCCCAGGATGCTCTATCATCCACATGGCCAGCACTGTGATATTCTGAGCATCTGCTTCTCCTCTTGCACCTGAAAACCAAGAAAAGTTTACCATACAATTTTATAACACTATTGATGAAGAAATCCATTTACTCCTTCCATATCTGGCCATGGAATTTGTGAGTTCAAAGCTTATAACATTTAGCGTTCTATTAAAAAGTGTTTCATATTAAACTGTGCTTTCACATGCAATAGGTATTATTCAACAAACAGATCACCTGTGGCTTCCATAGCTTTTGCAATCTGCCTGAGAGAAAATCCCATTTCTAGCAATGGAACAGCAATGGCAGGTGGAGGAGGAGAAGTTGAAAGCCGACTACTTGGGTCTGACAAAGCTAAGAGAAAGAAAAAAGTTAACTTATGCAACCGTCAGTTATCAATATACTTTTGCATTTCTTTGGCCTTTTGCATTTCAATCACTTAGCAGCAATTTGTTATTAGTTGAGGATTAAGAATTAAAGAACATTTGTTCAGTGAGAACTTTCTAACATCTTTACTTATTTGCAACTCTGGATCATCTCATTTCCATAATTAAACCAGAAAAAGTTCCTCTTCCTTTACTTGGCCAAGACTATGTATGCAAACATTTACTTGATCAATTGAGGTCAATGCGATTTCAATATTCTGAATTAAGATGAAACCCTACCAACCTATCCTCATATGGGTTGGACTAAGTTCAGCTTGTTTGAACTTCGTTCAGAGGATCAACAACTTTAAATTCACACCAAGATATTTTGCCCTAAGTAGCAACAAGAAACACTAGTATAGCTGCTGAGGATACTTCAAAGTCTCTTTGAACAGTGTGTTCTATCTTCCTGAAAAAAAATCACTTAGAATGATTATTATATCCTTGAAAAGGCCAAGCTCTTTCCAAGAACAATTGCCCTAGAGCTTAGAAAAAAAAAGATGTATTCATTACTTCCTATAAAGGTGAGGATTAATGTCTGAAAGCACTAAAGTAGCAGAAAAATATGCTGCCACCTAACTCTCATGATGGAGGCAAAGCATCTAGAGAGAGAGAAAAAAAAAGAGGCAAGCCTAGAGGCTGAGCAGATAAGTTGCTAAGCAACAGTCTGAGTAGCTGAAGAGACCACTGCAGAAAGGAGACAACCAGAGCTATGAATTAATAAAGATGTTATGGGGAGAGGGGACATAAGTTATATTCCTCTACCTTGTATCAGTCTAGAATCTGAACACTCAACATTAGTTCTGGAGGTGAAATGTTTAGTTTTCATGTTAGTCACCCAAAGATATGAGGTGTCTTTTTCTTAATATTTATAAGTTGAACATTTTACTGAATGATGTCAATGCTAGCTAACACTGACATCAGCAGGAACAGGGAATTGCAGTGTACCAATTCTAATAATGTTTCCAACCAGATATCATTCCTCAGATAAGAGGACAACAGTCAGAAAAATGGTGCTATTTGGTTTCAACTTTGTATAAATTACTCAAAATAGAAGCTTGCCCCTGTAACAGGATTAACTGGAGGAGACTATTTCAGTAATATATAGTAATGATGGATATCGGAAAACAATCAATATACTTTAGTGTTATAAATAATATATTCTAGCTTGTAATGGGAGATTTTCAAAACACAGGGACTAAAGGAAAACTCTCTTTAAACAAAGCCTGACCTAGGTCCAAAATCCAACAATGTTAAAATGTTAATTAAAATGTTAAACAAAAACCAGGACATGAGGAAGGATATAGAAAAATCATTTTTAATAGCTTCCAGTTATGCAACATTAAGACCCTAAGGCTACGTCTACACTGGCCCCTTTTTCGGAAGGGGCATGCTAATTTTGAAAGTGGGAATAGGGAAATCCGCGGGGGATTTAAATATCCCCCGCGGATTTAAATAAACATGTCCGCCGCTTTTTTTCCAGCTTGGGGAAAAGCCGGAAAAAAAGCGTCTAGACTGGCCCGATCCTCCGGAATAAAGCCCTATTCCAGAGGATCTCTTATTCCTACTTCAAAGTTTATTCCTGAGGATCGGGCCAGTTTAGACACTTTTCTTCCGGCTTTTCCCCAAGCTGGAAAAAAAGCGGCGGACATGTTTATTTAAATCCGCGGGGGATATTTAAATCCCCCGCGGATTTCCCTATTCCCACTTTCAAAATTAGCATGCCCCTTCCGAAAAAGGGGCCAGTGTAGACGTAGCCTAAGTGTACAAGTGTCCAGTAATGGCTTTACTATTACTTAAAGGCTAGTGGGTTCTGATATAAACTTGAAGTTTGTTCTGTTAAGCAATTCTTTGAACAAATACCAAACAAACCAAAAGTAATATTTTAGAATTTTCTCATAGTCATCAATACCACCTGCTCATTCTTGTACACAGACATCAGTATGCAATCTATTCAGCTATTTATAAGCACCAACTTTAACTTTTTTTCTAGCAATCAATTGCTGAGTTTTAGTACTAAGGTCTCCACCATAAGATTTTTGATGTGACTTGCACACTGAATTCTATCAAAATGTAGAGTTCCAATCAGTTCATGATGCATTAAAAGGTTAAATTGAACATTCTTAAACTTATGAAATTCCTACACTTCCTACCAAGTTGTGTGTCGCTTACTAGTGTACCTGTACGATTGGCAGGTCTCGTGGACTGGGAATCAGGAGAGGTCAGACTTTGTCTCCTTCCCACTTCATCAGAAGGAGACGTTGGTAAGGAGGATATTGGAGGAGTCTGTGCACGTCGTGTTGGAAGTACTGTTGTGGTTGGGTAACTTGAAAACATTTGCCTTTCAAAAAAGGAAAGATGTATTTAAACTACACTACATCTCCACACTGTGGAAGTCTTGCATCATGCCCACCATTAGCTAGTACTAACATACTTAAATAGATGGTGTGAACTCAAGAGACAAATGTCCATGCTACCTTGACTACAGAACCAAGTGCAGTTTCATATAAGATTGAGTATCATTTTAGTGGGAAGGACCCTGAAGGGACAACACACCTATGCTGTGACAGGACAAGCTCAGTTCTGCAGTGTGCTGCTCCCAACAGCACAAAGGAGTGAGCAGAGGCAGCGTATGGGCTGGACTAGGAGATCCATCAGAAGTATTGTTCCTTCCAACATCCCAAAACATCTGCTCAGAGCTCAGCCCTGCTACGCAGGCCAGAGAATTTGTCCTTTAGGATCTGAATGTTCCAGCATGTGAGGCCTCTCACTATAAGTAGTTCTCAGTTCCTATGTGCCTGAAAACAGCCCCTAAAGAGTACTAAGAAAAGGGTAGATCAGAAGCAATAACTCAAAACAATTCCATTTAATAAAAACAAGCTTTCCTTCATCATGAATAGCAGATCTATGCAGGAGATTAATTAGCAATATCACACAACTGGATGACAACCGAGGAGAGTTTTAATACACAGGGACTGACCAACAACTCTCTTGAAACAAAGCTGGATCTAGCTCCAGAATCAACAATGTTAAAATGTTAATTAAAATGTTAAATTTGTCAGCCCAACAAACAAAAACCAGGACATCACGAAGAATATAGGGAAAGTATTTTTAATAGTTTTCAGTTATGCATAATATTACTTAAAGCCTAGTGACTTCTGATGTATGCTGACAGATATATAGCTTATATCTGTAGAAACAATTCATGATGGAAAATAAAAGTATCAAATTCAAAAAAGCCACTCTCAGCAGAACAAAGACACTAAAAAGTAGAATCATAGAATATCAGAACTGGAAGGGACCTTGAGAGATAATTAAGTCCAGTTTCCCACCCTCATGGCAGGACCAAGCACTGTCTAGATCTGTGGTCCCCAACACGGTGCCCGCGGGTGCCATGGCACCCGCGGGGGCATTTGCATGCGCCCGCCAGGTGCTCAGGGCTGGCCTGGCCCCGGGCACATGGCGCACGGTGAGCGCCGGCCCCGGGCGCGCGGCGCTTGGCGGGGGGAGCGCCGGCCCCGGGCGCGCGGCGCTTGGCGGGGGGAGCGCCGGCCCCGGGCGCGCGGCGCTTGGCGGGGGGAGCGCCGGCCCCGGGCGCGCGGCGCTTGGCGGGGGGAGCGCCGGCCCCGGGCGCGCGGCGCTTGGCGGGGGGAGCGCCGGCCCCGGGCGCGCGGCGCTTGGCGGGGGGAGCGCCGGCCCCGGGCGCGCGGCGCTTGGCGGGGGGGGGCCGCCCCCGGGCGCACGGCGCTTGGTGGGGGGGGGGGCCGCCCCCGGGCGCGCAGCTATGGGGGGGGGGCCCCCGCCGCCCCCCCCGGGCGCGCAAGTGTCCCCGCCCCCGGCGCCCGGCGGGCGAACGGCCACGCCCCCTGGCGCCCGACAACCTCAAAAGTTTGGGGACCACTGGTCTAGATCATCCCTGACAGGTACTTGTCTAACCTGCTCTTAAACCTCTCCAGTGATGGAGATTCCACAATCTCCCTAGGCAATTTATTCCAGTGTTTAACCACTCTGACAGTTAGGAATATTTTCCTAATGTCCAACCTAAACCTCCCTTGCTGCAGTTTAAGCCCATTGTTTTCTAGACCTTTAAACATTTTTGTTGCTCTTATCTGGACCTTCTCCAATTTCTCCACATCTTTCTTGAAATGTGGTACCCAGAACTAGACACAATATTCCAACTGAGGTATAATCAGCAGAAGTAGAGCAGAAGAATGACTTCTCTTGTCTTGTTCATAACACTCCTGTTAATGCATCCCAGAATCATATTTCTTTTTAGCAACAGTGTCACACTGTTGACTCGTATTTAGCTTGTGGTCCACTATGAAGCAAAGATCCCTTTCCACAGTACAGTAGACTTCCGATAATCCGGCACCCTTGGGACCCAGGTGGTGCCGGATTATCAGAAATGCCGGACTATCAGGAGGTACTCTGGCAGGGGCGGGTCTCGTCGAAGGAGAAGCGGAGGAGGGGGTGGGGGTATGCCAAACCCTCCCTCCTGCTGCAGGGAGGCAGAGCCTGCGAGCGGAAGAGGAGAGGCGGTGACAGGCAGGCAGCCGCATTCAGGACGTTCTGGTCAGTTACAGTCACTCCGGCTGGATCCACAGCCGACACGCAGTTAATGTAATTTTCCTCTCTACTGCTGGGGGGGGGGGGGCAGGGGAAGTTAGGGGTCGGTGGCAGAGGGGAGGGAGAGGGAGAGGGGTCTCCCACCGACCCCTACCTTCCCCTGCCCCCCCCTCCCGGCAGTAGAGAGGAAAATTACATTAACTGCGTGTCGGCTGTGGATCCAGCCAGAGTGACTGTAACTGACCAGAACGTCCTGAATGTGGCTGCTTTGGCACACCCTCGCCCCCTCCTGCTCCCCCTCCCCCTCTCCCACCGACCCCTACCTTCCCCTGGCCCCCCCCCTCCTGGCAGTAGAGAGGAAAGTTACATTAACTGCGTGTCGGCTGTGGATCCAGCCGCAGTTAATCAATTACTCTAACAACTTGAAGCAGCTGCAGGAGCACTTCCGGGTTGCAGTTGGTGCCGGACCATCAAGCGTACCGGACCACTGGATGCCGGACCACCGGAGTTTTACTGTACTTCCTAGACAGTCGCTTCCCAGTCTGTATGTGTGAAATGGATTGTTCCTTTCTAAATGGACTACTTTGCATTTGTCCTTATTAAACTTCATCCTATTTACCATTTTTCCAGTTTGTCCAGATCATTTTGAATTATGACCCTAACCTCCAAAGCACGTGCAACCTCTCTGACCTTGATATCATCTGCAAACTTAGGAAGCGTAGTTAGTCTATGCTATCATCTAAATCGCTGATGAAGATATTGAACAGAACCAATCCCAAAAACAGACCCCTGTGGAACTCCACTTTTTATGCCCTTACAGCACGACTTTGAACCGTTAATAACAACTCTCTGAGAACGGTTATCCACCCACCATGTAGTAGCCTCATCCAAGTTGTATTTGCCTAGTTTATTAATAAGAAGGTCATGTGAGACTGTATCAAATGCCTTCCTAAAGTCTAGGTGTACCACGTCCACCGCTTCTCCCTTATCCACAAGGCTTGATATCCTATCAAAGAAAGCTATCAGATTGGTTTGACATGATTTGTTCTTTACAAATCCATGCTGGCTGTTACCTATCACCTTATTTTCTTCCAGATGTTTGCAGATGTATTCCTTAATTACCTGCTCCATTATCTTTCCTGGCACAGAAGTTAAACTGACTGGTCTGTAGTTTCCTGGGTTGTTCTATATTGGCCCTTTTAAGTAGTACACTTAACCTCTATACTCCAGTTGCCCCTAATCCAGGATCACCTGTGGTATCGAGGAGGAAGTGGCTCTATGTGCTGCTGCTCCTCCTCCCCCAAGCTGGAGGAAATGCAGTGCAGCGAAGCACTTCCCCTGTGGCTTTTCCTTGACGCTCCCAAAGTGGTAGGGGACAGTGCCGAGAGCAGCGCAGAGCCACGTGTGCTGCTGGGAATGCTCATCTCCCTCACAGTCAGACCTCACTGGCCCAGCAAAATCTTTAATTCAGCATGCCTTGTTTCCTTGGGTTGCTGGATTAAAGAGGTTCAAGTATATATCAAAATCATCTACTTGAGATAGTACAGAAAAACAGTCAAATGTATTTTAAAGGAACCAAGCACTCTACCTAAGAAGACTAAGAGGCATAACTCCAGGTGATTCTGAAGCTGGCACTGTTTCAGTATCTGTGACTGGCGTAGTAGCAGTAGTAGTATCTTCCAGCGAGCTGCTCATGAAAGATGTAGTACTAGAAGCAGAAGGGCTGGTAGTAACTGGTGTTTGGGCCTGCTGTGCTTGGTCACTTTCTTCTGCTTGTTGATCTACTTCTGCAATTCAAAAAGGATGTTATAGGAACATTAAGATGATGCTACAGAATGGTTTTACCTAACTTTAAGTTTTATATAATAGGTTATTTCTCTTTAAAATTCTCTCATTATAAACACTACTGTATCTCCCTAATAAGTAAACACACATGCAGTTTATAAAAATATTTCTGCCCAATATCTTGTGAAGGAAAATATGCTGGTAAACTCATTCTTATAATGATGAACAGTAGTTGATGAGCAGTATTTTTAAGATGGGAAGAGAAGAGAGAGGAAAGATCCTTTTTTCATTAGAGCTTATTATAGATACTATACTACAGCAGTTAGATTTTAACTCGCCAGAGATAAGGTTTAAGCGATTAAGACATATATTCTCTGGTGTGAAAACAGTTTTTATAAAAATTACTATGTAAAATAAACTATATAATTTCCTATAGCAAAAGAATCTAGAATATTAAAGTTTCAACATCTGAGCTACTTGGTTGTTTGTCATTTTTCATGGATTTGTCCTTTACAAATGTTTGAAATCTGCTATTTTGACAAGAGCAGTGTAGTAAGTAGCTTCTCTGAAGTTGACAATGTCATTCTACATATATAGACATTCTAATGCCATATCTTCACTTGCAGCGCTGGAGATCCATCTTCTGGCGTTCAATTGAATGGGTCGAATTAAGACCTGCCAAATCAAATGCTGAGGGCAGCTCTTGTTGGCACCTGTACCCCTCAATTCACGAGGAGTAAGGGAAATTGACAGGAGCTTTTACTCCCATTGGCCTCCCTCTCTGAAGAGGACGCCAAGCTGTAGGGCTGTTGCTACACTTCAAAGGTGGAATCGCTGCATGGAGCCTGGGGCCACCAGGGCTCCATGTGACGCTGCTGCTTTGAAACGCCATGGGGAGCCCAGCATCAGGCTGCACGTGGCATTTCAAAGTGGCAGCACTGCATGGAGCTTGGGGTCAATGGGGAGTCCCCAGCTGATCCCGGGCTCCATGCGGCACTGCCAATTTTAAATGTGGTGTGCAGCCTGGAGACACCACAGCTAGCTCCGGGCTGCATGTGGTGTTTCAAAGCAGCAGAGACCCTGGGCTCCACATGGCAGTGGCCCCAGGTGTCAAGCAGAGCTGCCACTTTGAAGTACCCCCTCTTCCTCCTCCCCTTGCTGTCTCTCTCTCATAGAAGCAGCGAAGGGGACGAGGGGGAGGAAATCAGACTAGTTGACTAGCCCTTCACATTCCTAATGTAGATCTGACAAAAGACTAAAAGCTACACTATTTGTATTTTCTCCTTGTCTCCACAAAGTCAGCTAATTCCAGAAAACGCTGCTCACTGAAGGTTTAAACAATATTGATGGACAATGTTAAACATTTATTTTTAGTCTACCCTGACCACTAACCCACAATCAGCCAAGTCAGGTAGACCTGTGTCATAACATATATAACACAGAAAGAGTTTATATAAAATCTTTCTTTCAAATTTGGGTATAAACACAAAACGCAACTCTATTTTTCTGCCTACAGTGATGTCCTTTCTTCCTGCATATAACTCTGTACCTTAATGTCAATCTCTATTTTAATAAACTAAACAAAGGACGAGAGGGTAATTACCAATGTCCATACATTCTAGAAATGGGTATGATTTGCTACCTTCCTTAATTTTGCTACTTAAGATTTTCACAAGTCTCAATCACTGCAGAAATATATTCTTACATGTGATCTAAGTCCATATTCTTGGTAATTTTACGTTAACTCTTATTAACTTAACAAATCTATAGATTAACATTATCGTAACTTGAAAAAAGTACCTTGTTTAATTTTGCCACCAAACTGGTCCTCCAATAGCCCATGAACCACTAACTTGTAGATCATGGCTTGTGCTCGTTCCAAATCTGCTAGTCCTAGAGCTCTCTTTATTGGTGAACGCATGACTGCCCGTTTCACCATATGGCGCATCAGGAACTGCAATGCAGCACGCATTTCAACATCTTCATGAACAACTGGAGAACTAGCACAATCAGAATTATGACCATTTTCTGCAAGGATTTTTGGTATCAGTAGTAACTCAGCATATTTACTACAACTAAGAAGAGCACTAAGTGATTTCATAGCACCAAGGTAAAGATAGGATAACTGTACTGCTCGGAGTTCTGACTGTACAACATCATGATTTCTTGATATGTGATCATGATTTTTTCTTTTTCCTTCTATAGTTTGATGTTGAGACTCCATACCTAGTGGTGTTGGTTCTAAAGAGAAGGAAGCTATTTCATTTTCTGACTTGGAACATGTAGTGATGGGTCCTTTGATATCATCAGCACTTAGTAGTGATCGCATATCTGATCCAGTATCCCCCTCCATTTTCTGTTCAATGTCCCCTTTCTCTTCTGCCTCATGTCTGTGTTTTTTCTCATGTCTCTTGGCACTTTGTTTTCCCATATCTTCATGAATACCAGTCAGATAGGTAAGGTCCAGCAACACTGTAGCTGTCAATCCACGGAATCTTGCAACATCAAAAGGCAGTGGTTCACAGGGCTCCAGATTATACAGTGGGGTATCACTAGGCGACCAAAAAGTTGGGAAGCTTTAATAAAGATCAGAATGACACAGGAAGAAGCAAGTGAGGGATAGACAAGAGGAAAGTACAGGAAATAATGTAGGCAAAATAAGATGTAAAATATATTTAATAAAATAATTTAAATGAACTGACAGTCTAAAAATTAAATGTAAACAAGGAAAAGAAATGAGGTTATGATGAGAAAACAAGGAGATATAATACTCAATGCAAAGGAAGTGAGACATGCACATGTTTTCAACAATGAATATTAATTTCCAGAAACTTCATATAATCCATCACTTAGATAATGATGAATTTATGCTGCATTATTTTAAATTTTTCAAGTCATTCACAATATAATTTCTTATAATTATCACTTAAGTGTCTGGTAATTGGTTTGAGCTGAATTTATTTTTTGTTTATGAAGGACACAGGCAAAGATTTAATGAAGAAGACTCCTGAACTTTTACAATGTTGACGTAAAGCTACTTCCAGCATTTTATCAATTTCACTCTACTACTTGTCTTTTTACTGCTAAGATGCACAAAAAACAAAAGCATCACTAGCAATGCAGGGAGCAGCTCTATCAATGAATATCAGTCTATCAGTTATTTTTTTTATCATTGACTCCGTTCCTGCACCCTAACAATGACCAGTCAGCTGAGGCATACCATGCACGTAAGAGCTCCTACTGCTAGTGACAGATCCTTACTTTAAATATTGCCTATGAGTCATTGCCTCCATCATACACAGGACAAACAGAAGTAACTTGTAGCCATATATTTTTTACATAACCAGCAGATTTACAAATTCAGAATTTTCCCTACAGTTTTTGATATTCTCAATATTTTCTTCAGAATTTAGATTCTAAAAAATGACCATTTCAGTGTTTTGTTACTGAGAATCTCGCCTGCTTAAATAGATTTAAAATTGGTGCAAACCCTTTCTATTGACTCTTTCTAATTTGCTTACACATGACTGAATTGGGTAAATGCATTAACTGATTTAATTCATCTGGCATAATTTATGTGTAAAAAAATTGCATTAGTTTGCAGACAGGCTAGCAAAACAGTTCTAAGATGTGTGAACAGACACCATTCATCTCAAAGAAGAATTAAACTTTGAAATGTAATTATCTCCAGAGACAAAAGAAATCAGTGGTTATGTATTAACTTGATTCCCAGTCTTCTAAAGTATCACCAAAAAAATAAGGACATAGAGTAATCTAATTTTTTGCAGAAAACATTAGCCAATTCTCATATAGATAAATGCAGGCAAGGTGAAAAGACTCCATGAAGTTCTCAAATAATTTTCTTCAGACTGTTTCCCTCTCTGCAGTCACCCCACTCTGCAGATTCATAGGACCTGATGAAGGGATAAATGTACTGTTGATTCTTTAGGCCAAAGCAAATCAGAACTTGGCATAAATGCTGCCTCAAGACAGCAATAACTTAGATGTGGATAGCCACAACTGTGAGAAGGGAGAATTGTCCCACCTGCTGACTTGGCCTCCTCAAAACTTCTATAGACAGGAGAGGACAATGTAGCACTACCCACTTCTAATAAACCAAAACAGAATTCCCACCACTTGCAAATGTGATATAGCTAATTAATTATAGCAAAAATGCAAGCTAGTCAATAAAAGTTTGTATCCAAGAAGTTGTAATAAAAATTCAGAGAGATAACATATCAATAAGCCTGTATATAAACTTCAAACATAAGCAACACTTATGTCAAATACAGCTCAAGCGTGCGGATGTCTTCAAATTAGGAAATTTAGAGTCAAAATTTAGTTTGAAAACTATCAGAACATGTCAATGAATTCCAGATTTCCAAATGAATTATATACTGATTTTTATTTCTCTAATTTCAAAGTACTAGTTTATTTTTCAAATTAGAATTCTTGAAAGTTGCTTTAACTAGCTGAATGCCCAAGCATTTATTTTAAACTTAAGTTACTCGTGACTGAAAATTCATGTTTCCGATGTAAAACATATGTAAAAGTATCATTAAAATTGCTAACTATTTGAAAGAATAACTGAATGCACTTTACCTGATAGTAATCTCTGCTTCATCCCACTGGACTTTAGCAGATGTACTGCCCTCTTTGGCTACTCCAAGTAAGGTGGCATGACGTCCAGTTTGCTTGTGTACACATCGGCCTCCAACTCGAAGACCAGCATCAACTCCACCAATTACCGCAAGAACAGGCCATACCTCTACACAGAGAGTCTTGAGCTGAACTTCTGAGAGTTCAGCAAGACCATGCCTACAATGTTTATTTTTCTCTTCTTCTTTATTCTCTCTCTCCTCTCTCATGTCATTCTCATCTCGGCTTTGGACTGAGCGACTTTTCTTCAGTTTTTGACCTGCTTCTTTAAGGCACATTTTGATTTTGTGCAGCCGTTCCATCATTTTTTTATTAATGCAGTGCGTCCAACGGTCTGCACGATGAAGGATGCGGATAAGTTGGATAGTGGCCTCTGCTAGCACTGCAGCAACAGGACTACAGATAGGATCACCAGCAAGCAAGTCTCTAGGTGTGCCACGCATCTGCATATCACATATTTTCACCTTAGTGTTAAAAAAAAATCCAAGTTATACTCTCAATTTATATTTCAAAGCTTATTCTAATTTTAGTATTTTCTTCTGAATTGAAAAATTTAATATTTTTGGTTTTTTGTGTTCGTCCATATGTAGTTCAAAATATTCCTTATACTGGAATTGGTTCCAATTCTACTGACAGATATCTATGTACAAGATTCCGAGTCTTGTAGTACTCAGTTCAGGTCTTTCAAAAGGTTGCAAAATGTAGGACTAAGGTCTACTGCATATTTTTCGAATAGTGTAGTAGGTAGACAGTGCTTGGTTCTGCTATGAGGGCAGGGGACTGGACTCGATGACCTCGAGGTCCCTTCCAATTCTATAATTCTATTATTCTAATGATCCAAAAAATCATGCATTATAATGGACAATCAGGGGAGTTCTTTCCATAGATCAGCTAAAAAAGTTTCAACATTTACATACAGTAGGACAAGAAGCATAAAATAAGCCCATATGACCTGTTACTGTTATGTAGATATATTTTTCAGTTACCTTTTCTCCTGGGTTACTGCTATAGAACATTACACAAGGGTATAATTCTGCTGCATCCACATCTTCAAAAGCTAGTTTTGGCTCCTAGTTAAAAATGAGGAATAGAAACTTTTAAAACAGGTTTTTAGAAATAGACAATTTAAAATAATGTATCACTTTATAATCTTTGCAAGTAATAAAATTAACTTTTTGTGGTTTTAGAATCATGTGTAAGTTACCAAATGTTTACAGTCAAAGCTACTGCAGCAAATATTAAAGGAAAAACTAGATAGAAACAGTTAAATACCTCTCCATTTTTACCAAATGAAATAGTTCTAGCTTCCATATCCAATACACAAGTGATGAAGTCTCCTTGAGTAAAACTGGACAGAGTCAAAGTCTGTTCCCCATTATGATAGAGGTTACCACTGTAGGCTCTATACAGCCACATATCTGACGTAGTGCGATGGTTAAAGTCATGTACCGGCCAGCGAGACACTCCTACGCATGTGCCTTCATTACCTCGATTTTCCTTCACAATATAGAACTAGAAGGATTAAAAGAAAAATGCCATGGCATAATTCAACATACAAATATAATACTGGTCACAGGTAATATTATATTCAAGCAATGAGTAGACTATACTCTTAATATAAGAATTAAAGGATAGTTTTAAATGTTATGTGTAAGATATCAATTTATGAAATTTTTCATAAATTAATACCACAGCACACTGGTTGAATACACTTACCTGCCCTCTAAAATCTCACTTTTCCTGAAAAGGTCAGTCAGTCTCTAATGATTGATTTATTATGGTCTACTATCAGTCATTAGAAGTGAATATTTGGACATCAATAGTTGTCTCATAAGTTCACAAATCAAATACTGGAGCACTTTCAATTTAAGAGTGTATCTCTTACAAGTAGGTAAGATATAGCTGAAGTAATATTAGTCAGTAAAATAAATTAGTTTCATTCATGTTTAAAGTAAATGATTTACCCAGAAAAATACAGGCTATAATACACTATCATCTACTTCCCTAGTGAGAGACTACAGAAAAAATTATCTATCTATATGAATAACCATGTCTAACTGAGAAATGCCATTTAGCCATATGAAAAAAATCTGTATTCTCAGATCTACTGAGACTGGTGTGTAGTACTCCCTTCAGAGGGCAGTGTGGTCTTGTCAAAAAAAGAAGTTACACAGTGCATTTGCTTAAATATCTAGACCATCTAGTGAAAGTGTATGTGGATACCCATACAATAATTTTGTACAACTGATTTAAAGCAAAGCTTTTCTATCCAGAAGCTGGCAGAGCTTCCTGTGACAAGGACCATGACCTGGGAAAAACTAGTCACTACAATCATCATATTTGGTAAATATATTTTTGCCTTCTCCCCTTTTATTTGTCCATTCAAAGTTAATGAGAAAAGTAATTGGGGGGTTTTAAAAGCTGGCTGTATTTATATTAAGACTTTATGGCTCATCTAGTATTAAGAAAGCCTCGATGAAGAGGACAAACTTTACATAGGGTACGTCTAGACTACCGGGTTTTGTCGACAGAAGTTTTGTCGACAGTATCTGTCGACAAAACTTCTGTCAACAAAGAGCGTCCAGACACATTGAGTTCTGTTGACAAAGCAAGCTGCTTTGTCGACAGAACCCTGTAGTCTAGACGCAACCCTACAGGCAATAACACCTTCTGTCGACAGAACTCTGTCGACAGAAGGTGTTATGCCTCGTAAAATGAGGTATACCAGCGTCGAAAACTGCTGAGTTCTGTCGACGTTATGTCGACAGAACTCAGCGGTAGTGTAGACGCTGGTATAGTTTTGTCGACAAAAGTCCACTTTTGTCGACAAAACTCAGTAGTCTAGACACACCCATAGTGAAAACTACCACCCTGCATCTTAAGTTGGGCGAAGGAGAGGGGGAGAAGTTGTTTGGCTGGGTGGCTGGAAAGAGAGAGTGAATTCTTGATGGTTTGGGAGGAGAGAAGGCTCCCAGAAAGGAGGCCCATGTGGTAGCTGACTCATCACTCAGGAATGAAGGGTTTTAAAAAGTCAGCCTGCATTGAGACCTTCCCTTCTTATTCAAGGTACAGGATCAGCAGCACCTTTCTTCCTCTTCTGGTGGTAAATATACCAGGTTGATGGTGATATCAGCAGTGGACATTATGCTAGTCACCCTGTTGAGGGAGAACTGGGAAGGAATTTTTCCCTTTCCATCATATTAGTTCAGTACAGTTTGAGTTTCTTCGCCTTCCTCACAGAAAGTTTGGGTGGGTCCTGTTCATGCTGGGGGTAGGCTAGTAAAGATAAGACAAATTCACTAGTCATCTGGTGGCATACAGCTGGTTAAAAGGCAGTAAGAACAGAAGAATTCATAGGATCTTGATCAGAAGAAAGGACTTTTGGGGAGCAGTTAGCAACAGTGGAACTCAGTTTGGGGACAGCGTGTGGATTGACGTCTAAGTTGACAACCTCTATTGTTGAAGGGCAGATGAGTGAAATAAAAATGTGACACTCCACATACTATATTAGTTTTTTGGATACAAGGATGCCATTGATTAGCATCATCCTGTGTGTTCTCACAATAAGCAGACTGCAAATTAAATCTAACTCTTTTAAACAACGTGAAGGAGAAAACGTCAAAAGGTTAGTAATAATTAAGCATAAGAAACAAAATTAAAAAAAAAGGTAAATTTTAGACTAATTGGGAACTTGATCCTATACATAGACCTTTGAAATGCAAGACTAAAATAAGTTCATATTGAGTGAGGTAATTGTGGCCTAAAATGTGCAGGGTAGTACAAAATTTCTTCTGAAATTAAGAGCATAAAGAGCAATTTATGCTATTCCTTGACATTACTAAATAGAAAAATGACACTAGGGACTGGAGTAAAGGTGTTGGAGAAAGTACATGGATTGATGGAACCAGAATGGACAATTTTCTTTTAGTACATGTGGTTCTTAGACAAGATTTGGGCAAGAGAAAAAAAATCCAATTTTGCCACAAAGGTCTTGACTATCAGAGAAGATAAATCTGGGTGCAAAGGGTTAGCTCTACATTCCAAATCCCAAAATCTAGCCTTACTTCAAAATACAATTTCAAAGCATTCTAATTACACTAAAAGTGGGATTTATACAAGATAGTTTTGCAAAAAAGATATGAAAATTTACTAGGCTAAATATGAGATCTACCCATTCCTTTTACCACGATGACTAGTGATAAATTAAAAAAAATTAATCCTTCCCACTTCCCCCTTAAATACTTTCCGAAGGGAAAGAGAATTTTCCAAAGTGATTTTAAATTGATAATTTTTATACTGACTGTGGTTTTAAAATAAAACTACCATCAAGAACAAAAAAATCACAAAGGACTTCCCAGCTATCAGTTCTTGGTTTGAATCAATGACCTCCAGCAATATGATAAATAGGAGCATTCAAAGCACAGCATTGTGCAGTTTATTTTAAATAGAGAATGGACCTTGAATCACTAGGTTTTGCTTCTTCTGTAGTATAGTATGTTCTTAAATATTTACTTATATAACAATATTTTTCTGAAGCAAAGGAAAAAACTGAAGCCAGGAAAAAAAAACAATGTATTTTATTCCATATACCTTCCACTGATAACACCCAGAAGTGACTCCTGTAGATGCTAATCCATATCCTTTACCTCCACTGCCATGAGTTAAAATTTGCCCATTCTCTACTATGCAGCACTGAGCTTTCTCAGGATCAAAGGACACTTCCTGTATAGGAAGATTCTCATCCTCTTCTTCAGATTCTCCCTGCTTCTATCAGAAATGGAACAAAATAAACACCTCATAATTATATAACTCAGCAGAATCTAATGAACAATTTAAAAAGGATTATTACCTGCAGTTTCATTTCTTGCTCTCTTTCTTTTATTTGAATTGCATATTTAGCCTGAGCTATCGGTGTCTCCCACATGCAGTCAGATAGAAGAGAGAACAATTGTTCAACAACCTGTTGTATTAGAACATACTTCAGATCACTTTAATTCCAAACTTATATAGACAAATAATAATAGGTTTCAACTATTCTGGTCTATTTCATAACTAGTTTAAGATCTCTAGTGAGCATCAGATGGCCCAAATTCTGAAAATCTACCAAGCACTGCTGAACTAAAATTATTCTTATATAATATTTGCTGTAGAAAACCATTTGAAAAGTTTAAAAACATATATAAACCTGATCCATCTGATCATCTTCAACACTGGATTCACAAGCAGGCAACACAGCTTCTAATACATGAAGTGCTAGGAGTCTGGTCCTTAAGTTACCCACTAGGGGTACTCCTACAAGAGGAAAACAATCACTAAAATATGCTGAGTAAAACTACAATGATGATCAACATAATATATTTACTAAAATTGATTAATTCTTACCGAGCACTGAATACACGTAACACTTACATTAGGAACACCACACTCACAGAAACATACACATGCATGCACTCACACACAATCCATTTTGAAGAGATCATACCTGAACAACACTTTTGAGATGCAATATTAAGAAGCACTTCTGTCCATTTTGGAGAAGCCATTTTTGACTGAATGGCTTTTGAAGAAACAACTCTTCGTAGAAAGACTAAAAAGTCACCCAAGTGCAATTCTGCGGCATGTTGCTTTCGGAGTGCAGCTGAAGATTAAAATAAAGTTATTGCTAAAAATATATACTTGCAGTAAACAAGCCACACACACGCTTAGGTCATGAGAAAAGTCAGAAAATTCACAGCTCCTAAGTTGGGGTTGCAGGCCTTCTTGGTTTTAGAGAAGAATGAGAGCCCAGAACAGAATGCCACCAACTGCAGCTGCCAGGCTATCCTATAAGGATAAAAGGAAGCTGTATATCAAATTCGGTGGTCCTAGCTCTTATTATTTAGGAGAAGTTCTAGAAAACAGACTCACAAATGGCCAGAGGAACATTTCTAAAATATATATACAGGCAGTCCCCGGGTTACGTACAAGATAGGGACTGTAGGTTTGTTCTTAAGTTGAATTTGTATGTAAGTCGGAACTGGCGCCCAGATTCAGCCGCTGTTGAAACTGACCAGCGGCTGACTACAGGAAGCCCGAGGCAGAGCTGCTCTGCCTCGGGCTTCCTGGAATCAGCCACTGATTAGTTTCAACAGCGGCTGAATCTGGACGCCTGGGACAGAGCATCTGGGGCACTGCGGGGACCGACCCGGCAGCACCCCAGCTGCTCTACCCCAGGCGTACAGATTCAGCCACTGCTGAAACTGACCAGCGGCTGACTACAGGAAACCCGAGGCAGAGCAGCTCTGCCTCGGGCTTCCTGGAATCAGCCACTGATCAGTTTCAACAGTGGCTGAATCTGTACGCCTGGGGTAGAGCAGCTGGGGTGCTGCTGGGTCGGTCCCCGCAGCACCGAGGTGCGGCACTGCGGGACCAACCCAGCAGCGCCCCAGCTGCTCTACCCCAGGCGTCGGCGACAAAAGCCTGGTCTGCTGGGGGGGGGGGGGGGGGCTTCACTAGCTGTGCCCCTCCCCCCCGCAGACCAGGGAGACGCAGAGCAAAGCCGTGGAGGATGCGGGCGGCGGGATCGCGGCGCATCTCAGCGGTCCCGCCGCCTCCGTCCTCCGCTGCTTTGCTCCGTGTCTCCCTGGTCTGCTTTGGTGGTCCCCCCAGCAGACCAGGGAGACGTGGAGCGGCTTTTCTCGCCACGGAGGACGCGGGCGGCGGGACCGCCTAGACGCACCACAGTCCCGCCGCCAGCGTCCTCCGCGGCGAGAAAAGCCCCGTTCGTATGTAGGGATCCGACATAAGTCGGATCCACGTAACTCAGGGACTGCCTGTAGATTATACAATCTTATTTTCTGGAGGGGAATATTCTCTTCCTAGCCATGGAAATGAGACTGATTCTCCACGGCCTTGCAACAGGGTTAATCTTTTACATATGTGCTAAATAGGTGTAATGCTTATGCAAGTGAAGAACTCTTATTTAGCACTATTTTATTCTGTTCTTCACAGGTGCAAGAGACCACACAAAGGGCAAGATATTGGAGACTTAGGCACTTATCTCTCCCTCCTTTTTTTAAGAAGATTAATTCTAATATAACAAAAATGGTGTAAATGTGGTACCTCTGAAGTCTCTCTTCTCATTATCTCCATCTGGATCTAACTTTTTTTCTTCTTCCTCATCTTCTTCACCTTCACCTTCTCCAAAGGAAGCCATAAGCATCACACCAGCTTGTGACAAAAGGTTCTTCAACTGACTGCATAGCAGATCCAGCAAAGACTGGACCACTTTGGGGCTCAATTTATCAGCATAAGTTCTTTGTGAAAAATGTAAAGATTAAAACTTTTTTAGCTATTCCAATAAAATAATGTCAAGACATTCCGCATATGCATGCATTCAGTGCACATTAAAACAAGGTCCTAACTCAGGACAGACTGTAGTCAGTTGTAGTGCAGTTGGTGATATCCCTTGATTGCTTTCTTGATTCTGTCAGTGCACCTCCACACTAACTACAGCACTCTGGTATTCCAATCCTCACTTTCATTTTAACAAAAATTATCTATCAGTGATGTTAAATTACTTAATGTTTCATGATGCGGCAAATGAAGATTAAAAGAGACTAGCCAACACATTTTATATAATGATAAACTTCAGTTTTAAGAAATTAAAGGTGATATACAGTTCAGTCATTTAAGCATTACACATAATCCTTTCTATTGACTTCAGTGGGTGTTGGACCAACCCCTTAGTGCATAAAATCATATCATCCAAACCCCACAACAGTACTTACAGTACTTCTTAATGACTACCTTGACAATTGAGTTTTTCACTTTACAAACATTTAAATAAAAGTGATACAGACTGACTATTTAATAGGAGTATTCTTGATCAAAACCAGAAACTATTATTTTCCCCTCAATGTTTTTTTTTTAAATTAGTTATGCATTCAAATTAACTCAGTCAGAGTAAAAGTTTGGTCTGTTATTCCCTGGTTCAACAGCAAATATTAGCAGTGTTCAGGAAAGTCTGTTAAACTTCAGGAAGAAAAATAGAATTTCCCTCTTGCTAATAATAATGGGAGAGATTATGCGCCAGAACAGCACAATGACCTCTCCAGAGAGCTACATAAAGCCTCATCAGCTGGAAACCCATGACAAGACCAAGTAGGGAAAAATGAGGAGGATGCAAGGTGGTCATATTTGCAGCCTTGTGGGCACAGAACACTCTGAGCCCAAACTCAAATCAAATTATGCTATTTTATCAGAGGAGTACATATGATTAACAATCACTTAACATTTTGTCAAGTTTTTTTCATTTTAGCTAGTGTGCTTGTAAACTCCATCAAATAGGCAGTATTCTGAAAAAAAAAATAACTCTGCGTTTTTAAAGACACTGCTGAAAGAGGTACACATGGATCATGACTAGAAAAAAGTCTTCAATTCTTACCCTGTGGTAATGGCGAGGATTTGAAGTAACCTTGTACTAGCCACTTTCAAAGCAGTGCTGAGTTGAGAAATACCAGTTTTGGGCAACAATTGCAGTGGTTGTCCCAGCATGGTGTCCGTGCCACACAACTGTGATAGTACATTTAGCAGACCAGTGGAAATGGCCAAGGAGACATCGACAGGCTGATAGTGTACACTTAGAGCAAAGACAGTTACCAAGAGGAGGCGCTGTTGTGCTTCTAAAATTAAAAAAAAACAAAAACCTCTTTGGAATCAAAGTACCAAGATGATTCAGAAACAATAGTTAGTTCTTCAACACCACCACACATAGTGTTTGAGGAAGTGCCAGAATAAAAGCCCACTACTTGTCTCCTCAATAAACTCAGAATGAACACTAAGGTGACTTATTTTAATTATTTTGTAATTCCACTGTATTATATTCAGGTCCTTTGGGAATTCCATCGTGGACACTCCCCCTTCCTCTACCCCCAATGATGCACTCTGCCCCCAAGAAAGTCCCTTAGGGAATTGGACACTGAGCTAATTTTTGGCATGAAAATTTTGGGGTTAAATCCCAGAAGAAGCTCTCTCTGGTTCTTGTCTAGAAATGTCTCCCTGAGCAGAGGATAATTGGAAAACACACTAGGTTTTCAACTTATATATGAAGTTTAATTCCAACACTGGATAATTCATATTGATTTTCAATATCAAATTCATGGTCCATTTTGCTCAATTTCACTGACACGGTATTTTAAAAGTCATACATTTTGAGATTCCAACTATTTAAATCTGAAATATCACAGTATTGTAATTGCAGGGGTCCTGACCCGAAAAGGAGTTGGCTAGGACCACCACCAGAAGCATCACTCAAAGATGCCATGATATGGTATTGTCACCCTTATTTCTGTGCTGCTGTCTGAATAGGCATGCCCTCAATCAGCAACTGCCACTCTCTTGCCACCCAGATCTGAAGCCCGTAACGCAGAGTGGCCATCCCATCCCATCCCATTCTTGCTGCTGGCAGGGTGCTGCCCTCAGAGCTGGGCTCCCAGCCAACTGCCACTTTTCTGTAGCCACCCATCTCCGAAGGCAGTGCAGAAGTAAGGCTTGCAATACTGTAATTCCCCTAAAGTCCACCCATCTCTGCAACTGCCTTTTGGGTCATGATTTCCAATTTGAGAAATGCTGGTTTTCTCTGTGACATGTGTATAGTAAAAGCATACACAAGACCAGATTTCACAGAGGATAGGGGCGGGGACAGATTTTATGGTCATTGACATGCTTTTGAAGAGGGTTCAGAGAAGAGCAACAAGAATAATTAAATGATTAGAAAACATGGCTTGTAGTTACAACAAAGAATCCTCTGGCACCTTAAAGACTAACAGAGTTATTTGGGCATAAGCTTTCATCTGACTAAGTGGGTCTTTGCCCATGAAAGCTTATGCCCAAATAAATGTTAAGACTCCTCCTTTTTGCAGATACAGACTAACATGGCTACCCCTCTGATACGTGCCTTGCAGTGACAGGCTCAAAGAGGTCTCTTTAGTTTAACAAAGAGAATGTTAAGGTGTGACTTAATTAGTGTCTGTAAGTATCTGCATGGGGAACAAATACTTGAATAATGGGCTTTTCATTTTAGCAGAGAATGGTATAACATGATCTCAGTGGCTGAAAGTTCATGTTGAACAAATTTAGATTGGAAATAAGGCATGAACTTTTATTGGTGAGAGGTTAATCACTGGAACAATTTACCAAGTGTTATGGTAGATTTTTCAACACTGACATTTTTAAATCAAGATTTGCTGTTTCTCTAAAAGATCTGCTCTAAGAATAATTTGGGGGAAGTTCTATGGCCTATGCTATACAGGAGTCAGACTAAATTATGCCAATGGTCCCCTCTATCCTTAGAATCTATAAAAACATGTAGTTATTTAACTTCTATTTAAAGTTGCAAAAGAAAACAATGACAATGTGTGTGTGGTTATAAGGCAACTTTTGCCAGAAAAAGAAAAGATATGCTACTGTAACTTTCACATGTACACATGATTTCAAATAAAGTTAGCTAAGGTGCTGAGAGCTTTCAAGGCTGCATATCTTCTTTCAAGGTGAAACATATGCAGAGTGCCTGCATAGGAGGCCAGGACAAATTGCTCTGTGGACAGAAAAATTGTCCTATTGATATTATTTACCAGGGGGTTTTAAAAGACTGCTCATCTGTATGAAAGAGAAGTGACCAGAGGTTTCTTTAGTTTTTTTGAGATGGGGTGTGTATCTTTTGGAAGTTAATTTAATATTATTTATTCTGGAAAAACCCATAAACAAATCAAACACTAGAGAAGGAGTATTTTTTTCTACTTAACTTGGGACTCTTATTAAGTATCTTTCTAGCTAATATAACTCATATTTTATTTATATGTACCACTTCTAGGGTAGAGAAAGAAGTTCATTCTCTGCAAATATTCAATAACTGGGTAAATAAAACCAATAAAAAAGAAACATAACAACTGTTTGCTACAGAATCAATCATTAACACTTCATCCATGTTTGTTACTTCAGCCATCTAAGTTTGGGTACTGATGCCAAAATCTGAATTCTACTCTATTAATAGTGTGTGTATTTATAACGTATGAACACACTTTGCATTTTCATACTTGTTCTCCACTTACCTATGTGGTGCTTGTTTGCTTGCAGAGCTCTCTCCAGTGTAGCAGATAATTGCTGGTAAATCTTGTGCACAGCCACTTGGATTTCAATCTGAATATTTCTCTTGGCTGATCTGATACCATCCTGAGTTTAAAAAAAAAAAAGTACGCCAATAATTGTACATATTTATTTTTTTAAACTACTAGAACAGGAAGCTTAGTGGATTTGTGGTTAAAACACAAATCCTACTGTTTGGAGACCCAGGGATCTTCCTCAGTTTCTTCACCCATAAAACAATAGTAATTCTTCCCCTTTTCTACAAATGTTAGTTATTAAGATTTACAAAGCCGTAACATCCTCATATAGTATTACAATAATAATAATTTGCACATTCTCTACTAGACCTCCTCCTTGTTTGAATATGTATTAAACTAACTTTCATTGACCACCCCATTTGTATGACAGCAACCTCTTGTTTAATTTGACCATGTGGGAAAAAAGTTACCTACTGTAATGGTCCCTGCCCCCATGCTTTATGAAAATTGACTTAGGAATATAAATATGAATAACTCAAAGATACTTTAGACAAAATACTTCACACAACCTATCCATTTTAGTGTTACAGATCAACAGATGGTATATCTTATTTTGGTACACGTACCATTCTTTATGTGAAGTTAGAAATATGAAGTGTGAGTCTGTAGTTTGAAATGTATGATCAGCTCAACAACTTGTAAACAGCCTTGTTTGTCCTGTAAGTCTTGAAGGTGGTCCACGGTAGAAAGACATGTGAAAGTATCAGCTGGTACTGAAATCCCTTTTTAATCCAGTGTTTTTCAATGGGAAGGGGAGGATGGCAAACAAGAGATTCCCACCCTGGGGGAGAGTCTATTTAAGCAATGGGAAACTATCAGATCTTTTTCTGGCCTTGGAAATGGCTTGGCATACCCTAAACGGATACAGAGAGAGCTGGAGACCCAAGTCATAATAAAAGTGTTTGCCTCTGACTTAAAGATTATGCTTGTAATAAGAACAGCGCTTTAAAGAGAGAAAGAATCCACGTGCAATAAGTCTCTGTGAATTAGAACTACTTGTGCATTTTCTTTTAATTTTAATTTAGTAAATTACTTGGGTCTGTTTTCACTTCAAACCACTTAAATCCTACTGTCTGTATTTAATAAACACTTTTGTATTCTACCAGGCACAGTATAAATAATTGTTCCTTGGGGGGAATACTGTGCATCTCTCTCTTTCATTGATATTGGGAGTCTTCCACATGTACAACTTTTATGCAGAGAAAAATGGATTTATTTGGGGGTTTGGTTTCCTATGTGCTGAGCCCTGGAACCGCGTTCACTCACCGCTGAAGTGGTTCAGTATCTGTACTGCTCTACAGGGGGGCAGTGACCTCTATTCTGTGCCTTGTTTAGGGGAGACCAGAGGATGTGGCCCAGCAGGACAGGGTGGCGAGGAGCCCCAGAGAGCAAGAAGATGGGCATCAGTGGCATGATCAGCACACTGTCAAATAATCCTAAGGGGCCCTCTGTGGCAGTACCCTATCACATCTACCTTTCATAACTATAGTTCTTCGAGAGGTGCAGTTCATGTCCAGTCCGATAGTTGTGCGTGTACTGATTGATGTTTTAGGGTTACTGTCTCTTCTCCTGTGGTCATTAGCATGTTAGCACCCTTCATTTTCCAAAATATAATCTAGATGGGAAGTGTACAGGATATTCCTAAGATTACAGATCTATCTCTTGGGAAGGAGAAGAGTGTAGCAATGTCATCATTCTAGATTCCTTTCCAAATTTCTTAAATTGCCCACATTAAGAAACTGAAATGAGCCTCTAGAGTCTTCCTCTTTCGTGGTGAACTGGACTGTGAGGCTTGGGATCAATTTTAGGCTTACCCTGAAGATCTATGATCAGTAAGAATGAGCTGGTTTGCTGAGTCCCAAAAGCAAAGGGCTCACCCATCCTTGTAGAGGTCTCTTAAGAATCTCAACTGTTGGATATGGGAAGAGGGTGATGTGGGAGGGGATGCAGAGCCCTTCAGTAGTTGTCTAAACTTTGAACGCCTACACCTGGAAGAGCAAGAGACTGAACTGGGAATGATGATGGCAAAGCTCTTTTTCTGTGATTCCTGGGACTCTCTCCTTACAGAAAATGTACCTTTTTCCCTTTGGCTTGCTTTATTTGGCCTGCTCTACTATGACTGGAAAAGGGGGAACAAACAGGGCAAGCTGGTCAGTGGTCCAAACCAGGGATCAAAGCACTGGGAATTTTAGCTTCCTAAAGAACAGTAGAGAATGTGAGGATGGGGGAACAAGGAAGGAATGTTTCGCTGATGACACAAAATCAATTTTAAAAGCTGGAATTGCAAGGAATAAGGTAGCATTGCCAAACCACCTTTCTGTTAGCACCACAGGAGACAGAGTATCCGGAGGGGGAAAAGGTATACAGACATACCACAGAACATGGTAGCCAAGTTTGAAGTTCCTCTAGTAATTGGTGCAGGAGACAATCAGATACAATTTAAAACAGTGACAAATATTAAGAACATTCTTGTGAATTTTTGTATCAGAGACAACACACATTCTCCTCCTTAAAAATGATTTCTACATAGAGAAGAGATTGGGTTCCCAAATAAATATTATTCAATGAATATTTGACAGAACAGAATTCTAGTCTGTTCTCCTACTGGTTTTGATACTAAAGTAAGAGTCATTAACATTTTCAAATTTAAACTTTCTGAACCACAAGTGTCTAAATATTAAATTAGCATCATTGAATGAAAAAGTTTACTCAATAACCTATTTTTTCAAACTCTGTACATTTCATACCTGATAGTGATGCAATCGGGCACTCTCCCCTTTGGCTCCTGCATGTCCAACAGTGCCCAAGCCAAAGCATCCCGCTAGAAACTGTAGTCTAACAGAAGTAAGCAGTGAGGAAGACTGAAATGCTGGACCTTGATGGATTCCCATTAATGGGGCACTACCTTTCTCCTCCATCCCTGATAGCAATACCAGGATCTGATGAAGTGCTTCCAAACGAAGCTTAAGAAAAAAAGAAATAAAAACTGATTAATCCACTTGATAAATATTATAAAATAAGAACTGTTCATTGAAGTATTTAATATATCTTAAGAATTATTAATGAGATTACCCATAAACCATAAATAAAATAGCAGGTAGTGAACTGAGAGTAACATGTCCATTATACCATGGAAGAGTTCTAATAGCATATGGTATATCATGGGGATACAACTCCTATGGCTTTTACATTAACATTTTCTGAGATTGTTTTGTTTTTTGTTGTAAGAAAAATTCTGAGATGTTTAACTTGATGTCTCCTGACCCCTTGTTCACAGCTAAAATGTTTTTAACTTAAGTTCCACCAACCAAACATGATACTTAAGAAGCTTTAAATGCTGGGGCAGTATAGTGACAGCTATAGTTTAAAGGAAATCAAAGATTAAGTGTGTTCAAGCTTTCACTAAAAGTTTTATATATCCAAACTTATCTACTGTTAATATTGCTAAATTTAACATATCTGAGATAATTCTCTTCAAGTCTGAAATATCTGAAGTTTACAGAACACCATTTTAAAAGTTCTTATATAATTTTTATGTATTTCAAAAAGTATGCCCCTCTCTGCTCTCAAACATATTAAGTGGAAAGAACGCTCTCAGAGTTCAGCCTATTATATATTTAAAGAACACTGAAACAAGCAGTTTCAGTTAAAATTGGTAACAAAGGGAGAAAATATGAATATAATATGCTCTGTGGTTCAAGAATGTTTCCAGTGACAGCTTATGAGTTCACCCCATCATATGGATTTATTCAAGTTCAAATCCAGAACATGGACTTCGTAGACAAGGAATATAAAAATAGTGTACCTATAACTTACCTCAGCCCTCACCTGCTGCTGTTCCATTGCAATAACTGACGCCTGGGGGCTAGTGGACATACTTTCCTCAGGCTCCTTAAAACCTGGTGAGTTTCCTACATCTCCACTTACGAAACTGACAACATTTTCAATCAAAGTGTGAACTCCAAGGGATTTTGAAAGATCAAAATCAGATTCAACAAAAGAGTAAGAGGAGCCAAATAACCAATCTCTGCTGTGTTTTAGTCGAGCCCATGAGTCACTTAGAGGTTCCACTTGACTGTGCATTGCTCCTAAATATACACAATATAAAATTTCATAAATTCCAATTCAGTAGAAAATTGCATGTTGACAGTAGGTAAAGACTGAGTTATTGCTATTCAAAACAGGTGGAAAACAGGCATTCATGTTTAATTATACCATGCATTAAGAAATTAGAGCAAAACACTTCAATTAAACAATAGCAAAGTAATAAACTAAAGGGAAGGCCATGTTTCTATTACTTCATATCCATTAAGCAGTATAGCAACATCCTACCGCAGAAAAAAAAAGAAAAGGCAAAGCCACTCAAACCATTTAGCTTAAAGCTAGAACACTGAATAAAAATGCTATGCAGCTAAATGGCAAACAGTGGTGAAGAAAAGAGCTGCAACAAAAGGAACTGAACCTTAAGATATTTCTTACAAGATCTGACTGTAAAACAAGACTTATTTTACTCAAACTATTATATCTTTTTTACAGGCAAAATGACAGTGTGGTTTATATCTTGTTTTGGATAAAATAGTTACCAAATACACAAGAGAGGAAGGGCAAATAAACCCGAAAAACAATTGTTATACAGAACATTTACTTTGTATTGATTATGTGTCAGCGGGCAGTATATTTTAAATGTAATAATTATATACATGTAATGTCTCCAAACTATAACTTTGATTTAATGAAATCCATTTTGAAATACGTCTTGATATTACTGGGTGACCATATCTACACTATGATATTTACCCAATTTAGACATGTCATCAAAAAGCTGAAATAGTGTGGAACATGGTTTAATTTCAAATCAAACCATGATTACCACAGTTAAACCACATCTTGCAGAAAGTTATTGGTACTCATCAGCAGGTTTTAGAGTCCTGCAAATCTGCAGATACCCTCTTTACATCCGCAGGTATCTGCATCTCTGGATGTGGACATCTGCAACTTATTTCTGCAGCTACAGATGGGGATACAAATTTTATATCTAGAACCCTGCAAATATCCATATTATATCCACAGATGTGAATGCAGATATCTGTAGCTTATTTTTGTAGAGACAGATGTAGCATGGATACCAATTTTGTACCTGTGCAAAGTTCTAGGTATTATTTTCTACTGCAGACAAAGTTTTCAAGATTATGGTGAAATGATCCTCTGGCAAAAATGGTACAATTTCACCAAGTAAATGAAGTTGTTTAGGCATTTAGCACTATAACTTTAGTTTTGCTAATCAGTATTTTATTGTTATTTTTGCTTAGTGTCACACAAAATATTTAAAAAAAATGTTCCTATTCCAAGAAGCTTATAATCTTTACAGACAGATAATGAATAGACACACACAAAGAGATACCCAGAAAAAAATCATATTAATTAAAATCTCAGTTGTTCTAAAAAAAGTCTAAAAGTTTAGATTTTACTAAGTAAGCTACCTTAGAATCATTCAATATTAATATCTCTTGTGCACCTTGAGAACCACAGACATAATTTAAAAGTCAAAACTTTATTGCTAAATTAATTGTGCATTCACAGAACTGTGACATAACTCACCAGCATTTTTGTTTTAAACACTATGTTCAGGGAACAGAATTTAAAATTGAATTGTACGAATTCACTGTAGGCAAAAACTCATACAAATTCTAAACAGAGAAATTCAGTCTTTCAAAACAATCCACATTTTTACAGTTGACCATAACTACATCCTGGATTTCAAATATTTCCTTTTCCAAATGTGACCAGTACTGTGGTTTAGCAGCAATTTATTATGAAAAAAAATTTGATGGATCAATACATTGAACTGTGAGAAATTATTGTACATCTCCCAATTACCCTTTTTGTAAAGAATTTTCATGAGTATTTGCATGACATATCTAAACATTTATTTACATAATAGACTATACTGGCTTCTGAAAGAACCATTACAATATCTTAGCCACCCCAATGTATTTAGCAACATAAAATCATATAAAAAACTGCTTTACATTTCAAGAATACTTTAGTAACTAAACACTTAGAGAAACCCAGCAAAGATCAATGTTAAAAAGAGGTCTTTAAGTGTTTTAACTTATGCTGGTTTGCGTTACAATCTTATTATTTACATTTAGACTTGTCTCGTGTATCACTTTTGCTGATATTTATTCTGTGATACCTGCTATCAGAAATGTCTAACTTTTTCAATTTTTTTTATTCTTGGTAATACGTTGTGTAAATAATAAAGTAAGAAGAACAAGAGCGATCAGGCTGCCGTACAGACAGATATCACTCTTCTTAGATTACCAAAATATCTAAAAGTGACCACTATTGGCACAAATAGTAATCTCAGTTATATTTGGAAACCACAGGTGAGATCCACACTCTTACTACTGCCATAAGACAGACGGCCAGAGTAATGTAAATGAATCCTAAAATCCCTGATCTCGACCAAGGAAGGATTCTGCCAGCATAGGCACTGTTGAACACCGCCCATGATATGCACTTCTTTAAACCCAAGAAGATGTGGCATGCTGGAGGGCCAGGCCACAGCACTATAGAAATTCCGGACCATGCTATGACTTACACCAGGCATGTCAAACTGGTGTTTGGAGGGCTGCATGCAGCCCGATTGAAATTTTTTGCAGCCTGCCAGAGCACTTTTATAAAAGAATGAAGTGCAGCTCACTGGCTGCTTGGAACACGTGGCCGAGTGCCTGCTCACAATAGGCCGGGCCACTCTGCACCGCAGCAACTGCTCATGGCCGGCCAGGTCACTCTGCGCATGCACTCACGGCCGGCCAGGCCGCTCTGAGCGCTCCTGCAGGCGCTCACAGATGACCGGGCTACTCTGCTCACAGAAGGCTAGGCGCTCCAGTAGGTACTCACAGCTGACTGCCATGCTCATGCCACCCCGGCGCCCCAGGCGGCAATGTCAACTCCGGGACCCAGGTATTAGGTTGGGGGGGGGAGGCTGGGAGAACCTGGCTCTGGGGGAGGGGGAAGGCATTAGATTGGGGGGGGCCTGGCTCTGTGGGAGTGGAGGGAGATTGGGTAAGAACGGAGGTATGGGAGTGTCTGGCTCTGGGGGAGAAGAAGAGGTTATTTTGTTAATATTTTGTTATTTATGTATTTATTCCCGAATAAAATCACAAAATATATATTAATTTTATATCAATAAATGTGTCAATTTTTTGCAATTGCATGAATAATTATCTTTATGCAAAATCTCAAACTTAAAAAGTATCTGAAATTTTCACAGAAGCCTGTTCTATTTGATTAACCATGGTCAAATGGGTAGCAGGTTTAAAACTAATAAAAGAAAGTTCTTCTTCACACAGCGTGTAGTCAACCTGTGGAACTCCTTGCCAGAGGAAGCTGTGAAGGCTAGGACTATAATAGAGTTTAAAGAGAAGCTAGATAATTTCATGGAGGTTAGGTCTATAAAAGGCTATTAGCCAGGGGATAAAATGGTGTCCTTGGCCTCTGTTTGTCAGAGGCTGGAGAGGGATGGCAGGAGACAAATCGCTTGATCATTGTCTTCGGTCCACCCTCTCTGGGTCACCTGGTGCTGGCCACTGTCGGCAGACAGGATACTGGGCTAGATGGACCTTTGGTCTGACCCAGTACGGCCGTTCTTATGTTCTTATGGTCTATACTTGTTTTTATATCAACAGAACAAGTTATGTATCACATACAAAATTTAAAAGTACCTTAATTTTTAATTTAAATACAAATTTATGTAAAATTAATTTAAAAATTATTTAATATGAGCAAATAATTTTACACATCAAATTATTGTATTATAAAATATACCTAAAAAGCTAGGTGTCCGGTATTGGTGCCTTCTGCCTGGCACCTAAAAAAAATTTTTTTTTTTTGCTCGACAAACCATCTGGGAACCCTATGTGGCCCTGAAAGCTATCAGTTTTCGTTTGTGCTGCCCTCAATAGGCTTCGAGTTTGACATGCCTGACCTATACAGTAGCTTGCTGTAATATCTAGAGGCCTCTTTAGGGCTGCCTAAGTTACTCTAAAGTCTCTCCAACCTCTTGAAGCAGACCAGAACCAGGAAGGTACAATGCTGGCCTAAAGGCATTTTAGCTTCCTTTTACCCGGAACAATGAGTTCTGTATTTGAGTTCACCCAAACAGAGAGTTCTTTAAAAGCATAGCATAGGCTCTCACCCCATGGCTCCAAACATCAAAGAGTTAGTAGAGGGAAAAAAAAAACAGTGGAGAAAAACAGTTTTTAAAACCATGTATTGGATTATGCTACCCTGTCATTAAGGACTGACAAAATAGTAAATGGATTTTAAATTTTTAACAGGAAAAAAGAATTTGAGGGCAACTGCTATTAATGAGCAAGATGATATAGATGGAAAAGCTTCAAAACAATTAAAATTTTTAATTGCCATCATTGTTTTAAAAAATGTATATATAAGGCAGCAAGGACTCTAGGAAGCAAAATTAAACAAATGAACATGAAGAAAAGTTCCAGCTGAATACAGTCCGATTTTTTAAATGGATATATTGAAGCAGGATAAGTTTGGTACAAAATCAAGTTTTTTCAAAAGTTAGTGTATATAGATAAAGCAAGAATGAATTTAAAAAAACCATTATCTTCTGAACATTTTTTTGAAGTGACCATTAAAACAATGACGTATTTGGCACTGCATTAGCTTAGTTGTGAGATAGAGATCACTCTCTACAGGATTTCTTATAGAGCATTTCAGATTATGTGAATACAGCTCACCAAAAAAAAAAAAAAAAAAAAAAAAAAAAAATCAGAGCAATAAACTTGAAGCTTACATGAAAAATGATTGAATGCTTACTTGTCCTTATAAATTAGCTTTTAATAATGAATTTTTCAAAATGAATGTGGCACAGCTGCAATACATACTTTATAAAAAAACATAAAATATGTGGGGAAGCTAGAGAGAAAAAAAATAAACATGCCATCATGTACTTGCTTGAAGCTCTTCTTTTTTCTGGGGCTCAACTGGCCAAAAAGGAGTAAATACACTACCACACAAGAACCAGAAGACAAAAGGAGATATTTGATACAAAAAGACAACATTTACAAAATATCTTTCTTCATATTACCCCGGCTCAAATTTAACTGATCATTCTGCATTTCATCTATGCATGAAAATCAACAAGAAGCAAACTCTGAAGAAAGCATCTTTTTGGCAACAACATTCATTAGCTTGTTTTTATCTAGGCAACACAAACCATGTAACGTCTCTGCATCTTAATTTGTTTTTGTGTTTCCTCTTCTGTTGCATATATATTAATGCTTATCTATATATTTATATTCCATATTTAAGAATCACAGTCATTTAATTCAAAAATTCAGAACTACACTGACTACTATAGGTATAGAAACATTTCAATTAATACAACAGTGGATACCTTAGATTTAAGGTATCTGCACTATTGTGTTCTGTTATTACTCAAGTTACTAGAAATTTAAGAGGAAAGAACTACACTGTACTTAAGGACATATGTGCAATTTACCACCTCATCACAGACATTTGTGCAACATGCCAACTCATAACATATTGAGACGCCACACTCTTGGTTTTGTTTCCCCTCAAAAAAAGTATAAGTGATTGCATGTCTAAATGTGTGCATTTACTACAGGTGTATGCCAAATCTGGTATTTTGTGCACAAACCACCATTTAGATGCATTAAAACTCACTCTCCTGTCTTAAAAGAACTGGAGAAAAGATCCAAGGGATATTAACGAAGAATGCAGATAGAGTGCTGCCTACTGAGCTACATTAGTGTTGGGCACTAGCTTGGATCTGGGAAGAATGAAGATCAGTAACAGGCAGATGAGAAGAGGCAGCTGAGATTAGCATCTTCACTGGCCAATCTCTCCTTTCCATCTCTAACGGCCAAAAGCATTTTATAGAAGATTTCTGGAGAGATTTCTGCCTTGCCAGAATGGAAACTGATGGAGGCTTTCTAGAATCTGATTGAGTAATGAGTGGGTCTAAGTGCTTCAAAGAACCCTAGATCTGAAGACAGGCCTTCTTGTAATGATAATGCTCAATTGAAATGTCTGAAGAGACAGGGAGTAGAAAATTAGCCATTCAGTCCCTGCTTGCATTTCTGTATCTAATAAATACTTGAGGTTCATATTAGGGATGTCATTGTGTAGTCAACTACATGATTAACTGATAAGCCTGGGCTTATTGGTTAATTCTATCGACTACACACACTCCCTCCCACTTGCTGCCTCTGCATCAGAGGCAGCAGCATGGTGAAGGGAGCGGACGTTGCTGTAGAGCAGCCTCTGTCCACAGCAGACCCAGGCTCACCACAGACAGAGGCTGCTCCGTGGGATGCTGCTATTAGGCCCTGGCTATGGGGAGAACCAGCTGCTACTGCCCTGCACTGCTGTCTCTGTATCATACATATTTCAGAGGCAGCAGTGCATGGTGGCAAGCGGGAGCTGGTCTGCAAACTGGCTCCCCATGCAGACTGGCTCTCGCCTGCCATCCCTACTCGCAGGAGGCCTGAGCTGATACAGAAGAAGCAGCATAGGGTGGACAGGGGGTCCCAGGGACTACTGAATAATTATGTAATTGCTAAGTTTTGATGCAGTTACATGATTATTAAATTAGTCAATATCTAAAAATCCCTTGTTCATATAAGTATCAAAGCTAAGCTTTCCTTCCAAACCTGCCTACAGAACCACCAAGCAGGATAAACCCCTCATTAGAAACTCTTGCACTGTTTACTACATTGCTGGTGGTTGGTAAAATAATACTTACACACTAAATCTGATCATGTCAAACAATGAGTGTTAAGCTCAGGGGAAAGATGAATTGGGCAAGGAAATAGTTCAGTTCAGTAACTCGTTATTATACAAAAATGATCTAAAATACACAATTTCTAAAGAGATGTAATCTATTCAAGAGCTTGCTGTTCTGTTAACATGAAAGTTAGGTGTTACAGATGGCTTGGCACAATCTTTGATAGCTCTGTATTAGCTTCATCTCTAAACCTATGGAGTGATGCACATGGACACGACTGCTGGACACATTTTCATTGGAGAGACTTACACACACACCCAAAACTCACTTCAGAGTGGCAACTTTTTTTTTAAGAGGAGAATATTGCAATAATGTTTGAAAAATAACATGGCAAAACTAGAACTGATTGAAAACGACCAAGAACAAGGATGCAAGTCACTATGTATTCCAGGAACTGCCTTAGTAATACCACATGAGACACTTTAATTCTGTTCTCATGGTTGCTCTATAAAGTTAATTATGTGCAGACTGATACAGTTACTACTCTAACAAGCTCTTTAAGAAAAAAATTACACCCATTTGTTGAGGGAATTCACTTTAGGACAATTTTCCTAATAGGTCTCCCTCCCCTCCTATCCTAGAGGAAACAGTTTCTAAAAAACTAACAACTAGGAATTGCTTACACAGAAAACAATTCCCAGTTAATTTACTATTTTTTTCTAGTTTAGAGAGAGATTTCTAGAGTGGAGGTAAATCCCTGTGTTTTGAAGGGTCTGGCATACTCTGAAGTGACACAGTACCAGTAACTCTTCTCTCTAAAATGTGGCTCCATAAAGAAATGCTTGTTTCTCTTCAAATGAACAGAACAGAGTGTAACCCACAGAAAATATTTCTTACGGTATTGTATGGCTCCGTTTGCTCATTTTCCTTCCCATACAGAAGATTAACATTTCTGTGACTCATCATTAAAACCAGTAACTAAGAGTCCTAAAAATCCAATATCAATCTTCTAAATCAGCAATATTCTTCCCGAGAAGATAACATTAATAAATTAAACTAGTAATCAAGTCACAATAACCAATTGTCTTTGTTTTTCCTTGTTGCAGCTCAAGACATTTCCCTATCCCGTAACTGGTGTTTAAGATGGGTTGCTCATGTCCATTTTACAATAGGTGCATATTTCACTCAGAGGTGAGCAGGAGCTCAAGAATGAGATGGCGGCAGCAGTAGCACAGCTCTGCCAAGCCTAGTGTCATTTCTAGTCAGGGAGACATCTGGCTGATGTTATCACCACTTTCTCAGACAAATAGGACAAGAAGCATGTGGCCTGGTGTCCTGGCCAGGCTCATGGGGCCTAAGTTCAGGTCCCAGTGGGGAAGGAGGCCTGATCTCAGGGAATATTCAATGTCCCTGAGGAATCTGCCTATCATGTCATGGGTAAAGGCCATGTGACCATGGACTGGGGAATGAAAGGCGGAAATAGCTACCAGGTGTACCTGGTACCTTGAGTGAGGAATGTGCTAGATCCCGATTCTTCAAGTGAAGCAGATATTCCAGTATCTATTACATTAGGAAACTTGATAGGGAGAGGCCACGATTAGCCATCCAGACACGAGCACCATATCCATTTTGCAGCTCAAGGGTGTGGTGAACACCCTCTGAACAAGCCTCTTCCTTGGAGCTCAGCCATCCACGCTGTGAAATGAAGAGATGCAAGGTTGGGATGAAGGAAGCGACCATGGTCCTGGGACAGGAGATCTGGCCAGTCCGGAAGTGGCCACGGGCAGAGCGCCATCAGACTCAATGGGGATGCAAATCAACCCAGGCTGTGTCCCTCGTGATCTTCTCCAGGACCTTGTTGCTGAGCAGGATCAGGGGAAATGCATACAGCACATTTCCTGCCCATGATAAGAGGAAGGCGTCTGGTAGGGAGACCACACCAACGCCCCATCTGGTGCTTATGCCTGGTTCCTAAGAGATCCAATCGGGGAGACCACACTTCTAGAAGATCACAGGGGACACCTCCACGCGCAGCATCCACTCGTGGTGAGAAGTCTTGTCTCAAGCAATCAGCAAGACAATAAAGCACATTCAGTAAATGACAAGCCTCTAGTTCAATGTTGTGTCTGATACAGAAGTCAGAAAGCTTGAGGGCTTCCAAGCAAAGGGATGAAGAATGGTTCCCCCCTACCAGTTGATGTGTAATATCTAGGCCACGCTGTGCACAAGCACTCTGACCTCCCAGCCTGTCAGAAGGCAATGCAGGCAAGATGAACTGCTCTGAGCTCTTCGATGTTGATCTGTTGCGCCGTATCTTTTGGAGACCATAGGTATTGGGTCTTGACATCCTCAAGATGGGCTCTCCAGCTGAGGTCTGACATGTCCAACAACAGCTCAGTGGGAGAGAGTGACTCTAGAATAGGAATCCTTGAAACGTGTTCAATGTATTAGTTCACCACGAAAGTAAGGTAAAGTATAAATAGGACAGGGTCTCTGGATTGGGAGAAGACTTCGGCCAGCCATATCTGAAGAGGACGCACTCAAAATCTGGCACAGCAGTGACATAAGTGCACACCACCATGCGTCCAAGAAGATGCAGGCACACCCTAGTTGTTGCCATGGTGAACCTGGAGACCTCGACAATGAGGTCTGTAAGGACTCTGAACTATTCTATGGGAAGGAATGCCTTGGTAGTTGTGGAGTCCAGTACCACCTCAATGTTCACGTACAGTTACCAAAGTGGACTTTTTGTCACTACAATCATAGAACTGGAAGGAACCTTGAGAGGTCATGAAGTCCTGTTCCCTGCACTCCTGGCAGGACCAAGCACCATCTAGATCCTCTCTGATGGGTGTTTATCTAACCTCCTCTTTAAAAATCTCTAATGATGGAGATTCCACAACCTCCCTAGGCAATTTATTCCAGTGCTCAGCCACCCAGAAGATAAGAAATGTGTTTCTAATATGTAACCTAAACCTCCCTTGCTATAATTTAAGACCATTGCTTCTTGTTTTATTGGAGATTAAGGAGAACAATTTTTCTCCCTGTTCCTTGTAATACCCTTTTAGGAACTTAAAAGCTGTTCTCAAGTCTTGTCTTTGCCAGACTAAACAAGATCAATTCTTTGAATGTTCCCTTATGGGTCATGTTTTCTGGAATATTTAATCATTTTTGTTGACCTTCTCCAATTTCTCCATATCATTCCTGGAATACGGCACCCAGAACTGGACACAGTGCTCCAGTTAAGGACTAATCAGCACAGAGCAGTATAAAAGAATTACTTCTCGTGTCTTGCTTACAACACTCCTGTTAATACATCCCAGAATGATGTTGGCTTTCATACAACTGTCAGATTCTTTACTCATATTTAGTTGGTAGTCCACTAAGACCCCTAAATCCCTGTAATGGGATGTTCTTCGCCTCATGTGAGCGGCCTCCTTTTGGCCAAGAGCCTGTGCCTTCACTCCTTGCTGTGGCAGCCTCCTGCAATCCAGCTCTCCAGCCTTGTCTGAGCCTTTTGAGCTCCATGGAGGAACTGCCTCACTCTGGCCCAACATCTTCCTTTTAACAGGCTTGCTGGGCTCTGATTGATGATGTCCTTTGTGCCACTTTAGCTTTCCTGGAGGACTTCTTCATGATTTGCTGGGCAGGATGTGGCAAGGCCACAAGCCTCCAGCAGGAGGCTCTGGGGCCTGGTCCAACCTGTCACAATCCCTTTCTGCAGTACTCCCTTATAAGCAGTCATTTTCCATTTTGTATGTGTAAAACTAATTGTTCCTTTCTAAGTGGAGTACTTTGCATTTGTCCTTGTTGAATGTAATCCTATTTACCTCAGACCATTTCTCCAGTTTGTCCGGATCATTCTGAATTATAATCCTATGCTTCAAAGCACTCGCAACCCCTCTCGCCCCTTTATAAATGTACACTTTATGCCATTATCTAAATCACCTCTTACCGGGGCACTTGAAAAACTAATTTTTTCGCAGATAAAAATTAGCTGACATAAGCACAGTATATAATTTCTACATAAAACAAATAAAATTAAATAAATATGAGAACCATTCAGCTCTAAAACTAGCATTCTGACATCTTGTGGCAAGTCACATAAAGAACACTAGCTAGGTTTAAAATTTGAATATATATTCTTACTTTGTTATTAACTTCGGAGAGAGAGAGAGAGAGAGAGAGAGAGACAGAGACAGACACACACACACACACACACACACACACACACACACACACACGGGTCTGGTTGGCTCTCTCTCAGCTCTGGGAGAAAAATGGATTCTAGTGGGATACAGCAAGGAGCAGAAGATACATCTGGGTTTTATATAAGAATGTCAGAATGCTCACACTCAGTCAGACCAAAGGTCCATCTAGCCCCGTATCTTGTCTTCCAACAGTGGTCAATGCCAGGTGCTTCAGAAGGAATGAACTGAAAAAGGTAATCAAGTGATCTGTTCCCTGTCACCCATTCCCAGCTTCTGGTAAACAGAGGATAGGAATGCCATTCCTGCCCATCCAAGTTAGTAGCCATTGATGGACCTCTCCTGAACTTATTTTGTTCTTTTTGGAATCCTGTTATAATTTGGTTTTTTCCACCATCCCCTTGCAAACAGCCCCACAGTTTAACCACGAAAAAATAATTTCTTTTGTTTATTTTAAATCTTCTGCATATAAATTTCATTGGGTGAGCTTCTTGTGTTAGATTAGTGAAGAGTAAAGAACATTTCCTTATTCAGTTTTTCCACACCATTCATGAATTTATAGACAGCTAACGTATCCCCCCCCACTCTTTACTTTATTCTTTTAACTGAAAAATCAATCTTTTTTAGCTCTTCTCATATGGAAGCTGTTCCTTACCTGTAATAATTTCTGTTGCCCTTCTCCATACATTTTCCAAATCCAATGCATCTTTTTTTTTTAAATGGCAGTTGACAAGATCTGCAGGCAGTATTGACGATGTGGGCATACCATGACTTTATATAGAGGCAATATGATATTTTCTGTTTTAACTATTTCTTTACTAATGATTCCCAATATTTTGTTAGCTTTTTAGATTGCTGCTGAAAACTGAGTAGATGTTTTCAGGGAACTATCTACAATGATTCTAAGATCTCTTTCTTGAGTGCTAATGGCTAATTTAGACCCCATCATTTTTGTACAGATAGTTTGGATATTTTCCCATGTGCATTGCTTTGCATTTATCATTATGAATTCCATCTACCATTTTGTTGCCAATCTCCCAATTTTGTAAGATCTCTTTGTAGCTTAGCAGTCAGCTTTGGACTTAACTATTACGAGTAATTTTGTATTCTCTGCAAATTTTGCCACCTGTTTACCCCTTTTCCAAGATAATTTCTGAATAAGTTGAACAGCACTGGGCCTGAGTAGCTGAGGCTACCTCTGGAGCACAGTATTTATTTCTCCCTTTTGTTTTCTATCTTAAGTGGAGTACCTGACAATGGTTTCATGATCCTCTAAAGATCCTTCAATTACTTGAACTAGAATCTCTTTGTTATTTTAATCAGCCTCTGTTTATAAACAAACTCCCTCCTTCAAAGGCAAAGCTGGGAGCAGCACAAGCTCTGCTGCAGTTTAAGTGTATGTCTTAGCCCAGGGGCCAGCAAAATACAGCTCATGGGCTGGATTTGGTCTGCCAAGCTGCTGGATTCAGCCCACCTCCCATGTGACCTGCTCCCACACTCTACGCAGAGCAGTTTTCTGAATGTTGTGAACCCAAGGTGAGAAGGGGGAGAGGCCTTGACACTGCCCTCATCCCCAGCACAGTCTTGCACCTCCCACTGTCCTGTTTCTGGCCACTGGAAACTGTCTATTTGAAGGACAGGCAGTGTGCAAAGTATTCCTTCAGCTTCCCTTGGGCTCACAGTATTCAGAACAGCATACAAGGCCTTGTCTGACTAAGGAACCTGCTTTGCAGGGCTGCTGGCTGGAAGCCTCCCAGGTAAGTACCTCTTGGCCATAGCCTGCCTCTGGCACCCAGCCCACTCTATCTCCCAACTCTCTGCCTCTGCTCCTTCACCCCTACCCCACATAACCCAACCCTCTTCACCCATACCTCCCCCCAGACTGTGCACCCCAAATTCCTACTCCCAGTCACAATCCAAATCCCTGCACCTCCTCCTGCACTCCTGCCCCAGGTCACAATCCCTTCCCATATCCTGCATTCCCTCCTACACCCTCCTCCAAGTCAGAATCCTCTCATGCACCCCCTAACAGACAATGTTCTCTAATTTTTTTATCCATGTGAAGAATAAATGTTGTCATGTGCACTGATGCATGTGTGGATAGGCACCACCGATAGAAACACATGCTAGCTGCTGTGGGCACTCTGTTAATCAGCTGGGCAGCACCTGTATTTCACAAGGGTGGCTGCCTAAGCACTCAGGGAACACTTCTCCCAGACCCTGCATCTCAGTCTCCCGCCCCAGGGCACAACCTCCACCTTTACCCAAACTCCCTCCCAGATCTCACACCCTCTCCTGCATTCCAGTCCCTTACCGCCAGCTCTCTTCTGCATTCAACCTCCATCCCAGACCCCGCATCTCCTCCATTAATATCATGGAAGAGCGTGGCCCTCGAACTACATACCAAATTCTTGGGAGTAGTCCCCCATCAAAAATTATTGCCCACTCCTGCCGTAGCTCACAACTCTTAAAGCAGACATCAAGTATGAAATTCACAGGTTCCAACTTCAGAGGGGTACTACACCACTCACTAGCCCCTTCTAAGTGGCACCCCTGCAATAGAGTGATTTCAGCACAGGGAAGAACTTAGGATATTATTTCATCATATTTTGCTCTGGAAGCATGTGTCGTGTACTTGGGACATAAGAGCCAGGTGCTTACAGATTCTTCAGACTTTTGTGATGATCATGAGAAAGACCATTTTGGTAGTAAAATGGCATAACAAGCATCTGATAATGTTTTGAAAGGAGGCTCCATGATCTGTAAGAAGACAGTGAAGTCCCTTGGAGAAACCCCTTGAGGAATCTCAACACCATAGGTTGTCAGAAGACTGAGCATGACTGTTTTGGAGCACAGCACTCAGATGAATTTTGAAGGTATGTCTGGAGTGCAGCTAGCAGGTGAGATTCCCACATGGGTAGACAGACTTGTGCTAGGTTAGCTCGAGCTAGCATCCCACCCAAAGTCAAAGCTCACTAAATACCAGGTCCATACAATCCTCCAGTACCTGGCTCAAGCCTCCAGCCCAAGCACCCATTAGAGGCCACAACATCCACACTACCATTTTTAACAAGCTAGCGCAAGACATTTCCTAAAACAGCTAAATGCTAGTCCTGCATCAGGACCAGCACCTAGTTCAGAATCTTCAGTACTGAGGCCTCTACTGAATTCATATTGTTTGGGCTGCCCACATGGAAATCTCCACTCTGAGGAGGAAGTTTACCTGATAGATAGTGATAGAAATGTAGCCGTGTTAGTCTGGTGTAGCTGAAACAAAAAACAGGACTATGTAGCACTTTAAAGACTAACAAGATGATTTAAGTGATGAGCTTTCGTGGGCCAGACCCACTTCCTCAGATCAAATAGTGGAAGAAAATTGTCACAACCATATATACCAAAGGTTACAATTAAAAAAAATGAACACATATGAAAAGGACAAATCAAATTTCAGAACAGAAGGGGAATGGGGGGGGGGGGAGGTAAATGTCTGTGAGCTAATGATATTAGAGGTGATAATTGGGGAAGCTATCTTTGTAATGGGTAAGATAATTAGATTCTTTATTCAGACTCAGGTGTAAAGTGTCGAATTTAACCATGAATAACAGTTCAGAGGATTCTCTTTCAAGTACCTGATAGATAGTTCCCAGCTTAGGAAAAGAAATCTCCTGAACCTGTGACAAGGAATCTCTTTTGTTCCTATTCATGCAGCCAACATCTAGGCCACCACATGTAAAGACTATGGATACAGTATTTGACCTTGGTTCTAAGATACTACCTGAGGAGGTGCATGAGTGACAGTCCGGACATTTGCAGGAAATGCAATAACCAAAACTAACTTGACGTGTGAGGAGAGACTGAGGGATTTGGGCTTATTTAGTCTACAGAAGAGAAGATTGAGGGGGGATTTGATAACAGCCTTTAACTACTTGAAGGGAGGTTCCAAAAATGATGGAGAGAAGAGGAGGTTACTCGCCTTCCTGTAACTGACGTTCTCAGAGATGAGCATCCCTGGGGGTGCTCCACAGTGGGTGTTGGTGCGTATCAGCACCTTTAGATGGATTTTTGTTAGCAGTGCATTGGGGCTGTGCATGTGTGGTGTGCGGGGGTCCCCCCGGTGCCATCGTGCATGTGTGGCCACCCTCCCTTCAGTTCCTTCTCTATCCAGAACCCTGCGAAAGAGAGAATTTATCTTATATTATTATTATTTTTCCAAAAAAGAGGGGAGGAAGGGAGGGTAGTGGAGCACTCCTAAGGATGCTCATCTCGAAGAATGTCAGTTACATGAAGGTGAGTAACCTCCTCTTCTTCGAGAGACATCCCTGGGGGTGTTCCCAGTGGCTGACTGCAAAGCAGTACCTGTTATGGAGGCACAGACTTCGGATCAGGTAAGTACACTGTTTGTAGTATAGCTTTTGCTAGTCTGGTATAACAGAGAGGTCCGGAGGAAAGTGCATAATGTTTCGCAAAGGTGTGTTCTCATGCCCACATGGATGCTGCACGTATGTCATTGATGGGGACTTTCGTCAGGTAAGCAACCGAAGTAGCGACCTCTCTGGTGGAATGTGCTCAGATTGAGGTAGGTGGTCGTAAATCATTAAAATAAGTAGCATGTGGCAATGCAGTCAGAGATCCAATGCAATAATCTTTGTAGTAATATCCAACTTCCTTTGTTGCATTCAGCTATAGAAATGAAGAGATTTGGAGACAATCTGAAGAGTTTGGTTCTTTTGGTGTAAAAGGAGAGAGCCCTTCTGACATCAAGGGTGTGCATTTGCACTTCAAACACATTGGCGTGGGGCTTTGGAAAGAATACCGGTAAGTGTAGTTTGGTTAAGATGGAAGGAAGAGCACACCTTCGGTAAGAACTTGGGGTGCGGCCGCAGGGAGACTTTGTTCTTAAAAAAGATGGTAAATGGCAGGTCAGCCATTAGTGCGGCCATCTCACCCACTCTATGTGCTGAGGTTACTGCTACTAGGAAAGCTGTCTTTAGGGTTAGGTGGAGTAAGGAAGATGTGGCCATCAATTCAAATGGCCGTTTCGTAAGTGTAGTTAGTACCACATGAAAGTCCTATGGTTCCTGAGGGACGGCAATATCTGGGTATAGGGCCTGCAGGCCTTTTAGGAACCGCTTAGTTACTGGATGTGGGAATACCGAAGTGTCATCCGCTGGCATGTGCAAGGTTGTTATTGCTTCCAGATGGACTTTGATCGACCTGAAGGAGAGTTGTGCTTGTTTGAGATGCAGTAAGTAATCTAGGATTGCGGGGAGCAGGGCATCCTACAGTGGTATACTTTGGGAGGCTGCCTAATGTGTGAAGAGAGTCCATTTATTAATATATGTCTTTCTTGCCATAGGAGCCCTGCGGTGAAAAAGGATGTTACACACTTGTTGTGAGCATTGGAGCTCTACACCCGTGAACCATCAAGGTACCTTGAGGTGGAGAGTCAGGAACTGAGGGTGAGGAAATGTTGAGATAGTATGGACAGACTGCATGGAAGGGTGACTGGGTGATATCGGGCCATTTGGTTTAGGAGGGGAAACCATGGTTGCTGAGGCCAGCAAGGTGCTATGAGGATGACTTTCACCTTGGCCCTCCATGTTTTTATGAGCACTCTGAGGATGGGAAAGGGGGGAAACGAATAAATTAGGGGTGCGCCCATTTCAGGATGAGAGCATCCACAAAGAATTGCTTCCTCATGCCCGCTCTGGAGCAGTACAGTGGACATTTCTTGTTGGTCCTGGTGGCCTCTATATGGGGATGTCCCCAGCTCTGGAATCTCTCTCAAAACTGCATTGTCGACTTCCCACTCATAGTCTTGTGGTAGGGCCCTGCTGAGGGTGTCCACTGTGGTATTAAGGGCCCCGGGGAGGTGGGATGCACTTTTGCAGATGTCTCGGCTAGGCACCAGTTCCAGAGTGTTATGGCCACTTTGCAGAGGTCTTGAGATCGGGCACCCCCTCGCCTGTTTATATAGAACACGCATGCCATATTGTACATACATATTCTGACATGGGTTCCAGTAGTGTAGGGGAGTAATTGCAGACATGCTAGTCGTACCGCTCTGAGTTCAAGGACATTCATGTGTAATATGCTTTCTGATGAGGTCCAGAAACCCTGTGCCATAAGTCCTTTCATATGTGCTCCCCACCCAGTGAGAGATGCGTTGGTGATGATGACTACTGTGGGTTCTGAGCCTTGAAAGGGTATGCCTCTGCAGAGGTTGGACAATTTTGTGCACCACTGTAGTGATGTCTTTACGCGTGTGGAAGTGATAAGTATTCTGATCATCTGGTGGATGTGTGGCTTGTAGCTGAGTCAGAGCCAGCCCTGGATACACCTCATAAATAGGCATACACTGGGGACCACAGGATTTCACAATGCCATGTGACCTAGAAGTTGTAGGCAGTTGTGGACCATGACTGATGGCATCCCATGTAGGGAGTGTGCTAATTGGCTGATGCGGATATATATATTTTCTTAACGCCCTCAAGTCAAGTTTGTGCAGAATAAAACTCCAGAAGCCGAATTCGGGGAGTCATGGCCTTTGGTATCATTTTTCCTCAGGCCTGTTTGGGGAGACTGGGTCAGGGGTGAGAGAGCGCTTTTACCATGTGTTTGGTTGTATGTGGTCTCTTTTTGTGTTGTTAAGGTCATTGGTTCCACAGGTGCCACTGTGGGGGGGTAAGACACTGGTGGTGGCATCCATGGATATGGAGCCCAGGGAGCCATTGGAGCTCTGGTAAGATCAGGCTAGATAGGATTAAATGACATTCCTGACACCTCTGTGCGTGGGGAAGCTGAGGTGAAAAAACATCTGTCGTTGTCTTCTCCCTCCATTGATAGGGTGGTGGGTGATTCTGAATAATCAGAGAATGGAGAGTGACATTGTCTACCTGGACTCAAAATCGGAGAATTCAGTGTAGAGGAGATTGTCAAGTCCTTATGCTCCCTGTAAGTCATAATGAGAGTGTGTGGCAGAGAGCAGTGCTGCTGCTGAGAGTAATGCCTGCAGTGCTGTAGAAGCAGAGCACGCAGCATGTGGGGTTATCACGGACAACAGGCGGCAAGGGCAGTGCCATGCGGCTGCTCTGTCAGCTGCTACAGTGCCATAGCGAGTGCCTGCAGCACCGCTGTAATTGGTGTGTGATAATTGGCATCGTACTCGGTACCGCGCTGTTTGAGGCAGGCACGGTGTGGCCTGTTGCCTCTGTGAGGGTGCTCTGTGTAGCACTTTTCTGTTTAATGCACAGGTCAGCCAAGGTACCTGGGCCGTCAAATGTACTGAGGCAGTGTTTGTCGGAGTTATCCAACTGTTTGCCTGCAGAGCGCCTCTTAGGCGGTTGTTATGGCAGCGAGTTTGACTGTCTCTTTGCGGGCACTGGGGATTTATCCCTTTTGGCTGTGTGATTCTGACCAGAGCCAGGCTCAGAAGAAGGCTGTTTGCTCTTGTCCACAAGAATCATTTTCAGGTGGATCTCTTGAATTGTGAGCGCGCGCACTTTGAGCTTGGCACAATGTGGGCAATCTCGTTGTGAATGTGAGTGCCCAAAGCACTTAACACATTTGTCATGGCCATCTGAGGCTGGCATTGCATCACTGCAGAGTGCACAGCATTTAAAGTCAAGTGATCCCATGCCATGGCAATGTTCAGGGGAGCTGACTGGCGTGAGTGGAGGTGGGATGGTTTTTAGAGAAACACTAATAACTTGGGGTAAGACTTGGGTTTAAACTAACTAAAATATCTTCCTAGAAGAGCTGAGGAGTGAAGAGCACTGGAGAGTTCTGTCTGAAGCTGGGGATGGTAGAAAGGAACTGAACGGAGGGTGGCCACGCATGCCTGATGGCACAGGGGGGCCTGCGCGCACTGTGCACCACGCATGCGTGGCCCCGATGCACTGCTAGCAAAAATCCATCTAGAGGCACTGGGACGTGGGGGGGAGAAGAAGAGGGTGAGGCTCTCTCAAAAATCAAAAAGGGGGATCGAGGCCAAAAAGTTTGGGAACCACTGCACTAGATCATGCCTGGTCACTGGAAAGTGTCAAGCTAGCAGTCTCCCTCTATTGATGGCTCTACTTCCATAACTCAACTGTTTACAGACAAAGGGATAATTGAGCACCGCCTTGTTTGTTTACATAACATGCATGGCTGAAGTGTTGTCATCTGCAGAATAGAGATCCAAACAACAAGTAGGAAAACAGTGCAGGCTAGTCACATGTTAGTTACGACAAGTTCATAAGGAACTTCAGATGATTATAAGACCATTGCCTTGAATCTGAAGGTAGTCTGAGGCATCTGTCTGAGGCATCAGTGACCAGCTCTGCTGCTGAGGAGAATGAAGGAGTATCCCTTCTCTCAAATTCAGTCGCCACTATTCACACTCCAACAGGCATTATCCATTTGTTTGTATAATACCTGGACAGGAGTCGATGGTCCTTAGGTATTTTGGCAACTGCAAATGGATTCTGGCAAGCAAAAGTACATATGTGCACATGATCATACAGGCTAGGAGTCTCATGTACTTGTCTTAGCCACACATAAGCACAACTGATAAAGGTCCAGAATCTTTCCTCTGACACACACGCTTTTGCCTCTCTGGCATAAAGAAGAGTTCCTACAAACTCTCTTGCCAGTAGCAGTGTGAGGGAACATTTCTCATAGTTCACCAGGATACTGAGAGAAAGAACAGGGAACGCATACAATCTAAGGCTGTTTTGGTCTCCTCCCAAGACCATCCTCTGATCAGCGAACCATCCAGGTTCAGGTAGACAAATCTGTTTCCTTTCCAAAATGAAGTTTTAAAACAACACAACAAGAAATGTTCAGTGGAAGAGGTCATCAAGTCCAGCACCCTGTACCAAGGCAGGATCAAGTAAATCTAGACAATCTTTGACAAGTGTTTGTCCATCCTGTTCTTAAAATCCTCCACTGATGGGGATTCCACAACTTCCCTAGGAAGAATAGTCCAGAGCTTAACTACCATTTCAATTAGAAAGTTTTTCATAATACCTAATCTTACTACCCCTTGCTACAGATTTAGCTCATTAGTTCTACATTCACTGGGCATGGAGAGCAACTGCTTCATAATAGTCCTTAACATATCTGAAGACTTATCAGGTCTCCTCTCAGTTTTCTTTCCTCAAAATTACACATGCCCAGTTTTTTAATCTTTCCTCAGGCCAGGTTTTCTAAAGTTTTTATCATTTTTGTTCCTTTCTTCTGGACTTTCTCCAGTTTATCATTTTCCCTAAACTCTCACACCCAGAACTGACACAAGACTCCATTAAGCACCTCACCAGTGCTGAACAGAGTGGGACAATTACCTCCATGTCTTTCAGAAAACCCATTCCATCACTCAGAGTGATATTAGCCTTTGTTGCAACACTGTTTACTCGTATTCAATTTATGATCCGCATCAACCCTCTGATCATTTTCAGCAATGCTACCACCTAGGCAGTCATTCCGCATTTTGTAGTTGTACATTTGATTTTTCCCTCCTAAATGAAGTACTTCGCATTTGTCTTTATTGAACTCTAAATCTTGTTTGATTTCGGACCAATTCAATAAGGTCATTTTGAATTTGAATTCTAATCCTCAAAGTTCTTGCAACTACTCCCGACTTGGTGTTTACCTGCAAATTTTATAAGCATAAACTTCACTCCATTAACCCAAATCATTAATGAAAACAGTGAACAGTAATGGACAGTCTCTAGAAAGGACTTAGGTTTATATTAAGTATGATTTGGATAATCATTGTGGTTCTAGTACTTTTTACCTTGTTTTAATTATTTTCCTTTTGTGTGTTTCAATTAATAAATGTCTTAAGTTTGGTTTGAGTTTTATAGTATGTTTGTCATGGTACTAAACAGGCTGGAGGTCCCTATATGCCAATCCCCAGACCTTGTTTAACACTGGACAGTAATTGGATTGTGCCTCTATAGTGCATCTAAAATAATTCATCAGCTCTCACTAGCTCCTAAGAAGTAACACACTAGGAAAAGATACATACATAAGGGGATATGATAGTAACGGGAGATATGATAGAGATCTATAAAATCATGACTGGTGTGGAAAAAATAAATAAGGAAAAGTTATTTACTTGTTCCCATAATACAAGAACTAGGGGTCACTAAATGAAATTAATGGGTAGCAGGTTTAAAACAAACAAAAGGAAGTTTTTCTTCACTCGGCGCACAATCAACTTGTGGAACTCCTTGCAAGAGGATGGTGTGAAGACCAGGATTTCAACAGAGTTCAAAAAAAGAGCTAGCTCAGTGTTTCTTAAACTGTGTTCCGTGTGCCGCGGAGAACAACAGAGTTCAAAGGGCCGCCCTTAAAGGGGAAGGAGACTTTTTTTAGCTCAACCTTCCCCCCAACTTTTTTTTTGCGTTCAACAAAAAATCCTTGTCGTTCTTCATAAAAAAATTGTTTGGTGTTCCTCAGTCTTTAAAAATTTAAGAAACACTGAGCTAGATAAATTCATGAAGGTTACGTCCATCAATGGCTATTAGCCTGGATGGGTAGGAATGGTGTGTCTAGCCTCTGTCTGGAAATGACAGGAATGACAGGAGAGGGATCACGTGATCATTACCTGCTCTGTTCACCCCCTCTGGGGCATCTGGCATTGGCCATTGTCAGCAGACACAATAATAGGCTAGATGGACCTCTGGTCTGACCCAGTATGGCCGTTTTTGTACAATGTGTTCTAGAATTTACCAGACATCTTTGTCTCACACACAGGAAAGAGTGGTTATTTATGGTCAACAGTAATTTTTAAGAGACTTCAAAAATTCTATTTTTTAAAAAAGAATTTTCGTGAACCATTCTAAGATCATACATAGCACGATACTTCAGAAACAAGTTATTTCATGTGAATTTTAAAAAGTACTTTAAAACATACCTAAAGAAAATTTAAAATCTACTGGTTTACATCAATATACAATGTATAATAAAAACTTACCCTTTTTTCTATGTGAGGGTGCCAAATCTAAATCAACATTTCGTCTTCCACTCTAGATTAAAAAAATTAAGTTCGTTTAACTGTACAAGAAAAAAGTACCTCAAGATTTAGCTTTGTTAAAAATCTTCAGTGCTAAGTGAATTGAGATAAAGCAAACTATTTTAATTTATTTTTATATATATATATATATATATATATATATATATATATATATATATATATATATAAAAACAATTTGAGTTTAAAGAACATGACAGAACATAGCACATTACAGAAGAAATAATAGCTGTAACTAAAAGAAAGACTCTTAGCGAAACTTCATGATCCACATTACCCTAGGTGACATGTAAATCTAAAATCATGTTCTCCAGAATATTCCAGTTCTTCATGTAACAACATTTCTAAGGCTTTGCGTGGGGGGTGGGGGAGGGACTATGTACATAGTTTTAGCTGTATAAATGTCACTGCTGATGATGAACAACAGAATCAAACTAATCCATAATCATTTTAAAGTTAACTTTTCTGCAATCATTCATTTCTCCAATAGCAATGCATGTGGTTAGCTGTGGTTTCCTCTGTATATTCACAATGCTTCCAAGAAAAATGGCACATTTAAGAGATCTTTCATAGCTGAAAAAATATAGATATAGATCAAAACTGTGTAAAATATCAAGTCAGTTTTACCTACCAATGAATAACCTTCTTCATCTGATTCTGGCTGAGATAAATCAGATTCACTTCTTGATTTGATCAACCTATAGTTTGAACTAGTGTGGACTGAGCGACTCTCTGCAGTAAGACTTTCACTCCTGTCTCACAAAACACACACACAAAAAGAGAAAATTATTCACAAATGTTCTTTGTAGAATACAAAACTAAAGTAAATTAAGCAGCCATAGAATGTTGTACAAAGTCTCTGCTACAAATATTAGTTTCAAACTGTAATCTTCAAAAATTAACCTTTGTATTTTGAACATTAACAAGTGTTAGTCTGTAACGGGAAAAACTTAAAAAACAATGGAGAGACTGGCAGTACCTTAAAGACTAACAAAACATGTAGATGAGTTTTCGTGGGTACAACCCACTTCTTCAGATGACTGGACTATTAAAGTCCAGATCCAAGAGTAAAAATAAGGGAAGGCAAGAGGTGGGGGGAGGGGAAAAAGGGTAAAAAGAAAAAAAAAAAAGAGAGAAAAATAGTGTTCAAGTTACAAGAGGCTGATAAGAACAATTTGCACCTCTATTAAGTGCCCATAGTTTGGTTGGTCGGTTAAATGATTAGGATGTGGGAGCCGATGTGCGAGCCAGATGATATCTTTATTCATTTCTCTCTGATAAGAATCAAAATTGTAAATGAAGTTAAGTTCTAACCATTCCCTGTGTATGTGGCTTACGGAATTGGCAAGAAACAACACTAACTTTGAGAGCCATTAATGACATTGTCAGCAACAGCTGCAAAAACAATTCTATCATCATAATCAAAAAGGCTGGTGAAGGGGGTGCTATAGTCATCGTGAACAGAACAGATTACGAACAGGAGGTGATTAGACAACTAACCAACACTAGATTCTACAAGCTTCTCTCCTCTGATCCCACTAAGGAAAAAAAACACCCTAAAACAACTGCTCGTGAAGCTCCCTGTTACTGCTCAGGATCAAGTTCACACACACACGCCCCCCACCACAACCAGGAGTTTTCTATCTGCTACCCAAGATACACAAACCTGGAAATCCCAGATGACCCATCATCTCAAGCACTGGCACACTTACAATTACCTGGCTATATTAACTCTCTCCTCAGACCCTATGCTACCAGCACTCCTAGCTATCTTCGACACAGCACCAATTTCCTGAGAAAATTACAAAACATCAGTAAACTTCCTGGAAACACCATCCTAGCCACCATGGACATAGAAGCTCTTTACACCAACATTCCACATGAAGACGGATTACAGGCCATCAGGAACACTATCTCCAATGACACCACTGCACACCTGGTTACAGAGCTCTGCGACTGTCTTCACCCACAACTATTTCTGATTTGGAGACGATTTGTGTCTTCAAGTCAGCAGCACAGCTATGAGCACCAGCATGGCTCCACAATATGCCAACATCTTTATGGCTGACCTTGAATGTTTCCTTAGCTCTTGCCCCTAGTACCCTTACTCTACTTATGCTACATTGATGACATCTTCATCATATGAACCCATGGGAAAGAGACTCTTGAATTTCACAGGGATTTCAACAACTTCCACCCTCACCATCAACCTCAGCCTGGTTCAGTCCAAGCAACACACCTACATCATAATCATCCAGGAGTCCACCTCTAAAATCAGCCCCGGTGCGAATTCTATCCACACATCTACAGAAGTGATTTCATCACTGGACTCAACCACATCAGCCATCACATCAGGGGCTAATTTAACTGCACATCCACTACTGTGATCTATGCCACCAAATGTCAGCAATGCCCCACTGCCATGTATATTGGCCAACCTGGACAACCTCTACGGGAAAAAAATAATGGACACAAATCAGATCTCCGAAAAGGCAACACGCAGAAACCTATTGGAGAATACGTTAACCTGCCTCATCACCCATTAATGGATCTTAGAGTCACAGTGTTGTTTCAGGCGAATTCCACAAGGCAAATACACAGGGAAAGGTTGGGACTTAAGAATCAAACTTGTAAATGAAGTTATCAGAGAGGAATGAATACAGATATCGGCTGGCTTGCACACCATCTTCCACATCCTAATGACCAGGGCTCGACAATCTATTGAATCTACTCGCCCGTGCGCACATGTGCAATGTGGCTCTTGCGCATGTGCAGTGCGGGGCTGGCGAGCCGCTTTTGCCGCGGTTCGTCAAGCCCTGCTAATGACTTTAACCAAACAATGGGCACTTATTGAGGTGCAAATTGTTCTTATCAGCCTTTTGTAACTTGAACAATCCAATTCACTATTTTTCTCTTTTTTTTTTTTTTCCTTTTTCCTCCTTTTTTATCTCCGCCTTCCCTTATTTATTCTTGGATCTGGACTTCTAATACTCGAGTCATCTGAAGAAGTGGGTTGTATCCACAAAAGCTGATGGTACCATTTACATGTTTTGTTAGTTTTTAAGGTGCAGCTAGACTATTAGTTGTTTAAGTTTTTCCATTAACAAGTGTGTATGCTATATACCTATACTGCCACTAACGTTTATATCAGACAAAAGTAAGCACAGAGTCAAATACTGATTTATCTGACAACTCAGCTTTATTTGGGAGAAGCCTAACTAGGACCGACTCAAGACCAACAGGGGATATGATGACCATATTTCTCTATACTGAATATGGGACACCTGATAAAGTTACTCATATTCAAGCGAGTTCAATGGCAATCATTCAAGTTAACATCTAGTTGATTGAGCTCCTATTAAAAAGAAATACTGAGAAGCTGGAGTCTTTTTATATATACCTTAGGATTTGCATGGAGGGAAGTGACATGCACACATTCTTCTACACTTTTATATGGAGATGGAGGTGACTGACTAATCTGACCCAGCCCTCCCTAACCAATGCACTCCACCCTCCATGTCTGGCTGGGCTCCCAGGACAAACATGCCTCCCCTAGTACCTGGGGCCAATGTCTTTTCAAGGCAACATCGGGGGGGGGGGGGGGGAAAAGAGGGGAGGGAGGAAGACAAAGTGGCAAGCAGCAGCCTTTCAGCATTCTGTGGGAGGGAAAGGATGGAAGTTGCTTTCAGCTGAAGGGGGCTGGAGTTGGGGGCGGGGATAGGGATGACCTTGCTCATGTTTTTCTAGAGGTTATCTGTTCTCTATCATTCCCTCTCCCCACAATAGCTAGGAGTAGCTTGAACTTTCCTGCCCACATCGTGTAGAAAGGCAGCTAACCCCTGCAAGCTGCTGCTGGCCACTAACATAACCCAGAGACCTCCTGTATACTGGCTACAGCTCAGGCAGGAAGGAGTTTAAGCCCTAAGGTGCACTGAGCATCACGGCCCAGGTAACCACTGCAGGGGCTTTAGCAAACCCAATCACAGAGGTGAATCAGCAGAGGAGAGTACCTGGCAGACAAAGCAGCCTCACATCCCCACCACTCCAGAGCTTAGCTAAGGGACAGAAAAGCATTCCCATATCAGCACTGTTGTAAAGCTTTGGCACCTGCAGAGCTTGGCTCCTCCTGGCCAGTGCACTGGGCCAGAGGATCTTGAGCTTTCCCTGGGTGCCAGCCCAGCCAAAGGCAGTGGGGAAAGGAAGGAGCCCGCCAGCCAGGCTGTTTGGTGAGCTGAATGATCCGACCAGTTTTGCTCAGCCACCAGCCTTGCGTACTCACTCTATCATTAGCCACTGGATCCCCCCCACTCATTGCTGGTGGGTGGGCAGCTGGTGAAGAAGGATCCAGCCAGGAACAAGACCCATCAATACTGATCAGAGAGAAGACAAAAAATATGGGCAAATTGCCCATTTTTTAAAAAAAAGTAGGGAAACCAGCATGAGGGCTTAAATATGGGACTATCCGTTTAAAAACAGAACATAAGAATGGCCATACTGGATCAGACCAAAGGTCCATTTAGCTCAGTAACCTGGCTGCCGACCGCGGCCAATACCAGATTCACCAGAGAGAGGGAACACAAGTAGTCATCACGTGATCCCTCTCGTCATCCATTTCCAGACAAACAGAGGCTAGGGACACCGTTCCTGCCCACCCTAGCTAATAGCCATTGATGGACACAAACAGCTGCTCACAAACAGGGAGGAACTAATAGGGGAAATAGAGGTGAGTGACAACCTGGGAAGCAGTGATCATGAGATGGTAGATTTCAGGATCCTGACCAAAGGAAGAAAGGAGAGTAGCAAAATACACATCCTGGACTGCAGAAAAGCAGACTGACTCCCTCAGAGAACTGATGGGCCTGGGATGCTAACATGAAGGGGAAAGGAGTCCAGGAGAGCTGGCAGTATTTTCAAGAAGCCTTATTGAAGGCACAGAAAGCAACCATCCTGATGCGCAGCGAGAAAAGCAAATGTGTTAGGCAACCAGATTGGCTTACCGAGGACATCCTTGGTGAGTTTAAACACAAAAAGGAAGCTTACAAGAAGTGGAAACTTGGAAACTAGATGACTAGTGAGCAGTATAAATATACTGCTAGAGAATTCAGGGGAGTTATCTGGAAGATGAAAGTGCAATTGGAATTGCACCTAGCAATGGATGTGAAGGATAACAAGAAGGTTTCTACAGGAATGTTAGCAATAAGAGGGCGATCAGAGAGGCTATGGGGCCCTTACTGGATGAGGGAGGTAACCATGATGTGGGAAAAGCTGAAGTACTCAATGCTTTCTTTGCCTCTGTCTTCACAGACAAGGTCAGCTCCCAGACAAATGCACTAGGCAACACAGCATGGGAAGGAGGTGGGCAGCCCGTGGTGGGGAAAGAACAAGTTAGGAACTATTTAGAAAAGCTAAACACACACAAATCCATGGGTCCGGATTTAATGCATCCGAGGATACTGAGGGAGTTGGCAAGTGTCATTGTGGAGCCTTTGGCCATTATCTTTGAAAACTTGTGGAGATCGGCAGAGATCCCGGATGACTGAAAAAGGCAAATGTAGTGCCCATCTTTAAAAAAGGGAAGAAAGACAACCCAGGGAACTACAGACCAGTCAGCCTTACCTCAGTCCCCAGAAAAATCATGGAGGGGGTCCTCAAGGAATCCATTTTGAAGCACTTGAAAGAGGAGAAAGCAATCAGGAATAGTCAACATGGATTCACGAAGGGCAATTTGTGCCTGACCAACCTGGTTCGCTTCTATGATGAGGTAACTGGCTCTATAGATATGGGGAAGTCAGTGGATGTGATATATCTTGACATTAGAAAAGCTTTTGATACAGTGTCCCACAATATTCTTGCCAGCAAGTTAAGGGAATATGAATTGGATAAATGGACTGTAAAATGGATAGAAAGCTGGTTAGACTGTTGGACCCAACAGGCAGTGATCAACAGCTCGATGTCAGGTTGGTGATCGGTTTCTAGCAGAGTGCCCCAAAGATCTGTTCTTAAACTGGTTTTGTTCAACATCTTTATTAATGACCCGGATGAGGGGATGGATTGCACCCGCAGCAAGTTCGCAGATGACACTAAGCTGGGGGAGAGGTAGATACACTGGAGGGCAGAGATAGGGTCCAGAGTGACGTGGACAGATTAGAGGATTGGGCCAAAAGAAATCTGATGAGGTTCAGCAAGGACAAGTGCAGAGTCCTGCACTTGGGACGGAAGAATCCCAAGAACTGGTACAGGCTGGGGACCCAATGGCTAAGTAGCGGTTCTGCAGACAAGGAACTGGGGATTAGAGTGGATGAGAAACTGGATATGAGTCAAAAGTGTACCCTTGTAGCCAAGAAGGCTAATGGCATATTGGGGTGCATTAGGAGGAGCATTGCCAGCAGATCCAGAGAAGTGATTATTGCCCTTTATTCAGCTCTGGTGAAGCCACATTTAGAATACTGTGTCCAGTTCTGGGCCCCCCACTATAGGAAGGATGTGGACCCATTGGAGAGGGTCCAGTGGAGGGTGACCAAAATTATTAGGGGGCTGGAGCACATGACCTATGAGGAGAGGTTGAGGGATTGGGCTTATTTGGTGTGCAGAAGAGAAGAGTGAGGGAGGATTTCATAGCAGCATTCAACTTCCTGAAGAGAGGTTCCAAAGAGAATGGAGAGAGGCTGTTCACAGTAGTGATGGATGGCAGAAAGGGGAACAATGGTCTCAAGTTACAGAGGGAGAATTCTAGGTTGGATGTAAGGAAAAACTATTTCACTAGGAGGGTGGTGAAGCACTGGAACGGGTTACCTAGGGAGGTGGGAGACTCTCCATCCCTAGAGCTTTTTAAGTCTAAGCTTGACAAAGCCCTGGCTGGGTTGATTTAGTTGGGATTGGTCCTGCTATGGGCAGGGGGGAGGGCTGGACTTGATGACCTCCTGAGGTCTTTTCCAGCTCTATGATTCTATAACCTCCATGAATCTATCTAGCTCTTTTTTGAACCCTGTTGAAGTCCTAGTCTTCACAACATCCTCTGCCAAGGTGTTCCACAGGTTAACTGTGCGCTGAGTGAAGAAAAACTTCATGTTGTTTGTTTTAAACCTGCTGCCTATTCATTTCATTTGGTGACCCCTAATTCTTAAATTAGGGGAATAAGTAATATTTCCACACCAGTCATGATTTTATATACCTCTATCATAGCCACCCTCCCCCCCTGCCCAAGTCTCCTCTTTTCTAAAGAGGACATCTTATCATCCTAACAGGGAACAGAAGGGTTTGTAAGTGATTGCTAATACCCTGTATTACTGTACATTATTGCTCCTCTGCATTCTTATTGGCCAGCACAATTGACAGCAACCTGAGCTGACTGATTTGCTGGAACTCTTAGTATGTGTTACATACAGTACCATACATTAACTAGAAACATTTAATATGTCTAGCAGGGTGGACATGACAACTAAGTAAGAAAGAACTGGACGGACAGGCACTAGATTCATTTAACCCAATAAATTCATCTCAAGGTCAATATGCTGAAAACAAAAGACACCAGAGACAGCTGTCCATGTTTTAATGGCTGGACTCCCATCAACCAAAAGGAATAAAAATGGCACTGAAATTATAAATTTTTATTAACATTTCAATTTAAATCAGTTTAAATGTGAAGCCATCAAAAAAGAGCTAGAAACACGAGAGGCTTTTCACAAACACTACTGAACGCTATGATAGAAGTTAAAAAGGTGATGTCAAGATAGATGTAATTTAAAAAATACATCTGTGTTGCTATCAATAGCTCAGATTATTAAAATGACTAGGGGGCCACACTCTTGTTCACTGTGCTCGCCAACCCCCCTCTGTGGGTAGGTGTTTGGCCGGGGGGAGAGGCTGGGTGTCTGGCCAGGGAGGAGGGGGCAGGCTGGGGGTAGCTGTGTGGCTGCAGGGAGGGGACCTGGGGTGGCCGGCGGAGGAGGGGGAGAAGGAGTCAGGCTCGGATGGCGGAGAGGGACCAGTGCAGCCTGAGGGTGGGGAGGGGGCCAGGCTCCGATGGTGGAGGGGACTTAGCGCAGTCCAGAGGAGGGGACTTTATACAATATTTCACTCCAATTTAGACAATAAAACTGGTTAGACTTCCTTTCTGGAGTTGTTTTGTCTAAACTCTTGAATTCTTTTTCTTTGTTATCATATTCTCAGTTTACCTTCAAGGATTATCTATCAAATGTTAAGCAATATTTTTGGAAAGAACTAGAGAAAAATTAACTACTTTAAATACAATGAATCCTACCTAGTCATAAGACCAATCCCCTCAGGAGTACTAGTTGAAGGTTGCTGTAATTGTCCTTCCTCCCTTCGTTTTTGGAGCTCTTCAATAACAGGGCTTACTCCTAAGATCAACAAGGCACATCTGTGGATCACAGAGTTGCATGCAGCAGTGTACACATCTTGACCCTCAGGAAGATCTGTGCTAACTCTTCGTTCCTGTTGGGACTGAGGAGGCTGATCATCAACTCTAGTCCCATTTCCAGTGTTCATCCTATCTCGATCCCGACTGCGAGCTACTTCACGGGCTGATAGGAAACATTGAAATATTTCTGTAACATGCAACACAAAAACAAGGTCTTAACTTATAGGCAAAGCTAAACAATTATAAAATAATCATAAATTTAGGCCAAACATTACCATTGGTAAGTGAAAAGTTTAACTATTTTTTCCTGACAGTAAAAAAGAATACATTAACAAGTACAGATCTACAAAAGAAGTTAACACAGACTAATTACTTAGTCTAGCATTTAGAATGTTAAATTTAAAAATGAAGGGGATAATAAAATCTGACATGTTGCTCAACAATTTCTTCTACAGTGCACTGTAATTTAATCATTTAACAGGGTGCAAGAAAGGAAATGATCAAAATTCTTTCACTCTGCTGAATGCCATCAAAGAATCAGAAAAAGGCAAGTCTACACTGTGAGCAAGTTACCGCTCACTAAACCAGCTCCCAGCACTGTAGCTTCCAAGGTGTCCACACTGGCATAGCGCTTGGTGCACACTAGCTCCGCAGTTGCTGTGCTCTAGGTAAACCATCTCAGCAAGAAATGTAGAGCTTGCTAGTGTCTGAATAGAGCAGTGGGGTGCCAGCGTGGACACCGTGGTGTAGTACTGAGTTCTGACTGGCCTGTGGTGCCCTCCCACAATGCTGGTTCTTGCCTCTCTGGTCATCTGTTTGACGTCTACTGCCCTGCTCTCAGGTGACTAACCCTCCGACCTGCCCCCTTCATTGCTCTGGAAATTTGAAAGTCCCTTTCTTGTTTGCTCAGCGACTCATTGTGAGTTCTCAATGCATCTTTCTAGCTGGCCATGCCTGCTCCAAACTCCAGGAGATCCCCTGTTTGGAGCCATGCCAAGTTGCTGGACCTCATCACTGTACAGGGAGAGGAAGCTGTGCAGTCCTTGCTGAGCTCCAATCACAGAAATTAGGATACTTAGAGGCAGATCTTCAGACATATGACTGAAAGGGGCCATGACTGGGACATACTGCAGCGCGGGGTCAAAGTGAAGGAGCAGCAAAATGCCTATCACAAGTCATGGGAAGCAAACCACCGTTCCAGTGCTGCGCCCATGAGCTGCTGGTTCTACAAAGAGCTGGATGACATTCCATACATGGATACTTCAGGGCTTCAGGAGCCATCCTACAGCAGACTGAGCCAGGAAGAGGAAATCATGAACAAGAATGCTGAGAGGGAGAGGTCCCAAGCCCAGAGGACAACTTAACATCCACAGATGCATGCAGTCAGGAGTTCTTTTGTAACCCCTATCAGGCGAGCCAGCTGCAGCAGTAAGAGGTTGTGGAGGATGTGCCAAGTAAGTGGGTTTGACTTCCAGAAGCACTCAAGTGAGTTGTGGGGTGTGGGAGGCTTGCAGAAAGGAAGCCTGAGTCTGTGTTTTGCTGCTGCTCAGATGCTGAACAGGTAGTTGATGCAATCTCTCACTTCATGGTAATCTGCCTCATAGATTTCATTAAAAGTGTCATGAAGCTGCTGGGCCACATGTCTGTGTAAATTTGCTGGCAAGGCTTGTGTGTTCACTGTCTTGCCGCTGTACCATTGGGGGTGGGAGGCCATCACTGCACAAAGACAAGCTGCATATGGGCCCAGATGGAACCTGCAGTCAACTAAAAGGCCCTCCTTTGCTTCCCTGCTCACTCTAAGTACTGAAATGTCTTCCAGGATGAACATAGCCTGTGGAAATTGAGTGACCATTACCAAGAATCAGGAGCTCCTGAAGTGTTCTCCCCAAGTCACACCTCTTAGCCTATAGTACAGTACTGCACCAAACATTCCCCTGCCTCAATGGTGAGCTGACCATTGAGAGAGTCTTGTATCTTATGTGCGCTCACCCCTGGGCAGCCAGTCAGTGCTAGGTATGTCAACAGTACTTGTGTTTAAAATGGGCAATGCTGCATCTAGTACTAACAATGGGCCCTCTGAAGGCAAACTGCAACATGTTACAAAGACTTAACCTAGGGATGGCAGTCTGCACAGATAAGCTTTTGATTGACACGCTGACTAATCCCATTAACCCAATATATCCCTGTACAAGGCCCAATTCAGCAAAAAGTATCAAAATTCCTTCAACTTTGGCAATTTTCTTTGCAGGTCACATTTCAATTATTATAGATTATTTAGATCAGGAGTCACCAACACGTCGATCACGTTCAACTGGTTGATTCTGAAGCCTTAGCCAGTTAATTGTGATTGGTGGGCCAGCGCAGCAGGGCTCAGGCAGGCTGACTGCCAGGTGCAAGCTCATCTCTGCGCTCCCCTTGGATGAAGGGGAACAGCATGTCTTTGCAAGATGTCCTGCACCTGTGGTTCCTATGGGGTGTGTGTCTCATGTATGCATTTTCCCCCAGTTGCCCTGGTATGCCGCTGAGTCCAGAGCCACCTGAAGGGATGTCCTTGCTATAGTACAGCCCTCCTCTGACAGGCCTCTGAACTACTGCTGGGTGTCACAGGGCAACAGCTCTTTATATTTGGAGAGTGCATCCCATGACTTAAAGGCATACAGACTGAGGATTACCTGCTGATTTGCGATCCTCAGCTGCAGGCCCCCTGCCAAGTAGACCTTTCTACAGAACCGGTCGATCTTTTTGGCCTCCTTCACATTCGGGTCAGAGGCCTGTTGACCTTGCCTCTCCTTTTTGTTGACAGCAGAGACCACAAGTGAGGAAGGATGGGGGTATAAGTATAGAAACTCACATCTCTTGGAAGGAATGAAGTACCCCCTCTCCATGCCCTTGGCCATCGGGGATTGGAAGCCAGAGTCTGCCACAAGTTTGTGTAGATGGACTGTAGAGTCTTTACAATTGGCACAGCTACTCTAGATGGTCCTTCTGGTGAAACGATGTCCACCATGGGGTCCTCTGGTTCCTGTATCTCCTCCATGGGGAGATTCACATTTTGGGTAGCTCTTGGTAAGTCCTATGGTTGACTGGAGCTGGACCAGCCATAGAGGTGCCCACCACCACTTCATCGCGGGGATGAGGATGAATAGGCCTGGGTGGCCCCACTGTCTCCCCCGAGTTCTGAAAGTTACTGGGTTCCATGACCCACATATGGTGCTATCTGGCATCTCAAGCTGGGTGGCCGAGCCCTGCGCTCAGGCGGTGGGCTATCGCATCGCAGTGGACGGGATTCTGTTGCAAAAGGTGCCTCTGAGTGGTGACGTGGGGATCGGGACCTGTGGCTTGTTGATGCAGTTGACCTAGGCTCACCCTGGGACCAATGATATGTCCAGGGGCATCCAGAAAGGCCACTGTATGCGGCCACTGCTGTTGCCATGGTGCTGGAGGGGTCCCATCCAATAAACCTCCTTCAAAAGCAGTTCAACACCACAACAGATTCAGACTGACTGTGATGATCATGGCAATGCTGCTAAGGCCAGTGCCACACAACGAGACCTCTTTGGCGACCTTGAGCAGTACCGAGAGAGTCTGGACCTCGGAAGCTGCCATGAGATCCTGGACCTCAACCTGGAATGGCAGATCAATCTCAGTGCTGGGCGTCAGTTGTCTGGTAACACCCTGGGGGTTGGTGTCGGTGGGGGAGAGCACTGCACCAGCGAAGGGGATCTGTCCAACGACGATGACCTGTCCCAGTGCCGTTCTGCAGACAGAGGTCTGCACAGCAGTGCCGACTTTCCCTTTAACAACCAGTATGGTCTCGGCAGTGGCAGTGACTCCTTGTGCTCCCTGCATGCTTTGGCCTCCAAGATATCTATGAGGTCTGGGCTGCCCCATAGGTGTTGGGTGCCTAAGGGGGAGTTCAGGACCTGCACTAGATTTCTCTCTCTCAGTATTTAGTTGCATGTCCGACTCGACAGTGTCGGTCCCCGTGCCAGAGTTGACGGCATGTGCTGGGCTTCTCACGCTGGGGTGTTCCAGCGTGGTCAGTCCTGTCTCCGTCAAGATTTATTGGGGGGAGGGAGGGAGGAAGCGGAAGGGATCTACCCTTATCCACCCTCCTGCTGCACAGTGCCGGTGAAGTGGATCTGTGCCTCGGTGCTTGGGTGCCCGGCGCCAAAGCTCACTGGTGCTAGAATTCTTTGGCCGTGCTCATTTCCAGTACATTATCGCTCACAGAAGCCAGAGCATTCCACACCAAGCTGGCTCCAGGTGCCAACTTCTTGGGGGATTTCAGTATCGATTCCATAAGGAGCTGCTGGAGCCTATACTCCCAGTCCTTTCTGGTGTGGGGCTTAAAACTTCTATAGATTGTGCACTTCTCAGTGCGAAGTTCTTCCCCCAAACAGCGAAGGAACTCGTGCAGATCGCTGTCCAGGGCTTTATAAAGCAGTGAGCAAGTGACCAAGGAGCTTGCGAACAGGACAGCAAGTATGGATGATGATAGATCTGCTATTTCCTGCACAGTGTGTGCCATGTTTGTCTTCCTCCAGGAAGAAAGAACGGATTTCATCTTCACTAAGTGCAAGCTGGTTTCCATTTTGGAAGAAAAAATTAGACGACAGGAGGCCCAAGTGTCGCCCCTACGCTCGATCAGAGAGGATGAAGACTACCTCGACAGAAGGCAGAATTTAATCCTGCAAGCACGGCAGGTGGAAGAGCCAGAGAGGACAATATGGGACCAGGAAGAGAACTGGCAGCATGTAACTTCTAGAAGGGGAAAAAGGCCAACACAAGAATCCCCCAATGTTATAGAATTAAGTAATCACTTTCAGGCTCTCTCCACAAGCTCTGCGGTGGTGAATGCTTCGGAAGGGACCACACAAGGAAGAAACCGCAAGGGAACACCATCTACTGGAAGGCATGGGATGCGTAGTCCTAGGGATGGGGGTTCCACAACCACCATCCCCAAAAGAAGATGATGGGTGGTGGTGGTCAGGGACTCCCTCCTAAGAGTGACTGAGCCATCCATCCGCCGTCCAGACCTGGAAACTCAAGAGGTGTGCTGCTTACTGGGAACTCGAATTCAGGATGTGACTGAGAGGCTTACAAAACTGATCAAACCTTCGGATCACTACCGCTTCCTGCTTCTCCATGTGGGAACTAACGATATGGCCAAGAATGACCTTGAGTGGGTTACTGTGGATTATGTAATGCTGGGAAGAAGGATCCAAGAATTCGGAGCGCAAGCGGTGTTCTCGTCCATCCTCCCTGTTGAAGGGAAAAGATTGCGCAAAGATTGTCGAATTCAGGAAGTAAATGCATGGTTGCGCAGGTGGTGTCGCAGAGAGAGCTTTGGTTTCTTCGACCATGGGACTTTGTTCCGGGCACAAGGATTGTTAGGAAGAGATAGGTTCCACCTAACCAAGAGAGGAAGGAGCATCTTCACAGGCAGCCTTGCAAACCTAGTGAGGAGGGCTTTAAATTAGGTTTGTTGGGGGACGGTGACCAAAACCCTGAGGGGAGTAGGAAAGTTCGGTTACCGGGAAGAAATGCAAAGAGGAACAAACAACAAAGGAGGACTCCTGCCCTATCTTATCCATTCGAATCAATCAACTGGTTATCTGAGGTGTTTGTAAACTAATGCGAGAAGTCTGGGCAACACACAGGAAGAACTGGAGGCCCTGGCCCAGACCAAGAAATATGATTTAAATGGGATAAGAGAGACTTGGTGGGATGAATCACCTGACTTGAGCGCTGTCATGGAAGGGTATAGACTGTTCAGGAAGAACAAGCAGGGGAGAAAAGGAGTTGCACTATACATAAGAGAGCACTATGTTTGCTCAGAACTCCAGTATACAGAGGGAGAAAAACCTGTTAAGAGTCTATGGGTTAAATTCAGAGGTGCAAACAACAGCAGTGATGTTGTGGTTGGTGTCTACTACAGGCCACCGAATCAGGTGGATGAGGTAGATGATGCTTTCTTCAGACAACTGAGAGAAGCTTCCAGATAGCAGGCCCTGGTTCTCGTGGGGGACTTTAATCACCCTGACATCTGTTGGGAGACCAATACGGCAGTACACAGGCAATCCACGACGTTTTTGGAGAATGTTGGGGATAACTTCTTGGTACAAATGCTGAAGGATCTGACCAGGGGCCATGCGCAGCTTGGCCTGCTGCTCACAAACAGGGAGGAACCAACAGGGGAAGTAGAGGTGGGTGACAACCTTGGAAGCAGCGATCATGAGATGGTAGATTTCAGGATCCTGACCAAAGGAAGAAAAGAGAGTAGTAAAATACACACCTTGGACTTTAGAAAAGCAGATTTTGACTCCCTCAGACACCTGATGGGCAGAATCCCCTGGGACGCTAACATGAAGGGGAAAGGAGTCCAGGACAGCTGGCAGTATTTTAAAGAAGCCTTATTGAAGGCACAGAAAGAAACCATCCCAATGCCTAGCAAGAGAGGCAAACATGGTAGGAGACCAGATTGGCTTACAGGGGAAATCCTTGGTGAACTTAAGCTCAAAAAAGGAAGCTTACAAAAAGTGAAAACTTGGACAAATGACCAGGGAGGACTATAAAAGTATAGCTTGAGAATGCCGGGGGGTTATCAGGAAGGTGAAAGCGCAATTGGAATTGCGACTGGTAAAGGATGTGAAGGATAACAAGAAAGGTTTCTACGGGCATGCTAACATGAAGAAGGTGATCAGGGAGAGTGTGGGGCCCCTAGTGGATGATTGAGGTAACCTATTGACAGATGATGTGGAGAAAGCTGAAGTACTCAATACTTTCTTTGCCTCTATATTCATGGACAAGGTCGGCTACCAGACTAATGCACTAAGTGACACAAGATAGGATGAAGATGGACAGCCCTTGGTGAGGAAAGAACAAGTTAGGAACTATTTAGAAAAGCTAAATCCATGGGTCCGGACTTAATGCATCCGAGGGTACTGAGGGAGTTGGCAAATGTCACTGAGGAGCCTTTGGCCATTATCTTTGAAAAGTTGTGGAGATCGGGAGAAATCCCGGATGATTGGAAAAAGGGAAAGGTAGTGCCCATCTTCAAAAAAGGGAAGAAGGACGATCCAGGGAACTATAGGCCGGTCAGTCTTACCTCGGTTCCTGGAAAAATCATGGAAGGGATCCTTAAGGCACTTGGAAGAGAGGAAAGTGATCAGGAATAGTCAGCATGGATTCATAAAGGGCAAATAGGGTCTGACCAACCTGATTAGCTTCTATGATGAGGTAACTGGCTCTGCGGACATGGGAAAGTCAGGGAATGTGATATATCTTGACTTTAGCAAGGCTTTTGATATGGTCTCCCACAATATTCTTGCCAGAAAGCTAAGGGAATGTGGATTGGATAAATGGACGGTAAGATGGATAGAAAAATGGCTAAAAGGCGCGCCCAGCAGGTAGCGATCAACGGCTCGATGTCAAGATGGCGGTCGGTTTCTAGCAGAGTGCCCCAAGGTTCGGTTCTAGGACTGGTTTTGTTCAATATCTTCATTAATGACCTGGATGAGGGGATGGATTGCACCCTCAGCAAGTTTGCAGAAGACGCTAAGCTAGGGGGAGAGGAAGACACGCTGGAGGGCAGAGATAGGGTCCAGAGTGACTTAGACAAATTGGAGGATTGGGCCACAAGATATCTGATGAGGTTCAACAAGGACAAGTGCAGAGTCCTGCACTTGGGACGGAAGAATCCCAAGCATTGTTACAGGCTGGGGACCAACCAGCTAAACAGTAGTTCTGCAGAAAAGGACCTGGGGGTTACAGTGGACAAGAAGCTGGATACGAGTCAACAGTGTGCCCTTGTAGCCAAGAAGGTTAATGGCATATTAGGCTGCATTAAGAGGAGCATTGCCAGTAGATCCAGAGATGTGATTATTCCCCTTTATTCAGCTCTGTTGAGGACACATCTGGAGTAGTGTGTCCAGTTCTGGCCCCCCCACTACAAATAGGATATGGACGCACTGGAGAGGGTCCAGCTGAGGGCAACCAAAATGATTAGGGGACTGGAATTGGGTCTGTATAGCCTGCAGAAGCAGAGAGTGAGGGGGGATTTGATAGCAGCCTTCAACTTCCTGAAGGGAGGTTCCAAAGAGGATGGAGAGAGGCTGTTCTCAGTAGTGACAGATGGCAGAACAAGGAGCAATGGTCTCAAGTTGTGGTGGGGGAGGTCCAGGTTGGATATTAGGAAAAGCTATTTCACTAGGAGGGTGGTGAAGCACTGGAATGGGTTACCTAGGGAAGTAGTAGAGTCTCCATCCCTAGAGGTGTTTAAGCTAGAGGTGTCTTGGCTTGACAAAGCGCTGGCTGGGTTGATTTAGTTGGAATTGGTCCTGCCTAGAGCAGAGGGCTGGACTTGATGACCTTCTGAGGTCTTTTCCAGCTCTATGATACTAGGGCACTAACAAGTGGCACACGATTTAAACCCTGGGGCATTACGCATGCCCCGGTGCCCTAGTGCCCGGTGCACTTGCCCACTGTTTCTTCTAATGCTGAAACTTTGCAACCGATTAATCAAGATCACAACAAAGCTACTAGGTACTAGGCACTTGCTAAGGCAAGAGCTGGGATGTTCCAACACCGTCACGGATGGTAAGAAGGAACTGAAGGAGGGCATATGGTATATGATAAAGCGGCGCCAATCTAGGGGTCTCCACAGCCAATCCTACAGGAGCTACTAGGGGAAAAGTTTCCGACGCTCATGCACACAGTGCGCATGCACCTGACTGGAATCAAAGTGAACAAACACTTGAAGAACAAACAGTAATGATTACAAATTAAGGAGGCACTTAACTGCATGTAAATTCTAAATCAATCCAATGTTAGTAATAATAAATTTGATTCCAAAATACAGAATAAGCTATATGAAATCAATTACAACATACATATACACGTAAAAAGTAGATTATATATACACACACACACACACACACACACACACACTATAATTAGTTTAAAACTTTAGAATAAATAAACCTAATGACAATTTGGATGTCTGGAGTAAAAACTTTTTTTTCCATTTATCCTTTCTTAAAAAAAAAAAAAAAAAAAAAAAAAAAAAAAGTTCTGTGCTTTCTAGAAACCATGAACTTGCATTCATACAATTAGTGTCTACTTACTTCCAGCTGTCATGACTTCATGTTCTCTTTCTTCCTCTTCATCTTCTTGTTCAGGATGCCCTTCTTCTCTGTCTCTCTCTGCCTGCTCCTCCATTTCTGCTTCCTCATCAATGGTCCGAGTAAAAGAATGCTCTTGAGGATCAACATCTGCAGACTCCTGGTTTTCTGACATCTAGACAAAGGTGTTTAAGTTAGTGAAATCTCTTCTCACCAAATTAAAATCTGTAATGTTGTAATGTGGCTACTGCTTCAGAAAAGGTTGGACACCACTGTTCTACTCCATCAGCAAATAGGGGAGTTTTTAAACGTCAACTATTACAAATCATTTTTAAGGTGAGCGAGACCAGATAACCTGCAATACAGAGTACAAAAATATTGGTGTAGCAGTCAATATCTTTCTAAAGCACACACAAAAGCTCAAGTAGACATTATGTGCGTCTAGACTGGCAAGATTTTGCACAAACGCACCCGCTTTTGCGCAAAAGCTTGCCAGCTGTCTACACTGGCCGCTTGAATCTGCGCAAGAGCACTGACTTTGTAATGTACAAAATCAGTGCTTCTTGCGCAAATACTTTCCCGCTTCCACTCAGGAAAAAGCCCTCTTGCGCAAGAATACTTGCGCAAGAGGGCCAGTGTAGACAGGGAAGAACTGTTTTAGGCAAAAAAGCCCCGATGGCTAAAATGGCAATCGGGGTTTCTTGCGCAAAATCGCATCTAGACTGGCCACAGATGCTTTTGCGCAAAAGCACTTTTTGCGCAAAAGCATCCGTGCCAATCTAGATGAGCTTTTGCGGAAATACTTTTAACGGAAAAACTTTTCCATTAAAAGTATTTCAGCAAAATCATGCCAGTCTAGACGCAGCCAACGAGTTTTATGCAGAATTACTGGGTGAGATACTCTGTTGTCCTGGTATATCATAGGTCAGAGAATTTGACCATACTATATCCTTCTAGCATTAACACGATGTACATTTCCCTATCCCTCAAACTCACAGTTGCTACTTACTGACAAGTAGATAACTTTCTACAAATACCTAGCGGTTTGAGAACACTCCTGAAGCACATGCCTCAGCTACACAACACAGAATAAGTATATGACAACTTTTAAAAGTGACAAGATGCAGACTAACGTATCTGCAACTGTACTGCATTTAAAAGTTTCATTTGTTTTTCTTATTAAAGAAAAAAAATCCTGTCAGCTCTTTTATTGATGGGAGGTACTGATGTTAGTTTTTGCCATATTGAGTAGCTGGCTCTAAAATGGCTTCATCCACAGGCAAGACAAGAATATTTGTGGTAGCAGAGGGCTGCAGGATTCACAGGAGTTTATGCTGCACTGCCTGGAAGTCAATTTCCTGGGCTCTGGCCACTCTTCTAAAGAGCTCTTGAAACTGTTTTGGGTCATCAGTCAGAATTGGGACAGCTGGTATGACTGTCTTGTCCAGTGAGGAGGAAGAGTTCTGCAGAGGGGAACTTTGCTCGTCATCAGTGGGTTCAGGGTCTTCCTCTTTAGGAGGTTCTTCATCCTTCATCATCAACTCTGTCTTGGGTCCGGTGTGAGGGAGACCTGACTGCTCTTCTTGCTCAAGTAGATGGTGCAGTATAATGTTGTCTATACGAGGACCATTGGTTCCCATAGTGGCCAGTGCCCAGGGTAACAGGTGTCTGGGATGGCTACGGTTGCATATACCAGTGATGGAGTGATACATTGTGAGTCTGCTTCGCAAGTCCCAAGGAGGTCTTATCTGGGTAGGTGAAGAATGCTGGGAAGAGAACATACTATCCTGAGGCTGGGTATCTGGGTCACTGTAAGAGACTGATGGAGCTGGAGATAGAGGCGGATCATCAGAAAGGCAGGTGCTGAAGAGTGGTGATTGTGGCACTGAGTGAACCTGTATATCGCTGTACTGAAGGTACTGTGGCAGTGCCGAAAATTGGCTCAACATGGTCCTCTTTGGTGACGGTCTGGTCATTGTAGGCATCTTAAATGCTACCACTGAGGTCTGTGCCAGCATCGGTGCAGGTGAGGACAGCAGGTCAGTGTGGGTCTGCTTCAGAGGTGTAGCAAAGGGGGGGAGGAGAGGAGAGTTGCTCCCGGGTGCTACACTAGGTAGGCGCCGGGCTGCTCTGGCCCATGTGACACTTTTGAACAGAGACCCGGGAGTTGGCTAAGTGCTCCTGGCTCTCTACATGCTGCGAGCTGAGGCAGCAGGGCTGGGCGGCAGCAGCGACCACTTGAAAGGTTAGATTTCCTTACCCAGCCATTCCATTCCTCCGGTGCCTGGCTCGGGGGAGAGGGAAATGGGGGGAGGAGGGAGGGAAAGAAGACTTGATGGGGGGGAAGGGCGCTCCCAGCGCTGGGTGGGCCTGATTCAGGCGGAGGGGTGAGTGCATTGGGATGGGAGACCCGGGGGGGAGGGGGCGGGCTGGCTCAGGGGAAGGGGTCAGTGCATTGGGATGGGGAGATCCTGGGGGAGCTAGCTCGGTGGGAGAGGTGGGTGCATTGAAATGGGGGGACACTGGAAGGGGGGCCAGGCTCAGGGGGAGGGGTGAGTACATTGGGATAGAGGGATGGAGTGCTAGCTCTGGGGGAGAGGTGGATGCATTGGGGTTACTTATAATTTTTTTAAAAATACAATTTTTTTTTAACAAAAGGAAAAAATACTTAAAAAAATAATAGTCTGGTTACATTTTAAAAACTAACAAACATGTAGATCAGGCAAGTCAAACCTGAAGCCCACTGAGGGCCACACAAATAAAAACTGATAGAAATACATTTTCTTTGGGGTCCCCGAAAGCTATCAGAAAGTTGTAATTATTTTATTATTATAGATTATGTTTTCGGTACATTTCAGGTCTTGTTTTAATATAATACAATAATTGGATGTGTAAAATTGTTATTTACTCAAAATAATTTTTTAATTTAAATATAAAATTAAGGTACTTTTTAATTTTTTATATGATACATAACTTGTTTTGTTGAAATAAAAACAAGTATAGACCAAGTTCAATCAAATAGATTTCTGTGAAAATTTCAGATACTTTGTAAGTTCGAGATTTTGCATAAACATATAATTATTCGTGCAATTGCAAAAAAAATTGACATATATTTGATATAAAATTAATATACATTTTGTGATTTTATTTGGAAATAAATAAATAAAACCCAAAACATTAACAAAATATCCCCCTCCAGTCCCCCAGAGCCAGGCACTCCCATTCTAACCCAATTCCCCTCCGCTCCCCCAGAGCACCCCCCCGCCCCGGCTCTAACCCAATGCCTCCTCCCTCTCCCAGGCTCAGGAACTCCCAGCCCCTCCCCCCCATACCTAATGCCTGGGTCCTGGAGCCAGTGTCACCGCTGCCACACATTTCTTCCTCAGGAGCTGGGGAGGTCTGAGCACAGTAGGCAGCTTGCCTGTGCAGAGCAGCCCGGCAAGGCGTGATCTGCACTCGGCCACATGCGCCTAGCGGCCAGTGGGCCACACTTTATTATAAAATGTGGCAGGCCACAAAAAATTTCTATTGGGCCACATGCAGCCTGCCAGAGGCCCATTTGACATGCCTGATGTAGATGGTATCATGAGCTTTTGTGGGCACAACCCACTTCCACCCACGAAAGCTCATACCACCATGTACATAAGTGGTGGGCAATAATTTTTGCCCGGGGGCCACTTCAAAAATGTTTGAAGTAGCCCTGGGTCACCGCGGAAGGGACAGGGCCTAAATAGGAAGGGGCAGGGCTACACAGACCATGACTGGTCTGGGGTGGGGGAGCCCCTTTGCCCCCTCCTTCCCACTAGGCACCCATGTCTCTTATAGGGCAGGAGGCGGCTTCAAGCGCTCCCAATCAGGGCTTGAGGGTGGGGGAGCGCAGGAAGCCTCCTCCTGCCTTGTGAGGAGTATGTGGCACTTGGAAGCGCCGCGTGCTGCTTGCAGGGCAGCGGCAGAGCAGAGAAAGCTTCATGTGCTCCCCCGCCCCCAAACCCTAATTGGCCTGGGGTGGGGGAGCAGCAGGGCCTCCACAGACCAGATACAACTCATGGAGGCCCTTTTGCCTGCCCTTGATCTACATGTTTTGTTAGTCTTTAAAGTACTACTAGACTTTTTTGTTGTTTAAGTTTTTCCTGTTACAGACTAACTCGGCTACCCCTTTGAAGCTTATAAAAAAAGGTTCCATACTAAACCATTCCTCTTTTCCTCCCTGTTTCCTTTCTCCTTTGGCAGTTGGGCAGTAAGGAGTTTTGGTAAAAATGTATCAGACATGCACACAGTGCCCGCTCTACCTCAGCTGGTGCTGGTTAATCAGAGCCTCAATTCTAAAGGAGTTGGCATTACTGAAGTGATAGATCACCCCACGTTTTGTTGCAGATTTTCCATCTCCCAGTCATAGCAAAGACTTGGGATTAACATGGCTCTCTCAACTAAAAGTCTTATACGTTTTCCGATGTTGTGATTGTGAACACCTGGAGAGGCAGTCTGCTCAAGGCAAAGTTGGCCTTGAATCTTGATATCTATGGCTTCAGTTGAATGGCTTGTGTGAAATTTGGAAGAGCAGCTCAGAGAGACCTCTCTCCTTTACTTAAGGATAGAATCTCATGGCAGCCTGAAGGAAAAAGTCCTCATGGCAGACAAAGCCATGCTTGCAGGGTATCCTCAGCCTTAGGCTACTTATTGCTTCAAGTGCCTTCAAGAAAGTGAGGGTGATTCTTGTGTTGTGTGTTAGTTTTATTTAAAAGTTTTCAGGGTGTTATTTTAACAGGTAAATTAATCTCTTACATTCATAACTCATGTAGTTTTTTGCTGTGCGATAATGTGAAAAACAATTAGGTTAACTAGGTAAGTAAATGGGCAGTTAGGAAGCATTACAGATTGCTTACAATAAATGTATTAGATATCTTGTTAGTCTTTAAAGTGCTACATAACTTTTTTCTTTTTGTTTTACCAAGATCAGACTAACAAGGCTACCGCTCTAGTACAATAAATTTGATATGCTCAAAATCTTTTTTTACTCTTTATTCATTAAAGCAATGGGTTCCTCATTGCTATAACAGTGGTTTTAAATGCCTGAATGGAGTGATGAAATTCATATTTAGGTTGTATAACTAACTCCTCTCGTGTTTTATAAAACGTACATATTTAAGAATTTGACATTTTTTATGTAAAAGACATGAAGCTAATGAGAATGGGATATGAACAAATTAAAGAGAAAAAATATTTAACAGAATGTAAACCACAAAACTATATAATTTATATTTCTGTAGTTAGTAAAGTAAGTAATCCATTAAATAATAAATATCTAAGAGGTGGATTATTTACAGTGGTGTAATGAGGAGGGGGCAGCGGGAAAGTGCCACACTAGTGAGGTGCCAGTATAGTCCCCCTACACTCTCCCTGTCATCCCTCTGCTTGCCTGCTCCTCCTCTGCCTGCTGCCACCGGCTGGAGCTACCTCCTTCCTGCACCTCTGCCCCCAGCCCAACCCCCTCCACCTCTACCAGAGGGTTAGTGTGTGGGGGACCCAGCCTCAAACTGGAGGGGATCGGGTAAGATGCAGTACAAGGTCCCCCCACTCCTTCCAGGGACAGGCTCAGCTATGCACCAGATTCGGGGCCCCACCATTTGGTAGGGGTGGGAGTGAGGGGAAGGGGCCTGCCAATTTTACCCTGGCTACGCCTCTTGTTCGCTTTGGTGCCGGATCCTGGGGTGGTAATGGCTGGTACTGTTGAGGCGGCTTTATGTCTCAGCTTCAGGTCTGCCTGCTTCTGTGCCATCAACACCAATGCTGAGGCAGTGCCAGAGGCATCTGGTTTGTTAGTAGTGCTGATTCTGATGAAGCTCAGCACCGCAGGCAAAGATCGGGTGGGAGGAGGTGTGCTTCTGCAAAGTGGTAGAAGACTGAGGCTTGTCTTTATCTTTCGGACCAATCTTGTCTGAAGTAGCAGGGTCCTCACCTGAAGTGATTTCTCCAGCACAATCATTTTTATGTGGAATTCTCTGTCATGCGTAGTTCTGGCCTTTAAATTGGCACAATGAGGGCACTTGAATGGAACAAAGCCCTCTCCAAGGCATTTGACACAGGATGAATGTCTGTCAGAAGCGAGCATTAGGTCCTTACATGTATCACGTCTTTTAAATCTTAGTGAACTGGGTATTGTGGGTGTTCCAAGGGTTGACAAAAAATAGTGTGCCCTTGTAGCCAAGAAGGCTAATGGCATATTAGGTTGCATTAAGAGGAGCATTGCCAGCAGATCCAGAGATGTCATTATTCCCCTTTATTCGGCTTTGGTGAGGCCACATCTGCAGTATTGTGTCCAGTTCCGGGCCCCCCACTACAAAAAGGATGTGGACGCATTGGAGAGGGTCCAGCGGAGGGCAACCAAAATGATTAGGGGGCTGGAGCATATGACTTATGAGGAGAGACTGAGGGACTTGGGTCTGTTTAGTCTGCAGAAGCGAAGAGTGAGGGGGGATTTGATAGCAGCCTTCAACTTCCTGAAGAGAGGTTCCAAAGAGGATGGAGAGAGGCTGTTCTCAGTAGTGACAGATGGCAGAACAAGGAGCAATGGTCTCAAGTTGCGGTGGGAGAGGTCCAGGTTGGATATTAGGAAAAACTATTTCACTAGGAGGGTGGTGAAGCATTGGAATGGGTTACCTAGGGAAGTAGTGGAGTCTCCATCCCTAGAGGTGTTTAAGTCTCGGCTTGACAAAGCCCTGGCCGGGTTGATTTAGTTGGAACTGGTCCTGCCTAGAGCAGGGGGCTGGACTTGATGACCTTCTGAGGTCTCTTCCAGTTCTATGATTCTATGATAGGGGAGCAGGGGTCCAACAGGCAGGAAAGGCTCCAAACAAAAAAATTTCCATTTTTTAAGGAAAAAAGGGATTGGTTAAAACTGGGGTGAAGGGAATTCAAGGTTCTAACTATTGCTGTTTTCTGTATGTAAGAAGGTGTCTGTGTGGAGCTCCATCTGCTGTCGAGGACAATAGAGAAGGAACTGAGGGAGCAACACTGAGTGCACAGTCAAGCGCCAACGGCACCACAGACTGAGCATGTGTGGCACAACAGAGTATTGCTATGAAAAGTCTCTGAGCACCAGCATAAAGATGCACCAGCACCTAAAGTGGAGCACAGTCTCCATTTGCTAAAAAACTAATATTCTGTTTGCTTTCATTCCTTGGGACTCAACCTTTCATTGCCTGTACTGAACTTGTTCAAGTTGAACTGGGTCCTAAGTCAATATCCTATTGGGTTTCAGTAGGTTGGAAGGTTTAAGCCTGTCCACTGCTAAAGGACCTTTCCCCAGCCTATGTGGAGGATCCATGGGTCCAGAACTCAACTAATTACAGAGGACAATAATCAAGTAGATATTTTTCATTCTTACCCATCTGTCTCTTGAGGATGATCTAGTTTGAATAAGTTCCATATTTTTGCAAGCAAGCAAGCGACTCCGAACTTTATACACACAGCGATATACTTCCGCCAGGGCTTTGCCTGGCTGATATCTACAAAGAGTCATAACAGAAAAATCACAGAAAGCTTAATAACAAAAGAAAGTCAAGATTTAAACACGGTTTCAAGTTACTTGCCTGCTCTCACCACATGCTTGACTCAGTAAATTTGTGTGTTTCAGAAGAGCTGCCAGAACAAATCTAGATACTGTGTCCAAGAGTGACTCATTACTTAAGGTAGCACTGTCCCAATCTGAAAATTAAAAAAAAGTTACAATTTACTGGAATTTCCAAAAATTAACTGACTACATTTTAAATCAACATCAGTTACAAAATTACATAAAATCTTCCTGCTGCTAGACTTTTTGCTCATTTATAAATAGATTTAATGATTATGACATAAATTAAGAGTACTGATTAACACAACACACAATGTAACCAACAAGAGTGGATTAAAACAAAATCCTTAAAAACGCCAATGAAATTTTAAATAAATCATGTTAATTATAGCATCGTTTGCTTAAATGAACTGCTAAGAACTAACTGAAATGAATGTTGACAGACTTTAAATATACTTCAAAAAGGAGCTTTCCAGGTATACACCTTTCATTATTCTTTACTTAGTTTTCTATCAGAACATTATGAAAATATAGTTTTACTTCTTAATAACGTACGTAAAGATTGTTTGCAGTGGTGTTGTAGCTGGGTGGCCCCAGGATATTAGAGAGAGGGTGGTGAAGCCCTGGAATGGGTTACCACCTAGGGAAGTGGTGGAATCTCCATCCCTAGAGGTTTTTAAGTCTTGGCTTGACAAAGCCCTGGCTCGGTTGATTTAGTTGGGATTGGTTGGGCAGGGGGCTGGATTTGATGACCTCCTGAGGTTTCTTCCAGCTCTATGATTATATGAGCAGGGCTCGACAAATTATTCACCCGTGGCAAGTAGATTTTAAGCCGGCAGGGCAGCGCATCGTGGTCAGCGCATGCATAGCGTGTGCAGCCCCTTCTCCACCCCAGTGGTCGACTCAGGGCTGGAGATGCCCATCGTCACCCGCCGAGGGAGCAGAACCAGTTGTGGGGAGGAGGAGGACCCAGACACGGCCAGCACAATCACCATGGTGACCCTGAAGCTGCTACTCCACAGCCTGGATGTGCCCCAGGCATCCTCCGAGGCCAGAGAAAGAACATGAGGTAAGTGAGATTAGTTACTGACAGGGTAGAGGTGGTGGGTGGCATGGGGCTGGGGCACACTCCTCCCGGGACCTTCTCGGCCTGGGGATTGTGCTGCAGTCTGTGCACATGGATGCACATACAGCGCCAGTCTGGGCCACGCAGCATATGCTTAATTACAGTCCATAAAATTATAAGGGAAGCTTTCCTGAATTAAGACCTTACCGAGGACTGCACAAATGTTAATGTGTTTGAGTGAAATTCCCACCCATGAAAAGCTTCAATATTGTTGCAGGCCTTCTGGGTTCCCCCCCAAAAAAACTTTTTGCAACATTTTCACAAAAATGTCTATTTTCACATCATAAGAACTTAAGAATGGGTCAGACCAAAGGTCCATTTAGCCCAATATCCTGTCTGCGAACAGTGGCAAATACCAGATGTCCCAGAGGGAGGGAACACAACAGGTAATCATCATTGGATCCCTCTTCTGTCACCCATTTCCAGACAAACAGAGGCTAGGGACACCTTTCCTGCCCATCCTGGCTAATAGCCATTGATGGATCTGCCCTCCATGAATTTATCTAGCTCTTTTCGGAACCCTGTTAAAGTCCTAGTCTTCACAACATCCTCTGGCAAGGTGTTCCACAAGTTAACTGTGCACTGAGTGAAGAATATCTTCCTTTTGTTTGTTTTAAACCTGCTACCCATTAATTTCATTTAGTGACCCCATGTTCTTTTATTATGGAAACAAGTAAATAACTTTTCCTTATTCACTTTTTTCACCAGTCATGATTTTATGACTCCGTCATATCTCCCGTCTCCTCTTTTCTAAGATGAAAAGTCAAAGTCTTTTTAATCTCTCTTCATATGGGATCTCTTTCAAACTCCTAATAACTTTTGTTGCCCTTTTCTGAACCTTTTCCAGTACCAATATATCTTTTTTGGGATGAGGTGACCACACCTGTACAAAGTATTCAAGATGTGGGCATACCATGGTTTTATACAGATGCAGTAAGGTGTTTTCTGTCTTATTCTCTATCCCTTTTTTAATTATTCCCAACATTGTTTGCTTTTTTGACTACCGCTGCACATTGAGTAGATGTTTTCATCCACAATGACTTCAAGATCTCTCTGTGTAGTTATAGCTAAATTAGTCCCCATCATATTATATGTATAGTTGGGATTATTTTTTTCCCAAAGTGCATTACATTTCATTTATCAACATTAGATTTCATTTGCCATTTTCATTTGCCAATCACTTAGTATTGTGGGATCTTTCTGAAGCTCTTCACAGTCTGTTGTTTTGTTTTTTTTAACTATCTTGAGCACATTAGTATCATCTGCAAATTTTGCCACCTCACTGTTTACCTCTTTCTCCAGATCATTTACAAATAGGTTCAATAGGATTGGCCCCAGTAGGGACTCTTGGGGGACACCACTAGTTACCTCTCCATTCTGAAAACTTACCATTTATTCCTACTTTTTGTTTCCTGTCTTTTAAAATCAAAGTGACATTTCATAAATTTAAAAAGTTAATTTTAAACTTAAAAAGAGAGCCATGAAGTGAATTGCCTGGTTTTGCTACAAAATAATCCTACCAACAAGCAAATTCAATAAAATCTAATGTGTTTTTCATAGAAGTGGATCAGTTCCACAGAATCAAAAAATGTATAAGCCACATATGAACAATACTGATTTCCTAGCAAAAAAATATATATATATATATACACACACACACACACACACACACACACACACACACACACACACACACACACACTTTCAATATTAAAAGTAAAACTAATCTACAAAAGAAAATGTTCATACAGTAATTCCTCATTTAACACTATAGATATGTTTCAGAAAATGATCGTGTTAAGTGAAAACGTGTTATGCAGGGTCAATTTTCCCATTGAAAATAATGGAAAAGTGTGGGTTGCGTTTCAAGCGGTGGTGTCTGTTGGGACGAGGACATAAGGTTGGGGGAGAAAGAGGACTGGGACTGAGTTACAGCAGGGACGGGAGTGTTTGGCTCTGGGGAAGGGAAGGGGATGAGAGGGGAGGGGGATTGGGTTGGGAGTATGTCACTGTGACAGGTCTGCCGGGACCTGCACTGCATCCGGTGTGGGTGGCATCGTCGGGGAATGGCGCAGCAAGCGGCGAACCCTCCACCGCTTTGCAGAGAGGCGGGGGAAGCCCTGCACAGCCACTGGCGATGGGCCTGCTGGGGAAACCCACCCACCGGCCTGCAAGCAGGGGCGGAGGAGAGGGGGCAAGGCGTCCGGCGAGGGGGAGTCGGTGGTGAAAGGCACAGCGTGAGGCAAACCCTCCGCCGCTTTGCAGGGAGGCAGGGGAAGCCCCGCGCAACCGCTGGCAACGGCCGGCTGGGAAAATCGTGTTATTCTGGGGACAGTCGTGTAATTCAAAAAATGTTCCTCCCCCCCAAAAAAAATCGTGCTATCGTGAAAACATGTTAAGCAGGCACGTGTTAAATGAGGAGTTACTGTATGTCTATTTGGAAATGAAATATAACCACCACCACCTTCTTCACAGTGAGGGCCCTACCAAATTCACAGCTGTTAAAAATACATTAGACAGTGAAATAGGATCATAGCCATAAAGTATGCTAGTCTGTGAAATTGACCAAAATGAATTTCATAGGAATGTTATATACAAATATGAAACCAAAGCAGCCTTTTTGGATCTCAAACCTTACGCTCAGGGACTAGAGTTTTCTATAACCACGGAATTCACATCTTGCTGATGACTCATGATTCCAAGTCTTTTATTTTTAAAAATAATGATTCTAGCCATTAATGTTACAATGCTATAGCCTTGAAAATGTGAAATAAGCCTGGCTTAACTGAGTCTGCAGACAACCTAAAAGAACAGAAGTGGCACAAAGTGACAAATCATGGGAGAACCCCATGGATTCCAAGCTCAGGAATTTGTTTTCCAAGACACCTTGGAATTCTGCTTCAACTGTTTCAATCATATTCTCCATTTTGCTGTAAGCTGTTGCCCAATATGTTGTTCTGTCCCCTTTCCCAGCATGCCTTTGACTGCAACTGCCTCTTTCTCCAGCTTTCTTCACAAGAGTGTTATTGGATGACAGCATACTCAATGTATTGTCCCATGCAGCTATTTGACAGGAGAACTGGGGAGCTGGAAATGGAGTGCAATTTACAACCACTGAATAAGGACACTCAGAAATGTATGATAGTAAGATAAGCAATACAGAAGATCAAAAAAGTGCTACTTTTTTGTGAAAAGATTTGTGGGTTATGTGTTCCTGTTTTTTCTTTAAAAAAATTGAAATAAAAATTTCATTGACCTGTTCTACTAGAAGAATTAGATTCATTTTATAACAATGCTTACTACCAAATACAATCCTTCGCTGTGTGTTTGTATGTCTGAATTGCATAGGATTACAGGTAACCGAAATTATGTTGCCATAGAATTTAGAGATGTAGCCGGGCAACAAGGCTAATCATCTGAGCACTGCAATGTAATTATTCTGCACATATTGTTATCTTCCAGATTTATACGACATGCAGAAGTCTCCTACTTTTGTTTTCATCATCTTACCTTTACTAATAGCATAGTCTTGCATACTAAGCCAGAGACTACGGGCTGGCTCTTTTGTACAACCTAAGGCCAAATCAACAAAGACACCGATCTCCGGTCGCAGCTTATAATCAAATGGCTTCTGTTCTTCATTTCCAGAGAGGGCCACTTCCAACAGGGAACTCATGCATTTGTCTATAGGGAAATATTTAGGTTTTAGATTCTGTTGATTTTGATAAGCACATACATTGACTTTTTGCAAGCTACTGAAGAGGTACAGAAAGGACATCCCAATGATCACTTCACAACACAAGGAAAAGCCCTATAACCGATGCTCTTTCTACTCCTCAGGACAAGGAATCTCCCTGTCCACAAGTATAAAGTGACCATTCCCACACTCAATGCCATTGCTCAGTATCAGGACTCCTGCCCCTCCATATATTGAACAGAATATATCCAGAAAGAAGAGTGACAGCCATCCCATAACTGCATAAAATTTCTACACTTGTTACCCCTACTGCTGTAACATCATATAGTTATTCTGAATTTTTACTTTATTACTTTCCTTTAATAAATTATGTACAAGGAAGATTATCCTTTTGGACAGTAAATATGAATAAGTGCATTCTTTGCTTCATTTTTTGTTTCTTTAACAAAAATAAGTTTCAAATTGAAATGATACAACTCAGTGAAAAAATAAAGCTTGTTATTTTTTCTTTGAAATCTGAAAGTTGATTTTTCTGTTTATAAATATCAACGCCCCTACATATCAAGGATGCTCTAGACGGTGCTTGGTCCTGCCGTGAGGGCAGGGGACTGTATTTAATTATCTCTTGAGGCCCCTTCCAGTTCTAGTATTTTAGGATATGGTACAATTTAGATTTACTTATAAACATCCAATTTCCTACTTATTCATGTTAAGATGAAGACATCAATGTTTAAATGGCAAACCATATAACAAAGATCTTCCTGAACCTGTTTAGACATTTCAGAACTAAGCCTAATGATTTACTATATTTTGGGTGAAATGTCATTTATGCTCATTTAGCTAGGATCTCTTTAAAGGGGAAGGAGGGAAGGTATACCAAAAAAATATATAAATTATTTCTTAAATGAAATATAAAGGATTCCACATTAAATCAAATCTTACTAAGTATATAGGCAATTTAATATAACAAAAAAATGTACAGCGCTTAACTGGTGGAAAAGTTATGTCAAAAGTTTAGAATGCATAATGGTAACTATTTGCCAATTTTATTCTTTTCTTCCTCCTTTCCACCCATTCCCAGGAATACACATGATGTGACTTGCTTCTTCTAGCCAAAATCATCCTACTAACATGGTGTTAGGGTCTACCACTATTTTAAGTACAAGTATTTCCCAAGGCTGCTTAAACCAAGTGTAACAAACTCTACTTAAAATTGCATCACCTACACAGGGATTCCTAATATTGCTAACAATCTCTGGGAGGGACTTCAAGACAGCTAAAAAATTTTTCATGAAGGCTGGAAAGCAAAGATCTAGATCTCCTCCTGTCTATTCTTCTAGCGTCTCCAAAAGTTTGAGAGGATAGCAATACACTGGTTCAAAACTGTGGTAATTTTTAAACAGCAATCATGAAAAATTATAAAAACCTACATACAATTATAAAAACCTACATACAGGAAGTTTACATTTAACAATTAAACAAGTTACCTAAATGAGGCATATCCATTTCCATTCCATCACTGAACAGTGGCGTTTTTAACCAATAGGCTGTATCTTGTTCTTCAGAGGAAATATGGGATCCCTGAAGCATTCCACCAAGACAGCGCCCAATAAGTAGAGCAACAGTTCTCTCTAGATCAACAAGCCATACCCAAGATTGGGCAGGTTGTGGTAAGGGCACTCCAGCAGGATCAATTAGTTCAGGTCCGCCTAAAGCATTATAAATAATTATTCAAAATGGATTTAATTTTCAATTCTGAAAAACAGACTGATACAAAATTTAATAATCTGACAATTTATTTCTTTGATAAAGGGCATACATATATTGTTGTCCTCGGGTAACTTATTGGGAGGCAAATATTTTAGATTTGATCATTCTCTTTGGAGCTATCCAATTACTTTATCCCCAACCTTCCTTGTACAGGAAAGATGGTTCAAAATACAGTAATTCCTCATTTAACACTATAGATATGTTTCAGAAAATGATCGTGTTAAGTGAAAACGTGTTATGGAGGGTCAATTTTCCCATTGAAAATAATGGAAAAGGTGGGGGTTGAGTTTCAAGCAATGGTGTCTTTTGGGACCGGGACATAAGGTTGGGGGAGGAAGGGGACTGGGTTACAGCAGGGAGGGTAGGTGTTTGGCTCTGGGGAAGGGAAGGAGAGGTGAGGGGATGGGGACTGGGTTAGGAGTTGCCTCTGTGACAGGTCTGCCGGGCCCCGCACTGCATCCGGCGAGGGGGTGTCACCGAAGAACAGCGCAGTGAGCAGCGAACCCTCAGCGGTTTTGCAGGGAGGCGGGGGAAGCCCCGCACAGCCACTGGCAATGGGCTGGCTGGGAAAATCATGTTATTCCGGGGACAGTCGTGTAATTCAAAAAATGTTCCCCAAAAAAAAAAAAAAAAAAAAAATCAAGCTATTGCGAAAACGTGTTAAGCGGGAACGTGTTCAATGAGGAATTACTGTACTGTAGCTTTACTATCATCTTTTCAATTATGCACTTCAGAATTTTGGGGTTGGATTCTAGTGAGTGCCGGTACAAAAGCCTTTTTGAATTCCACTAGTAAATCTGTTTCATAATGGCCTTCCAATTTTATAAGTAACTAATTTCAAAGTACCGATAAAACTCCTTTTGCTTCTTAGCCACTTTATTTACCTTAACAGTCCAGAAGATACTCTTCTGAGAATTACTTTTGGGGTGTTTATTGTGAAGATATTTTGTGTGTTTGTGACATTTAAAAAAAATATTGTATCCATTTCATCATCTTCACCCCCCATACATGAATGAATTTCCACAAAGTTGTCTGCTGAACCAATAAAAATTACGATTCCACTGCTTCCTACAACTTTGTCCCATATTCTATTATTCACAATTTATTTTAAAAAATGCTTTAGCAAAACTTGTGTCACATGTTACAAAAAGCATTCCTCCAAAAAGCAGTAAACGTTTTCTCAGGGTCACAAATAGCTAATTTAGCACCTGAGGCAAGACTGTCCTCGGCGCAGGCAGGGGTTCTAATGTGGTGCGAGGCATGAGCAAAGACAGCATAGTAGCTGTCTTTTCTGTGCCCCCTCAGCTATGTTTCCAAGGAAAGTGCCTCACTCGCCTCGTTTTTGTTACAGCTCTGCATTGTCATAACTCAGTGACTTGCAAATATCTTTAACAATTCCTCATCCCCAAACTCCTGCTATTTCCACCATTTTATATTTTGGAAGGAGTATAAATATTTGACTGTATTCATTCAGTAAAAAGTTAGTTATTTTTATCATGCTCCATAACAGAAAACATTAATAATACTGAAAGTCTTGGTAGTATTCTATATAAAAGCACACAAGAAATAACATTTTACAACAAAAGCAAAACATTTCCATGCACGACAGTATTTTGGGCCTAATCCCGAATTCCTTGGGTGCCTCACACACCCACTGAAGAAAAAGGAATTATAGACACGCAGGAACAAGCAATTTATTTATAGTTCAAAAAAATTTACGGCAAGGTATGTTAAGTTTTAAAGAGTATGGGGGATGGATACAGAGATATATGAGATTAAAAGGACACAAAATAAACACTTTCCAATTTACAGATCATAGTTACCTATTCTATTCTCACTTTCAATTTCCTTCTTTTTCACATAAAAAATGTTACTTACCATGAAGCGGCCACTGTAGTTCCTGATCTTCTAATAGTGCAGCAGCGGGCAATAGTCTATTAAGGCGATCAATGGGTGGCAACAGATCTAGCAGATAACTCAATAAAGGCCGAGCCACGGACACAGGCAATAACAGCAGCGAGTTAACAATCTGGCACAGCATACTGCCAGCTGCAGATACATAAATTACATCTACAAGCAAAAAAAAAAAGAAGAAAAAAAAAGAGGCCATGTGTGTTTGTATCAAACAAATGACTTTGCTTTTTAAATTCAGGATCTAAAATGTCTTTAAATATGAAATAATTCAAGATCGTCCTTTCGTATTTAAATTGCTTTGGTAAGTCTTTAAAAAGTCTAAATATTCTATATGATGTGAAATAGTAAAATGTCCTGTGAAAATAACCTTAAAAGTGTTTTTCTAAAGCATGTTTTATTATGTTTACAGAAAACTATGCTGCATGCAAAATCTTAATCCAAAATGTACCTGTGTTGGTGGTTTTGTTTAAAATACACCACTTTATAAAAATATTTTTAAACTTGTCCACTGTTGTGACCACTACAACTAGCATAACTAAAGGTGACTAGCCCATAAAAATTACCCTTCACTTTATCTACGTGTTTACTTAACATACAATGTCCTATCATATGTACAATCAGTTTGACTGCTGCATCTGTACAATTTGTCAATTTTACGTTTAAGCTGGTTTTGCCTGCTCTAGCAACAAGGTCCAAAAAAGCATTTTAAATGTATTGGAATATAAACAAATATGAATTGTGAAGGGAACCCTGAAGTTGTTGTGGTACCTCAAGTTACTTTAAACTTTTTTAATTAGTATATTTCAAGTGTGTGGTATCTATTTAAATTTGATTTTGTTAGCAATATATACCTCTTAGTTTTTCCCCAACACTGCCATTCCAAGAACTTTCCTTAAGAAGAGTTGCAGAACGTGAATAGATATCTGTAGCATGAGGCAGTAAAAGCTGGAGATGTTTATGTAGCAGTGCCACACTGCTAGAATTCTGGAAACAAGAGAAACTACTTATAACAAAATAATACAAATGTACTTTAGAAGGTTGTATCACATATTAAACTAACTTACAAATACACATTATTCTAATCTTATCCTATAAAGATGCTCACACACTGGAGAGGAGTTATATTATATTTCCAGAAGGTATGACCAAAAAACCATGTACCTCACTAACACTGTTGATATGACAATAAGCCAGCAATTGTTTCTGCAGTGAACACAACAGCTCATGAAGATGAGCAGGTTGGCTGTTTTCAGATGATGATGTCCCAAGTAAAAACTTATCACTATTCTTTTCCAATTCTCCGAAGGCTTGATCCTAATTAGACAAAAGGAATAATCATTCATTGTATGTTTTCAAATATTATAATATTATAATTTACCTTGCATTGCTCGGGATTCTTCAGGGTAGGGGGGCCTCAGGAGTTAGGGTTTGAGGATGAGGAGGGTCTCGGGAGGGGACGGTTGGTGTCAGGGGTGCAGCAGTCAGGTCTGGGATTAAGGAGGGACTCAGGGTAGGAGGCTGGGGGTATATGGGGTGCAGGAGTCAGGATGGGGAGTGACAAGAGGGTTCAGAGCTACGGGGTGTGTGTGCTGGAGTCAGGGTATAGGAGTGAGGAGGGGCTCAGGACGGGGCGCTGGGGATATTCAGGAGCCGGTGCGGGCCGTGCTGGCAGGGGTTCCCCAGGGCTTGTTGCAATGGAGCCATGCTGGCCAAAAGTGGGCAGGAAGCTTACATGCACCCCCGTTGCTCCAGTGGAGTTATAGCAGTCCTAGTCCCCATCTCTGGCCCCTTGCTGCCCCACTGTGATCATTCTGTCCCTGCTAGTAGCCCCCTCTATTTCCACGTTATGAAAAACAAATTGAATTCCAGGCACATCCTAGTGTCCTGATGCAACCAAACCCTTACTTTGCTTTCAGTTATGCTAAGAGGAGGCTGCATGTCAAACTTGGCGCTCCTAGCCCTTGCCATTTAGGAGGAGTCCTTGAACAGCCTTGCTCACAAACAAATTCTCTCAAATATATAGTATTACAATAGTACTAGTAAATAGTAGAATATATAGTCTTATAGAAGCAGTGATCAGGAGATGGTAGATTTCAGGATCCTGACAAAAGGAAGAAAGGAGAGTAGCAAAATACACACCCGGGACTTCAGAAAAGCAAACTCTGACTCCCTCAGAGAACGGATGGTAACATGAAGGGGGAAAAAGTCCAGAAGAAGCCTTATTAAAGGCATAGGAAAAAACCCACCCGACGCGCAGCAAGAAAAGCAAATATAGTAGGCGACTAGATTGGCTTACCAGGGAAATCCTTGGAGAGGTTAAACACAAAAAGGAAGCTTATAGGAAGTGGAAACTTGGACAGATGATAAGGAGGAGCATAAATATACTGCTCGAAAATGCAGGGGAGTAATCAGGAAGGCGAAAGCAATATTGGAATTGCAGCTAGCAAGGGATGTGAAGGGTAATAAGAAAGGTTTCTACAGGCATGTTAGCAATAAGAATGATCAGAGAGGGTGTGGGGCCCTTACTAGATGAGGGAAGTAACCTAGTGAAACATGATGTGGGAAAAGCTCAAGTACTCAATGCTTTCTTTGCCTCTGTCTTCACAGACAAGGTCAGCTCAGTATGGGAAGGAGGTGGGCGGCCCTCGGTGGAGAAAGAACAAAGAACAGGTTAAGAACTATTTAGAAAAGCTAGACATACACAAATCCATGGGTCCGGATTTAATGCATCCAAGGGTACTGAGGGAGTTGGCAAATGTCATTGTGGAGCCTTTGGCCGTTATCTCTGAAAACTCATGGAGATAGGGAGAGAATCCCGATGATCGGAAAAAGGCAAATGTAGTGCCCATCTTTTAAAAAGGGAAGAAGGACAATCCAGGGAACTACAGACCAGTCAGTCTTACATCAGTCCCCGGAAAAATCATGGAGGGGACCCTCACGGAATCCATTTTGAAGCACTTGGAAGAGGGGAAAGTGATCAGGAATAGTCAACATGGATTCACTAAGGGCAAGTCGTGCCTGACCAATCTGATTAGTTTCTATGATGAGGTAACTATCTCGGTGGACATGGGGAAGTCAGTGGATGTGATATATCTTGACTTTAGAAAAGCTTTTGATACGGTCTCCCACAATATTCTTGCCAGCAAGTTAAGGGAATATGGATTGGATAAATGGACTGTAAGGTGGACAGAAAGCTGGCTAGGTTGTCGGACCAATGGGTAGCGATCAACAGCTCGATGTCAGGTTGGCAGTCAGTTTCAAGTAGAGTGCCCCAAGGATCAGTTGTAGGGCCATTTTTGTTCAACATCTTTATTAACGACCAGATGAGGGGATGGATTAGACCCTAAGTAAATTTGTGGATAATACTAAGCTAGAGGGCAGGGATAGGGTCCAGAGTGATCTGGACAGATTAGACGATTGGGCCAAAAGAAATCTGATAAGGTTTAACAAGGACCAGTGTAGAGTCCTGCACTTGGGATGGAAGAATCCTAAGCATTGTCACAGGCTGGGGACCAAATGGCTAAGTTGCAGTTCTGCAGAAAAGGACCTAGGGATTACAGTGGATGAGAAGCTAGATTTGAGTCAACAGTGTGTCCTTGTAGCTAAGACGACGAATGGAATATTAGGTTGCATTAGGAGGAGCATTGCCAGCAGATCTAGAGAAGTAATTATTCCTCTTTATTCTGCTCTGGTGAGGACACATCTGGAGTACTGCGTCCAGTTCTGGGCCCCCCACTATAGAAAGGATGTGGATGCACTGGAAAGCATCCAGTGGAGGGCAACCAAAATGAGATGTATGAGAAGAGGCTGAGGGATTTGGCTTATTTAGTGTGCAGAAGAGAAGAGAGGGAGGATTTCATAGCAGCATTCAACTTCCTGAAGGGAGATTCCAAAGAGGATGGAGAGAGTGATGGATGGCAGAACAAGGAGCAATGATCCCAAGTTACAGTGTGTGTGTGTAGGGGGGGGGTCTAGGTTGGCTATTAGGAAAAGCTATTTCACTAGGAGGGTGGAGAAGCACTGGAATGGGTTACCTAGGGAGGTGGTGGAATCTCCATCTCTAGAGGTTTTTAAGTCTCGGCTTGACAAAGCTCTGGCTGGGATGATTAAGTAGGTTTGGTCCTGCTATGGGCAGGGGGTTGGACTCAACCTCCTGAAGTCTCTTCCAGCCCTATGAGTCTATGATTCTATAGTTATAATATTCTGAGTATATTTAAAAGAAAAACTCTTTCACCTCCTCACATTTATGGCTGGGGATTTACAAAGCAATCTAAGTCAATGGATAATGGGCTCCTTACCCTGTTAGGTTCCTGTGAAAATCCTAGCCTACATAAATTTGGACACAATTTGAAATCACAGCCACTGAGATTTTTATAACAGTTACAGTGACCACTGTTATTCAGTCTAGTATTTCTATTCCAAGGAGGAAATTTTCAAAAGCACAAAGGGCAGACAGGTATTAATGGGGGCTTATCTTTGTGCCTTATAAAATCTCCCCCAAACCACAATATTTATGTCATTTGTTCTGAGCTGACTACTGACACAAAAGTTTAAAAAAAACATTAACATGACTAGTATTTTTCTCTGCCTAATCTTGAGTAGAAGGGAAGAAAAATACCAATTCAGTTTTCACAAGAATTCAGAAAGAAAATAAGAGTTTCAGATGTGTCATTTGGAAGGGTTCTCTTGCATAAAGCCTCCATCTGAGCTATTATTTGATTTACAGACAGATTTTCTGGAAATACACTAAACTGTAAAGTCCTGCCAACACATGACTTAAGAAAATGACAAAGCTTGCTGCTGACTGCATTTCTGCAAACACTGTTTAAAGGGGGCAGTTCTTCTAAGTCTCAGTCAGATGGTGTGCTCTGGAAGGTATTTTTGCAACTACTGAGCTTTGAAGCTTTGTACTTATTTCTTTGTAACTTTCAGCTATCTTGCCTTTTACATTCTGTACCTTGTTGTAAGATGGTTGAGCTTTGCAATTTTGTAACTCTCAACCACTTTGTTTTATAAGTTCAGAAACCTACTGTAAGCTTGGTGATTGTTGAGCCTTGCAACTTTGTAATCTCTCTAACTCTCAGCCACTTTGCTTGTAACTCCTCTAAGCTGCATCCTGTGATAAGTGTGTGTGAATGGAGCGTGTTTGGGGTGAGGGAAACAGCAAGACAAACACATGGAGCTAGGAGCCAGGAGGTGGCTAATTAAAGACACAAGGCTGCCCTAAGCAAACAAAGGACAGGACTGAGGGAGGTCTGGCCATGCTCCTGGATGACCAAGGTGGAGGAAGGACCCCTTCATGAGTGACACAAGCCGCCCAGTTCCAATAAAAGAAGAGAACACATGGCAGAAGCCGTCCAGTAGGGATCCATGGATAGAGGCAAACCTTGGGAGTGAATATGCCTTGGCTCGCTCTGCGACCCTTTGCCTGTGTAAGTGAGTGAGTGCCTGAGACACGAATGAAAGTGTGTGAATGGACTCATTTAGTGTGTCCCAATTTTATTTGGCCACGGAACCCTTTTAAACTTGAAAGAATTTTGCCGAACCCCTAATAAGGAACTGAAAAAGTAGACCACAAATAAGCAAGGATAATAATAAACAAATGCTAAACAAGGTCATGAGATCAACATTTAGTGTAATTGCACATTTTTAAAAAAATCACATTAATTAATATTTATTATTATTTTTTTAAATCATAAAATGTTATTGTAATGGAATTTTCTCGCAGAAGCCTTATTTTCACTTTGCAGAACTCCAGGGTTCTGCAGTACACCATTTGGGAAACACTAGACTAATGAATGTGCACATCTGTGTTTGTGTGGGTGAGAGAAATAGCTCCATCCCCTTGAGTTTAACCTTATAGTGGCATTCAATGACAGCTCAATCCCCTTGAGTTTAACCCTGTAGTGGATTGTTAATTCCTCATTTAATAAATCCATGAGTGTAACCCTGGGCTGGTCTCCAGTGAAAACTGGGGTAACAGGTTCCACCTTGAATATAAATTACAGGCAGTCCCCGGGTTACGTACAAGATAGGGACTGTAGGTTTGTTCTTAAGTTGAATTTGTATGTAAGTCGAAACTGGTACATATTGTAGGGGAAACTCTAGCCAAACATTTCTCCAGAGCTCAGTTTTATTCTCCCACACCTCACTTCCCTCAGTCCTTTATTCTCAAGCTGAGGTGTCTGCTGAGAAAAGCCGCTCCGCGTCTCCCTGGTCTGTTGGGGGAGGGCGCTAGCTTCGCGTCTCCCTGGTCTGCTGGAGGGAAGCAGCTAGTGCGGGGTTACCTCACCCCGTTTGTAAGTAGGGATCCGATGTAAGTCGGATCCATGTAATCTGGGGACTGCTTGTACTCTGGGCTTGTCTAGATAGTGCACAGTAAGCAAGGGTGTAAATCTATAGCTTGAGTATTCTGTGCATTAATTGTGCATGTGGTACCAGTGTCCACATGTGCAACTGGTGCACAGCACACTCTTTCGCTGCAGATTTGCACCATACCTTGGCATGCACTAACTCTATCTAGATGGATCTAGATAAGCCCTTTGAGGAAGGCCCTTAAAGACACCTGTCCACCCTGTAGTCTCTAAGGGTATGTCTACACTACAGCATTATTTTGAATTAACTTAATTCAAATTAGTTAATTGGAATTAAGCTAATTCGAAATAACTCATCTAGACACAAACTAATTCGAAATAGCATTTTTCTAATTCGAAGTAGAACGTCCACATTGAGTGGACCCTGAATCACAGGTAAGGCTGGCCGGAAGCAATGCCAGCAGGGCATCAGGGTCGGACTTAGTGTGTGGGTCTGCTGCCTCAGGCTAGCCGAGGTCTGTGCTTAAAGGGATCCGACCCCCCCATCTCGGACAGACAGTTCTCAGGTTTCCCTGCTTGCTGGTCTACCTCGCTGAGGAACAGCAAAGTATTTGTGTCTCACAGTGCTCTGGTTGCCCTCACTCGGGGCACCATGGCACTCTGCCACATGGAACCAGACCTGCCCCCGAGGACACTGCTGCGTCTCGTGGACACGTTGCCAGCAGCCTGGCTGCACTCTCGGCAGGCTGCCATCCGGGAGGACCATCGAGGGGCTGTCAGGATCCAGGGGGGCCTGCGGGAGAGCTTCCACCCTGAGGAGCGCTAACTATCTCTCCGGTCTGCCCCACCGGGAGCTTGTGCCCCATTCCTCCCTCTCGTCCTTCCACTTACCCTTCCCTGGCCTCCCCCCCCCTTCCTGATGTCAAATAAAATACACGTATTTTCAAAAATAACAACTCTCTTTATTGAACACAACTGGGGAGGGGGAATGAAACTGTGGGGAGACTGGTGAAAGGAAGCAGGAGAGGGCAGGAGATAGGGTGGGAGAGGGAAGGCGGAAAACTGGAAGGAAGGAGCTGGACGGGGGAAGCAAGGGGAAGGAGGGGTAGGGGAAACTCAGGGATCAGGGGTGGGGGTCTCGCCGGGCCAACCGCCTCCCAGCACGGCGAGGGAGGAGGCCTCGGAGTCCCTGGGGAGATGGGGAGGAGGGTGTGGACAGTGAGGGGGAGGGTGTAGAGGTTGAGAAGGAAGAGGTGGGAGGGGGGACAGTAGTTGGGGGGGGCAACAGGCGCAGGACTGGCACAGGGCACCATGCTCTGCAGCAGGGTATGCAGGTGACAGCTCCTCGCTCGGCCCTCTGCATGCTGCTCCCGGCAGAGCTGCAGGTCCTCCAGCATCCAGGCCTGGACGGTGCAGTGCAGGGCTTGCAGGTGCTGATCCCAGTACTCCTGCCGCATGGTGGTGGTTCGGAGCAGGCCACGGGTGCGGGAGCATGTCCCGGGCAGGATGCTGCGCCCTTCACGAGAAGCTGGTGCAGCTGTAGAGAAAGACGAGGAGAAGTGATCAGTTCTCCCTGGGGACACAGTGGATGATGCCCAGGCCTCACCCTGCGACGTGAGGACGACCATGCCCTGCACCATCAGAGCCGCTGTGCTTGCACAGAGGCCATGGTCAGCATGTCTGGCTCTCCCCGGGACTCGGAGCTGCCCCAAGATCACACCCATGCCTGTGCCGTGTATAGTGTGGCTGGGAGGGGGGGGAGGCATGTGTAGAGGGGGCATGTGAAGGGAGAGCATCCTGCTGGGTCCCGCCCCAGGGTCGAGAGTGTGTCAGGTCTCCCTCACACATGCATGTGCCTATTGGCACCTGCCCAAGGGTGGCATGGCATGTGCACAGGTGGCTGCGTGATCCGTGGGAGGCATGGCCCATGCACGCGGTCCCTGGTCTCCCTCCCTGCCTCCCCCCCGGGTAGGGGACAGTGCTGGCACTTACCCAGTATGGTCTCCCTGGACGACCCTGCCGATTCCAGTGCCGGAACAGCTGGCGGCGGCCCCTCTGTTGCGCCCGGGTCAAGGCCCTCCGGTCCCGGCTCGCTGCCTTCCAGGCTGGTGTGGACCACCCCGCCCCCCAGGAATTGGTTGAGGGCGGGGAATTAGGGGCAGGTGGCAGCCCCTGCTGCGGCGCCGCCCCTAGTGGCCCTGGCATACACCTGCTGCAGCTCTGACTTTCAAGCGCACCTGCTCCTAGGTGTGCTGTGTCCTTTTCGGGCCACGGTGGCTGCTATGCGGCCGTAGACGGCCGCGTTCCTCTGCCTAGTGCGGAGATCATGGACGTTGGGGGCCTGCCCCCAAACCTCAATGAGGTCCATGACCTCCGCACTAGTCCAGGAGGGCATGCGCCGTCTACAGCTCCTGACTGGCCCCTGGGTGCTGTTGGACTGGGAGGGGGATGGCTGGCTATCACTGGCTGCCTGGCTCATCCTGGGGTCACTGGGTCAGGGGCAGAGACTGCTAGCAGGCCTGGCTCTGGCAAGTGCCTTCTGGCCAGAGTCTACCCCTTTAAGGGCCCCGAGGCTGCGGGAGAGGAAAGGAGTTTTCCTGGTTTGGCCCAGAGTGAGCACCAGGGGGAACTGGGAAGGGCTAGAGGTCCCCTAATTTGAAATAAGTGTCTACAAAGCACTTATTTCGAATGTGCTATTTCGAACTAGGCGTTATTCCTCGTAGCATGAGGTTTACCAAGTTTGAATTAAGCGCTCCACTATTTCGAATTAAATTCGTAATAGTGGTTTGTATATATAGACGCTATTAAAGTTTGTAGTGCAGACATACTCAAAGGTAGAAAGTGTCTGATGGAACAGGGGAAAGAACCCCCATGAATCTTTCAAGGATTACCCATCTCTTCTCTCCCACCTCCTGGGGACAGGAGCTTCTTGGCTGGAAGGCTGCACGGAAGGGTGCAGCAGAAACCCAATGGCTCTCACAAACCTGAGGAAAGTGTTTATGAGCCCTTTTCATTTGCCTGGGGCACCATCCTGCATCTGGAAGCATCCATATATAAACAAAAGACAAATACAATAGTAAAGCATGACAACAATAATATTGGACCTTTACTATTAGAGATATTAAATTAGTTTTAGTTCTGCTGGGGCTATGGAGACCAGGGGTGGGGGAATGAGGCTGGTTGCAGATTCCTATCGCAGATCTCTTGAACAAATGTTAAAGGAGGAACATTATTTTACCCAAGTTAAAAAGATTTTTTTTTAAACTTCATTACTACTATAAAAATTTTAGAAACTCTAAACATACCGTGTAAAATCCTAAATTTCTCAGCAAAGTCTTCATTAAAATTTCAGCTAGATGAGTATCTGGATGGCTACTCTGGACACCGTATGTTTGATCAGAGAGGTTTCCATAGCCAACACATAATGAAGAAACTTCTGCTGCATCAGATGGTGAACTATAACCAAGCAGTGAGGCTACATGGGTATGATCTTGTAAACTTGTCAGAATAATATCCAATTGCATTCTCTAAAGGAAATAGTTACATAGAAAAAATTGTTCTAGTTAGACAACAAAGTAATGAACTTAAAAAGTTAGAAAAATGTCCTGATGCTTTAACGTTTAAAGTATAATGACTAGTATCCACTACAGATTTTCCAAGATAGGCACTAGATCAAAGATGGGCAAACTTTTTGACCTGAGGGCAACATCACGGTATAGAAATTGTATGAAGGGCCATGAATGCTCATGAAACTGGGGTTGGGGTGTGAGAAGAAATAAGGGCTCCAGCTAGGCATGCAGGCTCAGAGATGGAGCCAAAATGAGGAGTTAGGGGAGTTCAGGATGGAGTCTGAACTGGGGCAGGGGTTTGGGGTACATAAGGAGGCCCTGTTGCCTATTCCAAGTTCAGACTAAAGATCCTTTCCAACTCCAATTAGTCTCTAATGTATCAATCTTCAAAAATGTAATAACTATGTCTAACAAATCCAATATTCTTCATAATGACATAGCAAAACAACACTGTAAATGAAGCTCTAGTAGAAAAAGTTCAGTAAATTTTTATTATTTATAGCACTTATAGTAATTGTAAGGTTTAGAGGTTCACGTGAATGATTCAAACCACAGATGAGAGCACACAACTTCACGGAAAAGGGTGAAAAAAGCAACTTTGAGTAACCTATGGCCAACCTTTCCCAACTTTGTATTGTGGTTTCTTTCTCGGTAGACAAGAGTTTTATAAAAGCGAGACTAAAGAAGAATTTTGTTTTTAATCAGTTTTCACTGCAACGTATATCGTATATTGCGTATATAGTATATTGCTCATGTCATGCAATTTGGAATGTAATAATCTTTTAATCTATAGACCATACTACTATACTTTTGGAAACTGCCTACCCAGTAGCAGACAGTTTCTGGGCATAGCCAACAGTTATGCTGTTAAATATTCTTGGTGTCATTTCAGCATGATGGAAATGGATTGCACAGAATTTTGTATGATTCTTAATACATTAATAAATTAGGTATTCAGACTGCATGACCATCCTTTTAGCTTGTCTATAACATCCAACTTCTTATAGATGATTCACTTGATTCAGTGCAGCCTTTTGAAAGAAAACTGCCCACTGAACTGCCTATATTAAAATCTAGCTAAGATTCTCTCTTCCGACTGTATATCTTAACATGTACCATACTTCCATATACCTTTTCATAAATTTCATACTTGAATTTTAATTCATTTGAGCTAAAAATGACAGCTGTATTAACAAAAGTACACTAACATGGGTGTACTTATGAAATCCTTTAAATATAACCTAATGCCCTTATTTGGAGATGCTCCATGTAGCAGCTTCATAGTATGCCTTGTAATGAGTATCAATTAACAGAGATAAGTTAAATTATAGAGAGTTGCAAAAGCTCTGCAGGAGGTCAGACTAGATGGTCATTATGGCTGGTTCTGATCTTATAATCTAGTTTGTGCTGGCTCTAGTATACTCTATTTTGAGAAACAATCTTCCTTTTATTTAGGATTCATACTCCTAATACTGACATCACTTTAGTACAGTGTATACACCATAGTATGCAAGTTTAAAGGACAGGATTATTCTATATGAATGGATCTGAATATTTGCCCAATGTTATTTTGGGTTCAGCTCAAATACTGAAGGCCCACAATTCCCATTCATTCCAAACCAGGGAAAGGTCTTTGTGTTGTGTCTGTAGGGGTATGTCTACACTACCACCCTAGTTCGAACTAGGGTGGTTAATGTAGGCAACCGAAGTTGCAAATGAAGCCCGGGATTTAAATATCCCGGGCTTCATTTGCATCTTGCCGGGCGCCACCATTTTTAAAGCCCCGGTAGTTCGGACTCCGTGCCCGCGGCTACACGCGGCACGGAGTAGGTAGTTCGGATTAGGCTCTCTGATTAGGAACGAGGTGTACCGGTAGTTCAGATTAGAGAGCCTAATCCGAACTACCTACTCCGTGCCGAGTGTAGCCGCGGGCACGGAGTCCGAACTACCGGGGCTTTAAAAATGGCGGCGCCCGGCAAGATGCAAATGAAGCCCGGGATATTTAAATCCCGGGCTTCATTTGCAACTTCGGTTGCCTACATTAACCACCCTAGTTCGAACTAGGGTGGTAGTGTAGACATACCCTAGAGTGCCTAACACAAGTAGGTCTTGGTCTAGGACTAAGGCTCTTAGGCGTTACAGTAATATAAATAAATAATAATAAATATAACTCTGCTGCCCAGCAGTGACTCACCGAGACTATTTTTTCCCAGAAGCAAGAAAGGAAAGGTATGCAGAAAACCTGGCCTAAAGTACATTCCATTCCAGAATACCACTGTAGAATATGCTCATGCCTTTCACTAATGAATGTACAAATTCATGACCAATGGGATTTGGGTTATAAGCATTATGGGGAAGAATAGCCATCCCCACATACTGAACAGCTAATGATCTAGGTTCATGTTCTGCACACAGAGTGCAGGGTTAAAAATTGTATTGCATTCCTAATTCTACAGTTGACTTGCTGTATGACACTGGGCAAGCCATCCACTTTTGGCAAGTGCTGTAAAATCTATCATCTATAAGCATTACATGAGTATTCTGATTATTAGTGCAGAACCACAAGATCTAATTCGAGCACTTTTCCTTATTTTTGAAAAAAGACTTAGGGCACTGGCAACATAAGATGTTTAGCTTACATTATTCACATTTGTTAAAACAGATTGCTCTCAACAATAATTGACCTTCAAAGTGCTGAAGGTGCATAATCTAATATAGGTGAACATATATAGCACAAACTAGATTATAAGATCAGAAGTAGCCATTGGACTTTCAAAGGCGGACATACAGTTTTACAAGGCCTTACCTGCCCTTTTGATAAGCTCTCCCATCTATCAGGGCCCTGTGGTAGAAGAGAATGCAGCAACTCCATTCTTTCTCGTAATGGAGGCAGTAGCATAGTTGCACCAACTGACAGAGTCTCAATTACAACCTAGCATGAAAGAAGACAGGGAGAAAACACAAATTATTTTAAAATAGAAACTATCAACATAATGGAATTTTTACAAAAAGTTACCATGACTTAAATCAAGAATACTTAACTTAGCCACATAACATGAACATTGTGCTAAATTATATTAACAGCTGCAGTAATATGGTGAGCCTGTGCTAGAGGAGATGACAATTCAATTTCTACTGCTCATATAGGGTTCTGGAATTAATCTGCTGATAGCAGCATCAGCTTTCTGGAGATAATAGTGAAAGTTAAGTTCTATTCAGTTACACTGGTATAAACCATCAGAGCAGAGATTTAGCTGAGAGACAGCAAAACTCTGTTCTTTTTAATTAGGTATCAAAAACAAACACACACGACAGTTTTAATGTAAATTAGATTAGAGCACTAACTTTTCTTATTTTCTAAGGACACACAATCAAACTCTGACTGAGCCCAAATGTAAGTGCAAATTAGTTAATCTCTCTCTAGTTCTTGCTAAACATATCAGTAAACCCCTACAAATATTAACACAAGTTGGTATGATAGGTCTCTCTTTTGCTGGAACTACCAAAGGCTGGAAGAGTAGTTTTATGTGTATAAGAAGTAGGACAAAACCCACATCCTAACATATAGCATATTTAACCTCTGTGTTTTTAAGCGGTTAAGAGCACAGACTATTTTAACAAGGTACACAGCAACACCTACATCTGGCTCAAATGACAGCGGTGCTCCTAATTGCTGGATAGTAAAACTACACTGAAAACAGGACCAAATTTCTACCCTTTAACATTTTCAGACCAAAGTATTTAGTCTCAAAATTTAATGAACTCATGAGTAATTTGTTTCTAGATTTGTTCAAAATGATTCTAACTTCAGCAGAGGAAACATTTTAAAAAGTGAGCTAATGCTGAAATTTCAGACCAGCTTCCTTTTTTCAGAATAGAAAAACTACAGAATCAGTGCCATGACAGAGTCCAAAAATTATACAACAACAGGACCATTTTAAATTTCAAGCTAAAACAGAAAGTTGTGTCACAGTTGGTAATCAGTTTCTCTCACCAGAAGCACATGACAAACTACCCCTGTTCAATTCTGGATGCTTACTGATTTGTAGGGAGAACGTAATAATAATAAAATCTTTTTTTAAAAGTTTTGACCTACAAAGTCCTAAATGGCTTGGGTCCTAGCTGCTAAGGACAGAAGAGACAGTCTCCAGGACCTCTCTCCTCAGAGCCTTACTGCCACCATTTGCAACCATCTCAGGAGCTCAATATGGAACTTATTCCCAACTCTGAACCAGAACAACCCAGGTCTCTGTTATAAAAGGACAGTGCAAAGCATTCAGGGAGATGGGTAATATTTTATGGGGAATAACACTTTTTGTTAGGGGTTTGTTGACGGGTTAGCTGTTGGTTGTAGTTAGATTTTTTTTGATGTTATCATATGCACCTGGATGAAAAGGACAATTTTGTGCATCTGTTAAGATGCTACTCACACAAATAAAATAAATGATATGAAACCTGAGATCAGAAGAATCACGAAAGCTAAAAGCACATTAGCCTAATTATTCAGGGTACAGAGAGGAGGATGAAATATCCCTCCCCATCTTAGGCCCACATCCTGAAACGAATTCTGTATAAGGAGCTAACAACCACATTTTATTTTAGGACTAGGGCCCAACACTGATTTAAGATAGCTATCTATAAAAGTAAAATTGAAAAAAATCAAAATGAAGGCTTGTGCACTGAAGATGTTTTTTATGGAACTGAAAATGAAGTGTGATATACTCAACCAATTGATGAGAGTCTTCCCACTGACTTCAGTAGTTTTGAATCAAAACTTTAGTACAGCAAACACTTGGAGAGTTGCATCCATGAGACTACCAATGTCCTCTTGAAATTTCCTTGCTTGTTAGTTTGCAGTTTTGCAAGAATATATCCTTTAGTCACCATTAACTTTAAAGTTTTTTCTGAGAAAACAGGATTTCAACTCGGAAAACATGGTAACATTTAAAAAAGCAGTCATGTAGCACTTTAAAGCTCACCATCTAATAAACTATTTTGTTAGTCATTAAAGTGCTACCTGACTGCTTTTTTGTTTGTTTGACCAAGATCAGACCAACACGGCTACCTCTCTATGACTATAGTTACATTAATTATTTTCCAGGCAGCAAATTATGAAATGCTTTCCTTTGGTGTATTAAGTAAAGCAAAGCATTAAAGACTGAACACAGAATTTAGCAAGGTCTTTTTAATCACAAAAATGTTATGAGTGTTCAAATCAATTGCCAAAAATAAATTCGCAAAATGGATTAAATTCATCCCTGGTGATATCTCTCTAATAAGAGTCTTTATAATCTTAAACAAAAAAACAGGACTATGTAGCACTTTAAAGACTAACAAGATGGTTTATTAGGTGATGAGCTTTCGTGGGCCAGACCCACTTCCTCAGATCAAATAGTGAAAGAAAATGGTCACAGCCATATATACCAAAGGATACAATTAAAAAAAATGAACACATGTGAAAAGGACCAATCAAATTTTAGAACAGAAGGAGGGTTGGGGGGGAGGTAAATGTCTGTGAGCTAATGATATTAGAGGTGATAACTGGGGAAGCTATCTTTGTAATGGGTAAGATAATTAATGTCTTTGTTTAACCCTAAGCGTAAAGTGTCGAATTTAAGCATGAATGACAGTTCAGAGAATTCTCTTTGAAGTGTGGTCTTTGGTATATATGGTTGTGACAATTTTCTTCCACTATTTGATCTGAGGAAGTGGGTCTGGCCCACGAAAGCTCATCACCTAATAAACCATCTTGTTAGTCTTTAAAGTGCTACATAGTCCTGATTTCTGTTCCAGCTACACCAGACTAACACGGCTACATTTCTATCTCTATTTATAATCTTAAATTTTCCGTTTATATATTTCAAACACTATATAAATGCTTTTTTCAAAGTACTGGCAGGGGACTCAAAACTCCCCATAAGTAAAATTATTCAAGTTATTCTAGAACAATATATGAGGTTAGGTGCCAATTATTTAAATACAAAGAAGACTGAAGTGAAGATATCTGAGGTCTAAGTCTCCTAAATTTCAGGGATGAATTCTTCAGATAACATGGTCTATAATCAATTCAACACATTGTTAGGGGAAGAATTACTCCATTGTAAATTCTTGTCCCCTGCTATCTTTAAGGGTAGAATATTTAGTTTACTTTTCTTCCTTATTCGTTTTCAAAAGATCTCGATTTGCATTCATGCCAAACTCAGCTTCAACTGATATGCATTGAGGCTTAGACACGTAGGGCACGTCTACAAAGCAGGGCAAAAGTCAAATTAAGCTACACAACTTCAGCTACATCAACTGCGTAGCTGAAGTAAAAATAGCTTAATTTGGCTTTTGGCACTGTCTGCAAAGCAGGAAGTCAAAGGAAGAACATTATATACCTACCTAGAAGGATATATTTCCATTGTGTATACAGTTCAGATCTGAACTGTATACACAATGGAAATATATCCTTCTAGGTAGGTATATAATGGTTATTTTCAGCAAAGACACTGTGCAATCTAAATTCCAGGTCTGAAGATTCATCTAAGTTTTAAAAATTACTGTATAAAGTGAACATTGAGTAAGCTTTCCTAATCAGTAAGTATTTCACAGTAGAGAAACTGGTCAATCAACATTTTTCACAGCTCCTATTTTCCTTCATCTTTCCCCATGATGACTCATCAACTTTGCCTCCTCAACCCACCCCACTTCCTTCAGAGGGTCCTTTATCCTCCTTTCCTAATGCATGAATCAGGTCAATCCCTGGGGCAGCTGGTATTGGCTACAATTACTCTACAGGTTTGACTTGAAGGGTGAAAGGATTAATTGACATAAATAACTCACCATCACCTGATCAGTCCTTGGTATCTCCACTGGGACTATCAAAAACATTTAATTTACAATAGTACTGACTTTTGTGGCATGGAACCACACTTTAGTGAGACAACCGACTTCTTTCACACACATTTCTGAGCACTGTTGAATTGCATAATATATTTTGGATATTTGACCAAAAGTGAACAAAGTTATAACCCAAATTTAACAAGTGTAGAATCCTGCACTTGGGACGGAAGAATCCCAAGCACTGTTACAGGCTGCGTATTGAATGGCTAAGTAGAAGTTCGGCAGAAAAGAACCTGAGGATTACAGTGGATAAGAAGCTGGATATGAGTCAACTGTGTGCCCTTGTAGCCAAGATGACAAATGGAATATTAGGTCGCATTAGGAGAAGCATTACCAGGAGATCTAAAGAAGTGATTATTCCTCTTTATTCGGCTCTGGTGAGGACACATCTGGAGTTCTGGGCCCCCCACTACAGAAAAGATGTGGATGCATTGGAGAGGGTCCAGCAGAGGGAAACGAAAATGATTAGGGGGATGGAGCTCATGACCTATGAGGAGAGGCTGAGAGATTGGACTGATTTAGTCTGCAGAAGAGAAGAGTGAGGGAGGGTTTGATAGCCTTCAATTTCCTGAAGGGAGGTTCCAAAGAGGTTGGAGAGAGGCTGTTCTCATTAGTGATGGATGGCAGAACAAGGAGCAGTGGGGGAGGTCTAGGTTGGATATTGGGAAAAACTATTTCACTAGGAGGGTGGGGAAGCACTGGAATGGATTACCTAGGGAGGTGGTGGCATCTCCATCCCTGGAGGTTTTTAAGTCTCAGTTTGACAAAGCCCTGGCTGGGTTGATTTAGTTGTGATTGGTCCTGCTTTGGGCAGGGGGCTGGACTTGATGACCTCCTGAGGTCTCTTCCAGCTCTATGATTCTATGATCCTGTGCACCACAGCTCATTGTATACAATTATGAAAAAATTATATGGAGGTCTAGAAGCTGGGGCCTGATGTTCCAAGTCCATAGTTACACGAATAGAATCAACATTCCAATGGAAGTACTTGTATAAATCAACACATTGTATAAGTCCCTGCATTACTATGGGTTACCATAACCAGATGTATACTTCATAACTTGTGTTGGTCACAATTTTTCCATTTCCCTATTCTGTTCCATGATAAAAAAAAACTGCTGTTAAAACCAGAAATACATTCAAAATAGGACAAAAAGCAATATTATAAGTAAAAGCAGTATATTTTAGCTATACTTAATAAGCATTATCAAAAAGCAAACTCATGTCTTGAATCCCAATATAACTTCAATTTACCATATATAACTGCCTATCACATTGGCTCAATGTACAGTTCAAAACCGGATTTTAATCAGCAAATCAAATATTGGCAATACTAAAGTGTCATTTTTACAAAACACCTTTTCTGACCATAACCATACTTTAAAAAGACTTGGATGTGAACTGAACAAAATTACTTACTTCCTGTATTTCATCTGGAACAGAGGAATCCATCAGCCTGAACAGCAAATTCCGAAGTGGACCTGCCTGCCTTCCAAGAATGCTAGTAGCTACGCCTCCAGCTAATGCAAGAGCAAGATGATTAGAAAGCAACTTCAGGCACAACTTGAGGAAACTGTGATGTTCTCTGCAAAACAAAATAATACTGGTTATCTTGCCTGTAAATTAGCTTTGACAATGCCAAGTTTAGCTGCCATGGGGGAAACAGGATCTGAATAGATACCTGAAGATATAGTCTTTCCAGGACTTTAAAAAAATCTTATTAACATTCTAATATAAAAGAGAGTGGTTATCCACCTGAAGGTGGAAGGCTGAGAGAACTGCTAGATGAACCTTTTATAGTGCTAATGGCCAAACCTTGCTTTTTTTTTTTTCTTCTTGAGTGTGGGTGGGGGGGGGGGGGGGGGAAAGAGAGAGACCAACGTATGCTGGAATGAAGAATGCATCACCGAAACTCCAGACCAAACAGAGAAACACTTCCACCAGAGGTGCAAATAGACCTAGTAAATAGCATTATATTGTTCATCAGCGCATCTTGAACCTATTTTGAGCACAACTGCTCCCCAGAGTTTCACTACGAAGCATCCACGCTGCTAGACAGAGTGCCTGCACATTTGGATTGTGCAAGTAACGTAGTCTTGAGAAATTAAATCTGGGTACAATGGAAAGATCATCAGCTTTCATGAAAAGGGATAGGAGGTTGGTTGATGGGGGCAACAAGAAATCATCTGTCAGGGAACCCAGATTGTGACACTGTAGGGAAATGCCAGCAGTACTGTTCCTGTTGTATCTCATTGCAAAATATCTACCTGGGGAGTTCCCCAGAGGAAGAAAACGGACCTGGATACATACTCCTGGATGAAAGGACCACACGTGGTGACTTGTAAATGACTTGGTTAGCTAGAATGTTCTGAGCTCCCTGAAGGTAAGAGACCTCGAGACTGATTTGAGTTGGCAATGCAAAAAGTCCCATACATAAATTGTATCTTGTCAAAGCAGGAATGAGTGGCCCCTCTTTGTCTGTGGAAACAGAACACTGCACTGCTGTTTTGTCTAAGAGTGAACAACCCCTTATGGGTGATAAATCATCATAGGATTAAGAGCTATATGACTGACATGTGTGAAGAGTCTAGTCCTCTGAATCACAACCCCTGCAATGGAAAGACACACAAACTAACCCTTCAATAGACAGCAGACACATCCATTACTGGCATTAGCGATAGCTCAGGACTAAGGAATAGAGATCAGTCTCTTCCAGCAGTGCCCTTGGAAGCCTTTTACTTTTTCCTCAGCACCGTGATGAAGATCAATGCTAGGACTCAGACAGAGCACAGGTGCTTGTCTCACAGATGTTGAGTTCTCAGTATCATCTCTGACCGCAAACGCTCTGAAGGCGGTCTCAGAAAAGCCACCATCAAAAGAAACTGCAGTCTGGCCTCTCCATCTTTCTTAAGCTTGAAGTCCTTGCAAATTTAGCTCTGAACTCTAATCTAAGACTCACCCAAGCACTTCAAACTAGAATGCAGGTTGCTCGCAGGCATGGGCTTAAAGTATGACAGGCATGGTTTGAAGCCCAGAGACCAAAGCATTGCTTGGTACCACTAACGGGACCCCAAATTTGGGGAACCGAGAGTAAATTAACTCAAATACTAACTAAACCTAATAACTATAGAAACGTACAATTATAAAGAAGAAAAACAGCTGAGAGCACTTGCTAAAGCAAGTCCAACAGATTAAAACTACCATCAGAGGCAGTAGGAAGGAACTGTAGGGGTTCCTCCCTGAATGCAATGGCCTACTGCAGCACAAGGCATACAAGGTGCCATTCTGGATGTCATGGAGGGGGGAAAAAAAACAATAACTGTTCCTGGTGACAAGTATCAGAGGGGTAGGTGTGTTAATCTGAATCTGCAAGAACAATGAGAAGTCCTATGACACCTATTAGTCTATAAGGTCCCACAGGACTTCTTGTTGTTCTAACAACTGTTCCTGGCGTGCACCCCTTCCCCCCAAGAGTGGAATGCACTGGTGCAATCATTTATAGAAGAGTTCGATTTTCAAAGGCTACTTAATGCAGGAAACCAAAATCTTAAACCTTACTATTAAAAATAAAAAACCAACAACAAAAACATACATCATTACTCTAGTAAAGAAAAAATATGCAACAAAACTAAACATGCATATCCCGTATAGATACCTTGATGAAGGGAACGGAAGAGGGGGAATCTCGCTGTTAATTTTATCACAGTACCGCTCAAGAAAGGACCGGAGATGGGAGAAGGTACTTTCTTCAAGGTCTACACAATAGGGTCTGTGCCATGCAACAACTTGTCTGGAATCAAACATAAGAAATGCATGAAGTACACTGAAATAAATGAACATGTAAAACATGCAACTACCCACATAATAAATTATCAATTACAATAAGTTAATATGGTTGTCATGTCAAGGACAGTATCATTGCATCCCATGGCAGCGGGGCCCCTGCTGAAATGGTCTGGTTTTTCTCACTTAATCCCCTACTACTGCAGGGACCTCAAGCATTGATGAAGCTCAGCAGGGCTCAGATTTCAGTTTCTGCTCCAGGCACTGGGGCTCAAGTTACAGGCTCCTCGTTGTGGCGGCAGGGTTCAGGCTTCTGCTTCTCCCCCCTCCCCCTGTCTCAGGCAGGCTCAGACTCAGGTTTTGTTCCCCCCTCTTGGGATTATGTAGTAATTGTTACTGTCAGAACAGAAAATCTTTAAAGCATTATAAGCACAATGATAGCAATACTGTGATGTATAATCTCGTACAGCGCAATGAAGAATTTGTGTACGTGTACACACACACACACACACACACACACACACACACACACACAAAATGTAATCTTTTACCTGTCCCTTGGAAGAGCTGTCCAGGCAAGGCTATGAGAAGTGCCAGCTGAAATCTGTTGAATTGCTATTCCATCTAAACCACTTACTTTCTTTGGTTTAGTAATGGGACCAGTGGAATTTCCCTGACCACACTGTCCCATGGAATTATTACCCCAAGCATAAACTTCATTATCTAAAGAGACAATCAAAGAAGGAAACAAAATTTGTGGTTCAGTGTCTTTTAATCAAAGAGTATAATAAATACCTATATATCATTTATTTTACCATGAGAAAGTGCCAAACAATGGCTGTCACCAATTGAAGTATCAACTATTCTTGTAGCAGCCAACTCTTCAATAAGCTTGGGTCTAAGAGCAGTAGCTTCTGAAGAACCACAGCCTAGGCATGCACCACAGCCCCACGCATATATCTAAAAACACAAACATACATATAAGTTTTCAAAGCATTTTTGGTATTTGTCAAGAGACAACAGAAGATCGTGTGTAACTTGTGCAATTATACCTATAAATGCACATGCATGTTATATTTATGCACTCTATACAAATCGGGGCTCAATCTATCCATTTATATGTGCATTCTCTAAATTTTCCTCGATTATCTTATTACATTACACATTAAGCTACAGAAAATTTGGCCTAACAATACTAGAGTGACCTAAACAAATTGGAGGATTGGGCCAAAAGAAACCTCATGAGGTTTAACAAGAACAAGTGTAACATGACAGAATTTGTAAGAAACTCAAGTTACTTTCTCTCCCGCTTACAAACAAACCAAAATAAATAGCACGTAATTGCAATTCTTGTAGTAAGTAACTGGGATAGAGGGAGATTTTAGTAAGGGTCTTTGACAAATATGGCTGTTGAAATTTAGCAAACAATGCAACAATCACTATTTAGCCAAAATGTATGTATAAGCATTAAAAAATGTTTTTGTTTGGCCACAGACCCTTGAGGCCACAGACTTTTTCTTTACTATCTGACATGGAAAGTAATGGCTGCTGAATCCTGGGCCCAGGTGTACATATGGCATTAAGTAAACAACGTATTCTAATCTACTACTCTATATGCTACAATGTTCATTAAGACTATGAAGTATTCTATAGAATAGTTCCAATTTTCTGTAGTACCCTTTGAAAGAATCCTGACAATACTGGGCCTTTAGTGTTTTGCATTTATAATATACAAATTTACATACATCATATACATACACAGGTCTTGACAAACGGCGGCAAAACCTACTCGCCAGCCCCGCACTGCGCATGTGCAAGACCCGCATTGCTCATGGGTACGCCGCCAGTGAACGGGGCGACGGCTGAAATCTACTCGCCATAGGCGAGGAGACTCAGTGATTTGTCAAGCCCTGTACATACAGACAGAAATTATAAATTGTAGTTCTACTCTGTAAAGGTAAACATTCTTTTTCCGTGTTTATTATAAACTTAGAATTTTTTCCCTATACACTGAAGATGTTATGTGGCACTTAATATATTACTACAACTATAGTACTCTGAGGTATTTGATGCCACCCTTGAATGGAAGCCAGGATGGATGGAAAGGAAGTAAGACTCCCTACAACACGGAAACAAACATTTCTGAATGACATCAAGCACCTCAATATGAAATGGGAAGATTTGAAGAGAAGGGCTGTTGACAGGCAAGGATGGCAAATGTAGGTAACCTGATGTGCAGCAAAGCACTGGATGGACTAAAGTCCAAGGTATTAGTACACTAAGGTAATAGTATACAGTTGTCAAACATAAGTTACCATATTAGTCAGTGTTTGTACCACTTTTGATGTTAAGGAAGGCTGACAGCACTAGATGAGTTACTGTCAGATAGAGCTGTGCATGGCTGCAACATTTGTATATGCATCTGAATCCACAAAAATGAACCACAAATACCCGGATCCACATCCATGGATGCAGATACCCACAGCTATAAATTGGCTATGTGCAGATTTTCAGGGCTCTACAGATAGTTTCTAGATAATGTTAATAAAGATGTGACCTCATTAAAATCATGCTCTTTTGTGTCTTTTGTTCCTGATATCTTTGGGGCAAAAATAAAATAAAATTTTACATACCTATTGTGTAACATTTAAGACGGTTTTGGGTTTTAAATTGGCTTAATGTAAATACCTTTTCATAATTTTAATCAAAATAACCATACAATTGAAATAGTCTCAGGCATTTCTTCAATAGCAAAACTCTTGTTCAGGTAAAAATATCTTTTTGCCTACCTGTCCTGTTGAAGTCAAGGCAAGTGAAGATTGGCTCCCAGCACATACTTTGCGAATAAACATTCCTTGTAAAGCTTCTATAACTTTAGGTTTATATACTCTATTGGTATCACCATGGCCAAGTTTGCCTATCAGACAGACACATAAGTTAATATTAGACTTAAGTAAACCACAGTTATGACAGTTATGAAGATTTAACTTCCCAATCAGAAGTGTTTTAGATTTCTATTTACCTAGTGTTTCCTTGTGGAAGTAAATTTTATTTTTAAATTAATTTTATTGCTTCTAAGTAAAGGAAGCATTGATGTTCTAGTAGATATTTACTCAAAACATACCTAGCATACTAATTGATGTTTTTTCCACCAGTATGTTGTTTAGCACCTTATTTTGTGATTTATCATTTATTCAAATCCTCTTCAGTAATACAAATGCAACCCCTGGTTTGGGACACTCTGGTCCAGTAACATCTGTGGTTTTTCCAGTTGCCGGACTAGAAAGCCCTAGCACAGAGGTTGCCGGCAGCTGGGAACAGAGCCAGCTAGCAGGGCAGTGGAGCCCACAGGACAACAGAGCCCGCAGTTGGCCAGGATGGGAAGCTGGTGGAGCTGCCAGAGTCTGCAGGGAGGAGGGACTGTCAAGCTTGCAGCCAGCAGGGATAGAAAGAGCTCACAGCTGGCTGGGCCATGAACACCTGTAAAGCCACCTCTGGAGCTCCTGGGGTCGGTGGGGTTGGGAGGGCTGCAAGTGCCCATAGGACCATCTCCAGAGCTCCCATTGCCATGGAGCCACCAGAGCTCACAAGGTCATGGAGCTTGCAGGGCTTCAGCAGACAGGGGGCCAGGGCAGCAGTGACAGGTTGCTGGGGAGAGGAGCCCAATGGAGAGGCTGGCACCCCCATCCCCAACCATCCCTGGGCCCAAAAACTCTTGTCTAGGACTTGTCAGATTCCAAGGGAGCCAGTCCAACCTGTGGGAGGGCAGAAGGTTTCAATTTAAAAGTTGACCTGACTAGCTTCTCTGAATTTTTCTAAAAGCCTTCAAATATTCGTGTCCATTTTTAAGCCCTTCACATAATTTTAAGGTTTTCTGTCTTTTATTCTTCCCTGAAATTTGTCGTCTGGATTCAGCCCTTTGCTCTCAGCAGTTTATGTAACATTTTCTGTGAAAGAACAGTTGTCACAGGATGTATAAACCCTACGTAACCACCACCAGGCGGATTTGAACCTGGGACCTCTAGAGCTCAGTATAGGAGCCTCTACCCTTTGAGCTAAAAGCCAGCTGCCCCTCAGGCCATGCTGTAGAGGTCTCTTATTCTTATCAGTTGCTGAGGCCTAGATGCTGCCGCATGAGATAGTGAACCACACTAGGTGTGTGGGTTACACCTGCACTAAACGTGAAAGAGTTAAAAAGCAACACCAGGCCTAAACAACCCAGGCCAGTTGTACCTGCAGGACATGCTTCAGATGAAGGAGGAAGTTTAAAAGGAAGTCCGAGTTCACAATAGCGCGGAGTAGGCTGGGAGAAAGATCTGCCTTGGGAGTTTTACAAAGGGGTGCTACAGCAGCCTTAATCTAGAGAAAAGAAGCCTAACAGGTGTGCCTGGATATATCTTTATTACCAGTCCACCACAGGCTGCAAAAAAAAAAAAAAAACAACTATAGAGCAGGTGGTAAAGCAGTGGGCCAAGAAAGGCAGCCTTAAGGTGCTGGACCCTTCCTAAGACTTACTGGAGCCTAGTCAACTGGTAAGATCCAGGTTCTCCTACCTATCCCCACCTCATTAAGGAGGGTACGAGCCTCTAATCAGCACCAAACAATCAAAGCAATATAAAAACTCCATGGATGAGTATTAATCAATACAGGTGGCTGAACATTTGATAGAACAGTTTTCCATCAAAATATGCAATTTCACCAAAATAAAAAATGTTTTGTGAAACATGTTCACATTGACGTTCCACATGAAAGACAAAAATCTTCCATTTCAACAGCCTCACATTTCCATTCATTTTGTTTTGTCTTGTATAAAAATACTGATGATTATACGTGCCGATGACATATTTAATATACTTAAAGACAAAATTAAACGTTTCAATGGTCTTGCTTTAAAATTCAGGACATTTTCTATTTCACTGGATGTTTTAGGCTTTTATTCCAATTTGGAACTATTCCCTTTTGAGCCCCCACAATAAAGTCAGAATTACCTATGGAATGAAATTTCTAGTTTCCCTCTAGAACCAGGGTTGCTACTGCCATAGCCAACTAGCCACACTCAACTAGCCAAATAGCCACACGTTGTTAGTGGCTAGTGTGCTGGACACCAGGACTCTAGAACTATTAACCACTGGACTGCAATCTGAGCTGCTCTTGGTCTGATTTTTTCACCTTCCACATACATACTGCACTAGGAGGTGGCAAGGTAACTACTTCAATCTTAAATTCAGCTGCTCAAATCAAGACAATGAGAAAGTAAGAATATGGCATTGAGAGGAATCCTATTACAGGTCAAACTTCCCTGGTCTAGTACCCACAGGACCTGAGCGGTCCCAAAGGAGGGAGTTTGCCAGACTAGAGGAGGGCTGTACCCAGGCTCTCTTTCTGGTCGCTGGCCCAGCCAATGCCCTTCCCCAGCCCATTGGTGGCGCTCCACTCTGGGCTAGAGCTCCACTCCAGCCAGTGGCAGCTCCACATCCCCAGGTGCTGGGGCTCCCTGTCCCCAGCTGGTGGCAGCAGTTCTGCACCCCTAGCCACAAGGGTTTTCTGCTCCCAGCTGGAGGTGGCTATGTACCCCCAGCCGCAGGGGCTCACCTCCTGGTCACCTGGGCTCCCTGCTCCCAGCCAGCAGAGTTCCATCCTTGCTGTCTGGGCTCTTTAGCCCCGGCCAGCAGCGGCTTCAGGGCCAACGAGTCTCACCTCCTGGTTGGCGGGGCTCCTTGCCCAGCCCTGTTCTGACTGCTAGCCAGGCCCTCTACCCTCAGGCCATTGCCTCTGCAGGCTGCTTGCTGTCAGACCAGCTGAGCTCCCAGCCACTGGCAACATCTATGGTTAGGGCTCTCTGTTTCAGGAACATCCATTTTGCTGTCCAGAGAATCCCAGACCAGAGGCTTAACCTGCAGAATTTCTGGCAGTTTAGTCCGGAGATGGCAAGATCTAACCCCCATTTTGGCTTTTCCAGAAACAGGTGATAACAGCAACTATTCAATCAAAAAAAGTTAAAAGTTCTGACAAAAACAAATAAAAAAAAATAGAACTTCATGGTCCAGGAGAAAAGTGAATAAACTTGAAAAAAACTTTACATTTAAATTTTTTATTCTACACATCTGCAGGCAGGATACATTTTTATTCCATTTAATATGTCTAATGTTCTACTATTAAAACATTCTTATATTTGTGTATTGACTTCACATCATTTTTGGTGTAAGAATTAACAAATAAAACAAGAGAAGTCACAGTACATGGACTATATTATGGCTGGAATAATATGGAATGGTAATTAAGCAAACAGCAATCATTTATATAGGCTGTAAACACAAAGGATACTTGTACTGAAGAATGTTACACTATCTGCGCCATTTAGGAGATTAAGAAAATATTGGATTTTAAGCCCATCCCGAAGACTGTGAAACACATCTTAGTTTCCCTTGATCTTCTAAAAAAAAAAAGTTACTCCACCTACAAGAGAGACTAGATTCCGACCTCTCATACACAGCTGAACTGACATGTACAGCAATATTAATACTTGAAAAAAACAGATAATTTAATTCTGACATGTTTCAGAAACAATGGTGAATCTCAGTTATTTATATACTTTAAAAATGTGCATCTGTCTGTGAATCCATTTGTTCAAGAACAGTAAGAGTTAGGGCTACTAAATTTGAAACGAAGTATCCTTTTATCCTAACTTAGAGCAATGTGTGCTTTGGTTGTACATTACTAGGAAAACAGGAAATGCTGGGAATGGGACTGTTTCCCAAAAGATGGAAAGGGAGAGGCTGTTCAGAGGTACGCGATACTCACAGTGACCACTAGGATCAATGAGCACAGAGGAAAGCTACATTGCAGAGTGACCAATGGGGGGGCAGCCACACCATCAAGAGAGGCCAGCAGGGGTTGGGGCTCCTCATCTTCCCTGCCACAGGACGTGGTAAGTAGCCTCCCTTCCCCAAACCCTTTTCCTCCTCTGCCCTTGGCTGCATGCAGATCCAGAGCAAGGGAGGGAGGGAGAGACATTCCACCCCGGGAGGAAAGAGGGCAAAAGCTCTTGCTGGCCCTCAGGGACAAGCCAGTGAGCAGGCTGGCTCCTGGAAAAGCTGGAGGGTGGGGGGTGCCTCTCCCCAGGATAAAGCTACCAAATGGGGTACACATCTCCACTGCCCTGGGCCACGCCCAGGGAGAAGCCAGTGGCAACCCCACCCCCTGCTGTGAGTCCCTCTTGCTCTGATTCCTGCACCCTCACTCCCTGCTCTGAGCCCCTTCCCACCCCCACCCACCTTCAATCTTCACTCATGCATCCTCCACATTCCCAGGGGCAAAAGAGAGGGGTCTGGCAGGGAGGGACAGTTCTACTGGAAAATTACCACCGGGGGCAGGGGTGGCAGGAGAGAGAGAAAGAAACAACTATGTATTATTTACTTCAGAGAGTTTAGCTGTCTGTATGTATCCCTCCTCTCAGCTGTGCCTGTTGCAGCTGCAGCAGTCACGGATAGATGCTTCCAACCTGGCCCCACACTGCTGCCGTGAGAGAGGACTGGGGTTGACCTTTATCGCTGGGGCAGCCTATATATTAAACCCCACATCTCCAGCCCCAGCCCAGAACAATGATTTAAATGAAGAAAAACAAAACTTACTTTAGTTCAGGACCCAAGCAACACCAGGTAAATATTCTAGTTTGACATTTCTCTATACAAGATCATACAGCAATCAGGACTATGACTTGAGACCCAGCCCTGTGTTGTAATCAGTGTACAATACTATGTCAGTAAGATCAGATAAAATCATGTAGACCTTTTAGGGTACGTCTACCCAGCAACATTATTTCGAAATAACTTAGTCCACATCTACACAGCAGGCAGTTATTTTGACATAATATCAAAATACGGTCAAGCTGGACGACTTCTTATTCTGACTCCTGTAACCCTCAGTGTACAAGTAGTAAGTGAAGTTGGAGGAAGAGTACTCTCTTTCGAAATAAGTGCTGTGTAGACGCTCCCTATTTCGAAATAAGCTATTTTGAAAGAAGCTATGCAATTGACGTAGTTCAATTTGAGTAGCTCATTTTGAGTTAAGCCCTGCAATGTAGTTTTACAAGTCCCTAACACTAAAAGAAATTTAAAGGTTAAAAAAATAATCAATGCATACAAATATCATCTTTGTTTTTTAAAAATCCTCCAAGGACTTGCCTCAACTTACTATATGTACTTCAGTGTCCTCTTATATCCCTCAACAATTCTTTTGCTTAATTATCAGCTTCCTTTCTGTATCTTTACATCATTTCACAAGATATTTGCATCTACAAACAACTTTTTACTTCATCATCTCATTAATCCTCAGTTTTAGCTCCTTCATGAATAACAACTCAGTATATTTTAAGTGCAACAGATTTTTTTTAAAAATGTAGAAATATTTCTTCATATTTCAGATCATTTTAGGTTTTACATACCATTATCTCCTCCTCCAAATGACCATACGGTTCTTCCATCTTTGGATAGAGCTATTGTGTGTGAACTACCACAGGAAACCTCTCCAACATTGCTAATATCTTTTACCAATGTTGGAATGTTACGGCTGTTGCTGTCCCCATGACCTTGGAAAAACAAAAATAAATGTATTCTGATAAGTTTCTTTCCTCCTGTTTATGAATTCTAAGATCTATTTTTGCATTATAATTACAGTAGAACTTTGCCAATTCATGTTCTTGTAACTGACACAAAAGTTGTATGTTTCTGACCACTTCTCAGCAATGATTTAATAGAAAAGCTCTGGACTAAAGTCTCAAACTACCAACACTGCATTGTTTTTACAAAGTTTAATAGCGTATTATGAAGCACTATAATTTAGGGAAATTTCTTATTGGGTAGTAAGACATGTCTCATCAAAACTAAGTAGATGATGATAATGTACCCTTTTTAGTGGTAGGTTGAGATAAGTGACTTCTCCTAACGTGGTCTGTAAAAATCAGTACGTACAGGAAAGCATCACAAAAAGCCATTGAACAGAGAAGTTACCTAGAACAAGTAGCCTAAAATACCAATCTTTCAGTCAGAACAGCAAACCCAGGAATCTGTTCAGCCCACTTCAGATTAGAGATGTTAGCGTATAGTAATTTAAATGGTTAACCAATAAACCTGGTCTTATTGGTTAATACTAATGACTAAATGCACATACACCCCTTTGCTGCCTCTTTATTAGAGGCAGCAAGGGGGAAAGTGGAAGCTGGTGCCCACGGGAAGCTGGCTTTTAAGTCAGCTCCCCATGTGTTCCAGTTCCCACAGAGCTGCCTCCATTCCCTGCTGCTTCCCACAGAGGCAGCAACGTGGAGGGGCAGACAGGAGCTGGTGCTCAGGGGGAGCCAGCTATCTCAGGCAGCAGCATGGGGGTAGGGTGAGGAAGGCAGGGGCCGGTATGCACAGGGAGCCAGCTGCCACAGAGCTGCCCGCCCCCACACTGCCTCTTTATCAGAGGCAGTAGGGGGCGGGGTAAGGGTAGGTGGGAATTGGTGCTCATGGGGAGTCAGCTTAAAAGCCAGCTGCCCAAGAGCACTGGCTCCCACCTGCCCTCCTCCTCTGTGTGAACATGTAATTGCTAATAATTCTAGCGGTTACACGTTTACACAAAAAACACGATGGTTACCTGAATCTGAAATAGGGATGTTAACAAAAATTCAGAATTGTTTTTTAAAATTTTAAAAAAATAAGATTTTTTTATTTTTAAAAAACAAACTACTAAATTTAAAATAGTTACAACTAAATCTCACGACAAACATGCTACACCTACATTTAAAGTCTCAAAAAAATTAATTAATGGCTTTAGCCTACTTATCCTAACTCTCGCTTCTTTTAAGTTCTGGGGTTTCTTTTTCTGTTTTTCAGTGTACTAACAATTAAAATGTACAAAGACAGACAAGCTGGATAGGATTATTGTTGTTCTGTGCTTACGTGGCCAAACACAGCGGAGGAGTTAGTTAAGACATTGTCTTAAGACAGACAGAAATATGTGGGAAAGGACAGAGGTACCATAGAAAAGAACTGTAAAGTGGACTGGAAATAAAAAGGGAAAACTTTCAGCACACACAGCTTTCCATGTTCCTCCACACTTTTGCCACAGAAAAACTGTCATGGCTTCTGGACACAAGAGACACTTTATCAGGGAATATTTTGAAGAAATTAGTTTCCTGGGTAAAAAAGAAAAATGTTTCAAATGTAAGCAGCGCAAGATGATGATGCAGGGCCTAGTTGCAAGAATGAAACATCATAAGGAAAACTGCTTATTGAGAGGAAATGATGTAGATGAAGATGCAAATATGGCTGAGTGGATCAATTGGTTAGTATCACTCTTCAGGAGTCTCTTTATGCTTTTTAGTATAGCATGATTTGACAAGGAAATTCCCAACCTGTTTGCTGTACTGGATGTTGCTAGAAAAAAATATATGCACCTTAGCTAATCCTTATGGCTTGTTTAATTAACTAGGTTTAGAATCTATCACTGAAGTATACAAAACAGAAAGAAATAAAGAAAATAAGAGAAATCTAGACTATCCAGTTGCCACGGAGTATCATTTTTTAATTTTATACTACATAACACATGTTCCTTATTTTGAAACATCCTAGTGATGCCATAAGTCTATTTCCCAAAGCGTAACTCAACTTTTCCAAGGGAAACCCATTTCTCAAAAAATGGAAGCTCAATGGGGCTTACTCCAAAATTAAGCACACGCTAAGCACAAATAATAAGGAATCCGGTGGCACTTTAAAACTAGCAAATTAGTTAGGGCTTTAGGACATAAGCTTTCATGAGATACAACTCACTTCCTCAGATGCTGAAGAGAAAAGCAAAGAAAAAAAGAAAGGGATACACATATGGCGGTGAGACATCAGTGCTAATTAAACCAGAATGGATGTAGCTCCAACAGCACCTGAAGAGAAAAATTCCAGATTGTCTTTTGAGAACTATTAAAGGTTTCTATTTAAACCTTTTTTCAGGGTGTCAAATTTGCATATGAATTCCAGCTCAGCAGTTTCGCATATCTAGCTTTTTTTGGCAACTAAATTTAAAAGTTAATGATTTTTTTCCTTTGATGATTTAAATTGAAGAAAACAGAGCAATAAGACTGAACACAAGGCTGATTTTCTGAAATCTACCGATAAAAAGAACTAAGCCTCAGAGCAGCACCTACTGAAGACAAGAACAACTGAAATCTGGAATCCAATAAACCTTAAAATGTACCAACATCACTATGGGTACGTCTAGACTACATGCCTCTGGCGACAGAGGCATGTAGATTAGGCTACCGGACATAGTAAAATGAAGCGGCGATTTAAATAACCGCCATTTCATTTAAATTTACATGGCTGCCGCGCTGAGCCGACAAACAGCTGATCAGCTGTTTGTCGGCTCAGCGCGATAGTCTGGACGCTCACCTACCGACATCAAAGGTATTTGTCGACCACCCAGGTATGCCTCCTGGGATGAGGTTTACCTGGGTGGTCGACAAATACCTTTGATGTCGGCAGGGGAGCATCCAGACTATCGTGCTGAGCCGACAAACAGCTGATCAGCTGTTTGACTGCTCAGCGCGGCAGCCATGTAAATTTAAATGAAGCGGCGATTATTTAAATCGCCGCTTCATTTTACTATGTCCGGTAGCCTAATCTACATGCCTCTGTCGCCAGAGGCATGTAGTCTAGACGTACCCTTTGTTCTGCTTTTACCACCTACACGGAGGAAGGCTACACTACACCCAGATCTGGTCTGGCACAGGACAAATGAGAAACTGAAATAAACAAACATGAACAAAATAGGTTTTAGATCCAGCATAATGGCTTTAATTTTTTAAACTTAAACAACAAATAGTCTGGAAGCACTTTAAAGACTAACAAAACATGTAGATGGTATCATGAGCTTTCGTTTATCCTGTATAGTCTAACTCGGCTACCCCTCTGAAGCTTTTAATTTTATTTTATTTTTTAATACTTATTTTGCATATTTCAGTAATTCACAACGGACCACACTAGTCATTGTGAATTGAGGTTCTAGTGGTACTGTTATTTGAGCATTGCTTTCCTGATGAAAACTGCAGTGCAAAAACATTTAAGAACTTAAAGAATTGTGAAATTTCAAAATACAGAAAAGTATATTTTCATTTAACAAAATTAACACAACACAATTTTTAATTTGTTCACCAAGCACACAATCACCATTAATCCTTCTTCAAACAAAAAACTCCTGGAACACTACTGTTTAAACTTAAATTTTTATCTATAACAATTTCTTCACCATAAATAACTACACAGAAAAAACCATTAATATTAACATTTACAGTTCAACAGAAAAACATTTGCTCACAACCCAAATAATGTAAAAAAAGGTAGAAAATTCAAAATCAGACAAACCAAAGGAAATAGAAAAATGAATACAATACATTTACCCTCACACAAGAGGGAACAGAAACCCCTACTCCCACCCTCCATTTCCCATGTTGACCCTCAACATTTCTAAAATCCAGTTTGTCCTATATGCAATCATTTAAGAAACCAAAGTACTTGACCTACATTTTAATTTTACACTTGCATGTTCCACAAAAGGGTGTCTCTTTTATTAAATTACAGAAGTTGCCGAGGAGGCTGAAGTATCTGAAATACTTTGGTCACCAAGGAAGGTAAGACGACAACAGTTTGGAGCCCGGGGAGAAGCAGGTTCTTTGCCATTAAATAGTTAATTTTGCAAAGAAATATGAAAACTTTAGGAATCCTAATATACAAGGAAAAAGTCTAAATAAATGTGTACAGGTTGGACCTCCCTGGTCCAGAACCCTCTGGTCCTGACCTGTCCCAGACCAGCGAGCTTGCCAGAACAGGGAAGGTCTGTGCTCCCCTGATGACTGCCCTGTTCCCAGACTCCTCTCCCTGGGGTTAAACCTGGACCAGTAAGGGCTCCCCACCTTGCTGCCCCCCAGAATCTCCCAGGGTTCAGGGACTGGTTGGCCACTGCCAGTCCCACTGCTGCAGGGTTTTCTCCATGGTTCTCGGCTGGGGCCCCCCAGCCACCACTAACCCTGCTGCCAACAGGGGTTCCCCTTCCAGGGCCTCCTGACCATCCCGCCCTGCTGTGAGGCTGCTCTGCTGGTGCTGGGGATTCTGCCAGTTCCCTGACTAGGGCCAGCCACCTCTGCCAGACTTGCTTCAGCCGGGGGTTCCTCAGGGCAGGCTTCCCAATCACCACAACCCCACTGCCACTAGGATTTCCCGGGATTCTTGGCTGGGACCATCTAGCTTCACTGCAACCCCGGCCACATGGCCCTGCTAATGCCACTGACTGCCCCACTGACGCTAGGGGCTTCCCAGCCACCGCCTGACCATGCTGGGGGTTCATGGACAGGCCAGAGGCTCCCCAGATGCTACTTAGCCCAGCCAAGGCTCCCCAGCCCCTGCATTGCTCCGGTGCTCTTCGGTCCAACAACATCCGGGGCACTTCCAGACCCAGGATGTTGCTGGACCAGAGAGTCCCAGGCTTGGGAGGTTCAACCTGTAGTGTCATTACTAAATACATGCCCTTTTCAAAAGTAACAAGTCATGTCAATTTCATACAAGAAAGTGTTAAATTACCTAGTCTTCCAAAGTCTCCTTCACCCCAAGTATATAGTTCTCCATCTTCTGTAACTGCAGCACTATGTCTGTATCCAGCTGACACACATACAACTACCTGCATTACATGCAAGGGGGAAAAAAGTTGTTAAAACTAAAGCTGTTGCAATTAGAAGCATAAAGAATTTTGATTCAGCAATGGGTTATGATCAGATTCAGAACAGGACTATGAACAATGCTTTCCAATAGACCATTGGACTACTGCACCATAAGTCCATTTCTTTGCCCTCAAATAAAACTTGTTCATAAAATTAGTTACAGGCAGTCCCCGGGTTACGTACAAGATAGGGACTGTAGGTTTGTTCTTAAGTTGAATTTGCATGTAAGTCGGAACTGGTACATATTGTAGGGGAAACTCTAGCCAAACATTTCTCCAGAGCTCAGTTTTATTCTCCCACACCTCACTTCCCTCAGTCCTTTATTCTCAAGCTGAGGTGTCTGCTGAGAAAAGCCGCTCCGCGTCTCCCTGGTCTGCTGGGGGGTGGAGGTGGAGGGGGGCGCTAGCTTCGCATCTCCCTGGTCTGCTGGGGGGAAGCAGCTAGTGCGGGGTTGCCTCACCCTGTTTGTAAGTAGGGATCCGATGCAAGTCGGATCCATGTAACCCGGGGACTGCCTGTATAAGTGTTCTTTTAGTATTTAACAAGCATTTGCAAATGGCAGGGGGCAACAAAGAAAGAAATCTGAAATTTAGCTATGTGGCCGCAACTTTTATTTATCAAGCAAGTTTGAAGCAGAGTAACTGGGTAATCAATGCCTGCAAGCCAATCTGGTTTGGCAGCAGAAATTGAAGGCGGCAGAAAAACCCATTCTACTCCCTACAAGTGCAAACCAAGAGTTATCATAGGGCAAAGCATGAAAAGGCTCACCTTCACCCAACAAGACACGTATGAACTTTGTACCACCTGTTCTGGATCAACTAATGTGTTTCAGGGTCTGAGAACTGTCCAGTGCAGGCATTCCTTACAATGGATAAAATCTGTAGTCAAATAGGGTACATGGAGCCCAGGAAAGTAGCATGTTCCTTTCCACATCTCTGCCTCACTACCACATGTATGCCAGTTATAAGAGTGTCATCTTAATTATCTCAAGAGAGTCATTTAAAAAATAATCATCTAAAGTGGTATATACTGCCATTTAATATTGATCAAGAACTAACAGCAAGATACTCCCATGCTGGTTCTACTACTAACTCTCTCTGTGGCCTTGACAAGTCATTAGGCCTCTGTCTGTTTCTTCATTAGAAAAAATGGGAATAAGACAATATTCATCTTCTGCACGGAAGAGTTATTAATTAATTAATGAACTCTGGGGGAAAAAAGCCGCTGTCAGTGTTAACAATTCTGTATTAAATTACATATAACTGAAAGTTCAACAGTCTTCTGAAATTAGGTACCAGTTCAGCAAAGCACTTAAGCCAGGGGTTCTTAAACTTGTGATACTGCAACCCCCCCCCCCCTCAGCTGCTTGCAACCCCTGTCCCCATTGCTGTAACCAGCCTCTCAGTTGCTCGCAACCCCCCTCTAATTTGTTTGCGACCCTCCCAGGAGGGTCGGAACCCACAGTTTGAGAAATGCTGACTTAAGCACATGAGTTATATCTTCTGACCACCAAAAGAACTATTCAAGTGAGTAACCTTGAGTGTTAGGTGCTTAGCTGAAACAGGGAGCTTCCAGCCTCCTGCAAAGAGTAATCTTACATAGAAACTGAAATATTTGAAGCCATAGAAAAGTAACGGTATTAAATAAAAAAGGCATGAAAACAAAAACACTTTCCATTGTATAAAACCTACCTTTCCTTGTAAAGGACCCTGAATAAGTTTGGGATATTTCTGTGTTGAACTATTTCCATGTCCCAGTTTTCCATAGTCACCATCACCCCAGCTGAAGACTTCCCCCTCTGTGGTAAATGCTAAAGTGTGGCCATCAGATCCTTTTGAAGATGATACTTTTTTAATAGACCTATGAGGCTCAAAAGTCAATTTTTTCAGTGTGGACTGGTTATTGGAGTCACCAAGTCCTAGCCTCCCATAACTGCCTTTACCACAGGCTCTGACAGAACCATCAGTGGAAATGACAAAAGTACAATATTGTCCAGCTTCAATCTATAAGCAAAAAAGACAAAAATACTATAAAAAGTACGTATATAAGAAATCATTTCAAGTAACTGCACAGCTAAATGTTTGTACTTTGAACAGAAGGCTGTACTCCTTCATGGACCCTTTTTCTGATAATGTAAACTGAAAATTAAGGGGCTTTTTGGATTAGAACAAGTTATGGAAATATAGGTTAATATCTTAAATTAAAAGCACTCAAATCCAGAAACTAAGCTATTTTCTTGAATAATATAAATATATTCCAATCAAGCTAGTCATTTACATTTCTTAATATATGTTAAATTGTATTTCTAAATGTATAACTAAATAAAGCTGTAAGAATAAAATATCATTTGTGTACTAGACATGAGTTAAGAATTTGGGCCCCCTTTAGCTCTGTCAGATTCATGAATGGAAATGATATTTCTTTTAAATGGAGTTCTTTGCCCCATTGGCCACCTTAACCCTGCTTCAAGGATTAAAGCAAAGAAATAGCTTAATTGAATAGACTGACAGTAGGTTATACTTCACTGGAACTGATAACTAGTCACTCCTATACACTATTATGACATTAAAATATGTGGTTCTACTAACAAGACACAAGACACTGAAGAAACACGTATTTAAGGGAAATAAGACCAAGGATTAAACGTTCCAAGGCAGAAGATTACCCAGAGGAAAATTCTTAAAAAAACAAAAAACAAAAAACATACAAACCCTGTGCAGTCACACAAAAATAAATTGGGTTGGGTTTTCCTACATTTAAATAACCACACACAGAAGATTACAATATACAAAAATTATTATGTATTTGCTTGAAGTGTAATTACTGTAGTAAAACAAGGGCCTAAAACATAAGCCTACGTATTATACGCCTGATACAAGGCCGAAAGCCTAGAGAGCAGTGGTCAAGATTTTGCAAATATAAAGCAAGGAAGTTGTGAGCAAGAGGCAGGCCCTTCTCACAGAAGTTGGTTAGAATAGGGCTCATATTACAAAACCACTTATACATAAAAGGTACTAAGCACAAACCGTGAACAAGTTTTAAAAGGGTTGTAACAGAACTAGGGATGTAAGCGAGTAGTCAAGCTTAGCCTTACGGGGTAGTTGAGTACTTATCAGGTAGTCGAGTTGAGCACTCAACTACTCGTTGACCCACCGCTTGCTGTCTCTCTATGAAAGGCGAGGGGGGAGGAGAGAGGGAAGGAGAAAACAGGAGCCGGTGCAGGGTTTAGGGAAGTAGGGAAAGCTGCTGCAAAATAGTCCCTGTTCAAAGCAGCCCGGGCTGGCCACAGGCAGAGGCTGCTCCAGCATCACCCCCTGCCTGCAGCCAGCCCAGGACCACTGCACCTCTGCATTTTAAATGACTCCCAGAGCCCTCCACACTACAGCTCTGCAGAGCAGCCCCTCTTATCAACTAATCGTGTAATGGATACAAATTGTATCGACTACACGATTACCCAAATAACTGCTCTTTAACATCTTTAAACAGAACACCCTGTGAAGAAACATTTTGGTATCAAACACACACCCTACAGATAACAGAAACATACTAACCCAGATTTAGAACAGCATAATAAATAGTAATTAAGCCCCTGTGTATAAGGTGGTATTTTGGTAATGTTAGAGGCTGGCAACCTAAATAAATTAGGAGTGATGTGTAACTTGTTTGTACCCATGTATAAAAATGTACTCTAAAAAAGTTGTTTTTGTTTGAACAAGGGGGCAGTGGCAAATTTTACATATCAGTTACATTTATTGTAACAAGCATACATGTGTTATCCTAACTGTTGACTTTTGATATGGGAAAGCTAAAACAGCACTTTGTTTACAATAAACCTGGCCCGGTGCCTTTAATTTTTTATTAATTTTGTGGGTTTTGGGGTGGCTTTTTTGCATGAGCCAACACAACACTGAAAGCCAATTATGCACCCAAATGGTTACCACTGAAGGAGGAGACGACCTCTCAGAACACCACACCAGTGATGCCTGACTACCAGTTACCTTAACGTATAAGCCTACACTATGAGAGGCTTGAACCTACTGTCCTTTGGAATATAAAAGGTCTCATTAACTTCAACAGGATTAACTGCATAATCTGGAACATACATAGTCACATCTCTGTCTAGCCTCCAAAACAAGCTTTATCTACATGAAAACTGCAAAACCAACATAAACACAAAAGACCAAACTTTCCTGGTTTGGTGTCATGCATCAACAGAAGTCCTAACTAAAGTTGTACCAGGAAAATCCATGACTGGAAACAGAAAGAATACACTGTACACTGATTTTCAAAAAGCTAATCTAGCTTGCTGTGTCAGCAGTTAGCCAGGTCATGCTTTGACTTGTAAACTGAGCAAACTTGATAGGAAAGTAATTGATGGAGAATAAATATTAATAGCTAAAACATCTTTTGGTGTTTATGGGCTTTTTACAAAAAATCCAGAAAAATGATTCAAGCACAAAAAAATGTAGTAACACAAAGCTCTTTTCAAACAGCTTTTATAATAAACTACAGGATTTATTATACCCTTTGCACAGTCATTTAGAAAAATAGATTCATGTTTAAGTGTTACTGTAGAAAACAACTTTTTTCACAGATCCAAATATTTCCAGATGTTTTTCTCTTATTAAATATTAGGACTTGACAGTCAAAACGAATCACAAAAACTCTTCAGGTCTTAGATATTGGCGTATAAAAACTGGGAAAATGTATATAAAAAACTAAGATGATGTATATCATATATTACATTAGATATCACTACAAAAAGCACTCACAGTTTGTGCATCAGAAAAACTTGGTGCTAGCTTGGGTTGAAGTATTTTCTCTTGTGTTCCCTCTACCAGCTGGTGGCTGCTGTTACTACCCCACACGTACACTTCACAAGTCTCAGAAACAATCGGAGTATCACCAGTTTGTATGCTGTCTGGGCTGGCACATGTTCTAGAGTAGTCTGATGCCATTCTACAAACCTAATAAAATAAAAGCAAACATTAAACAAGAACTTCAGTTAATTTTCAATTCATTTTCCTATTGGCCAATAGACATGGGTATACTTACATTATTACCATTCTGATTAATTTAATTTTCTCATACACAATACTGATTTTAAACAATCACCTGGTGGTTAAAATAAAGAAGTGGGTGTCAAGAGATATATAGGTTGCATGCCCATTCATCTAATAGTCTTGTTGCATTATGATTAAGGATCATAGAATACAACAACTGGAAGAGACCGAGAGATTAAGTCCAGTCCCCAGCTCTCATGGCAGGACCAAGCACGGTCTATACCATCCCTGATAGATGTCTACCTAACCTGCTCTTAAATATCTCCAGTGAAGGAGATTCCATAACCTCCCAAGGCAATTTATTCCAATGTTTAACCCTGGACCATTAGGAAGTTGTTCCTAATGTCCAACCTAAACCTCTCTTGCTGCAGTTTAAGCCCACTGCTTCTTGTCCTGTCATCAGAGACCAAGGAGAACATTTTCCCCCCTCTTCGCCATGACACCCTTTTAGATACTTCACAACTGCTAACATGTCCCCTTCTCAGTCTTCTCTTTTCTAAACTAAACAAGCCCAATTCTTTCAGTCTTCCCTCATAAATCATGTTTTCTAGACCTTTAAACATTTTTGTTGCTCTTCTCTGGACCTTCTCCAATTTCTCCACATCTTTCTTGAAATGTCCAGTTCTGGGTACCACACAATACTCCAACTGAGTCCTAATCAGTGCAGAGTAAAGTGAAGGGGGACTTCCCGTGTCTTGCTCACAACTCTCCTCTTAATGCATCCCAGAATCATCTTTGCTTTTTTGGCAAACGCGTCACACCGTTGACTCATATTTAGCTTGTGGTCCACTATGACCCCTAGATCTCTTTCTGAAGTACTCCTTTCCAGACAGTCACTTCCCATTCTGCGCGGGACTGATTGTTCCTTCCTCAGTGGAGTACTTTGCATTTGTCCTTATTAAATTTTATTCTATTTACCTCAGATCATTTCTCCAGTTTGCCCAGATAATTTTGAATTGACCTGATCCTCCACAGCAGTTGCAACCCCTCCCAGCTTCATATCATCTGCAGACTTAACTGTACTCTATGCCATCATCTAAACCATTGATGAAGATATTAAACAGAACCAGTCCCAAATCAGATACCTGTGGAACCCCACTTGTTATGCCCTTCCAGCATGACTGTGAATTGTTAATAACTACTCTCTGACAACTGTTATCCAGCCAATTATGCACCCACCTTATAGTAGCCCCATCTAAGTTGTATTTGCTTAGTTTACTGATAAGGTCATGCAAGACTGTATCAAATGCCTTACTAAAGTCTAGGTATACCACGTCCACCACCTTTCCCTTATTCACAAGACTTGTTTTCCTATCAAAGAAAGCTATCAGATTGGTTTGACATGATTTGTTCTTTGTAAATCCATGCTGGCTACCATCTTCCACACGTTTGCAGATGAATTCCTTAATTACTTGCTCCATTATCTTCCCTGGCACAGAAGTTAAACTGACTGGTCTGTAGTTTCCTGGGTTCTTCTTATTTACTTTTTTATAGATGGGCACTAAATTTGCCCTTTTCCAAGCTTCTGGAATCTCTCCAGACTTCTATGATTTTTCAAACATGATAGAGGAGGTATCTGAGCCTTTAGCTATCAGCTCCTTGAGTATTCTAGGATGCATTTCAGCAGGCCATTGTGACTTGAAGATATCTAACTTTTCAAAGTATTTTTTAACTTGTTCTTTATTTTATTTTCTAAACCAGTGTTTCCCAATTGGTGCTCCGTGGAACCCCAGTGAAAGTAGGGGTTCTGCGAGGAGCCAGCACTCCCCTGCCCCTCCTGAAAGAGCGCACCGGTTAGCCAGCTTCTTAAAGAAGCAGTACACTTGTTTCCCATTTCTCCCTGGTGACGCAGAGGTGTAGTGAGGTGGGGACAGAGGGGAACAGTTGCTCCCAGCCAGCACACTAGGGGGGTGCTGGACAGGGGTGACCCCACATGACCCACAGCGGGGAGGGAAGCACTTCCCTCCCCAAAGGAGTCAATGTGCGCTACCTGAACAGCTGGGGCTGTGGCACCTGGTAACTTAGTTCTGCAGCCTTTTTGCGCGGTGGTGGTGGGGGAGGTGGTCAGGAGACCCAGGTCTGTGCAGCTCTGACTGTGAAGGCAGTGCTCTCTGCCCTGGGACTCCCTGCACCCTCCCCCACTGCCACACAGGACGGCATTGTGGAAGTAAATTGCTGGAGTGCAACAGCCCCTGCTGTTCAGGCAGCGTGCACGCCAGCTGTTTGGGGAGGGGAAGTGCAGTCGCACACTTCCTGGAACCCAGAGGTGCTGCAGGATTGCCAGGTACTGGTCCCAGCTGCTCCTGTCCAGACTCCCCCCAAGTACCCTGTCCCCATCAGCACTGTCCCCAGCACCACCCTGTCTCCGGCCCCAGCAACCTGCCATTCACCCTAGCACCCAGCAGCACCTTGTCCCCAGCCCCAACCATTCACCCTAGCACCCAGCAGCACCCTGTCCCCAGCCTCAACACCCTGCAACCCACCACAGCACCCAGCACCACCCTGTCACTAGCCGCAGCACCCTGCCATCCATCCTAGCACCCAGCAGCACCCTGTTCTTTGTCCCAGCCACACACTCCAGTGCCCAGCAGGACCATGTCCCTGACCGCAGCATCCTGTCCCAGCACCCCACCACCTGTGACAGCATCCTGCCACCCAGCAGCACCCTCTCCCCAGCCCCAGCTCCCACCAGTACCCTGTCCCCTGCCCCCACCAGCACTGTTGGGACCACATTAGTGAGGGTTGGGGGTTTTTGCATCTCACTTGTGTGGTCCCAACTGACTTTTCTGTGTGTCAGTGACCCTTGACTCAAAACAGATTCCCCACCCCTCTCATAAATAAAGACAATGCTAAAACCTTTTGAGTTTGACATAATATGTTATTTAAAAAGGAAGCCTGGCCAACATGCCCCCAATTGGGTCAAATCCCCATCTCACTGCAGCACCATAACACCTCTGCACCACCTGACCCCAAATCTGAGCCTATCATACACTGGAACCCCCTGTCCTGAGCCTCTTACATCCCTCAACTCCTGCATCCCCACATCCTCAGTCTTCTGCCACAACACTCCTCCACCATCCACACATCACAAATCTGTGTCCTGAGCCCATCATACTCACAGCCTCCTTTCCCTGGGCCCCTCACATATCCAAACCAAACTCCTGCACCCTCACATCCACAAGCCTGTGACTTGCTCGGCACCCCAATCTTCCACCTAAGCCCAACACTCCCCAGCCTGGAGCACCCTCCCCAAGCCAGCATCCCCTTCTCCTGCATCCAAATTCCCTCCCAGAGCTTGCACTTCTCACCCCTTCCCACACTCAAATCCTTCATTCCCACCCCAGAGCCTATACCTCCTGTCTCAACACAGTGTATAAGGGCTGGGGACAGCAAGTAATGGAGAGGAGGGGGAACAAAGAGGATGGGGCCTCAAAAGGGTAAGGTCTTGGAGAAGTAATGTGATTTTCATGCACTGGTGGGGTTTTTTTTTTTTTTGCTTGACAAACCTAGGGGTTCCTTGAAATTCTGAAAAGGGTTCTATGGCCAAATAAAATTGGGAAACACTGTTCTAAACCTACCCCATTTCAACTAGCATTCACTTTCTTGGGGAAAAGGTTGAAACAAAGAAGTCATTACGCTTCTGCCATTTCCAAGTTTCCTGTTATCGTTTCTCCCTCTTCACTGAGCAATGGGCCTACCCTGTTGTTGGTCTTCCTCTTGCTTCTAATATATTTATAGAACGCCTTCCTGTTACCCTTCATCTCTCTAGCTATTCTGAGCTCGATTTGTGCCTTTGCCTTTCTAATCTTGACCCTGAATATGTGTGTTGTTTGCTTATATTCAGCCTTTGCAATTTGACCTAGTTCCTACTTTTTATACAACAACTTTTTTATTTTTAGATAATGCAATCTCCTGGTTAAGCCAAGGCGGTCTTTTGCCAAACTTTCTACCTTTCCTACACAACAGAATAGTTTGCTTTCAGACCCTTAGTAATGTCCCTTTGAAAAACTGACAACTCTCTTAATTTGTTTTACCTTTTAGTCTTGCTTCTCATGGAACCTTACCTACTAGCTTTGAGTTTACTAAAATAGGTCTTCCTGAAATCCATTGTCTCTATTTTGCTCTATTTGTCTCCCTTCTTCCATTTCTTAGTATCATAAACTATATGATTTAATGATTTTTCACCAAAATTGCCGTCCACTTTCAAATTATCTACCAGTTTCTCCCTATTTGTTATAATCAAATCTAGAACAGCTCCCCCCCCCCCATAGCTCTCTCAACTGTCTGAAATGAATAAAAAATGTGTCCAATGCAGTTCAGGAACTTACTGGATAATCTATGCCCTGCTGTTTTATTTTCCCATTAAATGTCTGGATAGTTGAAGTCCTCCATCACCACCAAATCATGCGCTTTGGATGATTTTGTGAGTTGTTTAAAAAAAGCCTGAGCAACCTCTCCTGCCTGGGTAGGTGGTCTGTAGTAGACCCCTAGCATGACTTCATCCTTGTTTTTTACCCCTTTTAACCTAACCTAGAGATTCTCAACAAGTCTGTCCCCCCCCACGTCCATCTCCACCTCAGTCCGAGTGTATACTTTTTAATATATAAGGCAACACCTCCCCACTTTTTTCCCCGCCTATCCCGAGAAAGCTGTACCCATCTATACCAATATTCCAATCACATGTATTATCCCACCAAGTGTCTGTGATACCAACTTTGTCATAGTTGCACTCATTTATTAGCACTTCAAGTTCTTCCTGCTTATTACCCATACTTCTTGCATTCGTATATAGGCATCTAAAACGGATTTGATTTTGCTTCCCAGTTCTGCCTTGATCTCTGCTATTATAGCTCCCTCCCATTTCTGACCCATCTCCCAAGTCTCCATGTTTTTCACCTACCTGTGAGCTTTGGTCACCTGCCCCCGTCGAACCTACTTTAAAGCCCTGTTAAGAAGCGGGTAATTGGCTAATACAATTTATATAAACTACACAATTAGTTAATAAGGGGAGGTGTTCTGTCCTGGCAGCTCTGCAGTTTAAATGTAGTAGGAGCTGGGTGTGCAAGTAGCCCAGCTCCTACTACATTTAAACAGCAGAACTGCAGCAGGGGTAGGTCCCAGACCTGGCTTGAGCCAGGACTGAGCAGTTTTGGCTCACGCTGGTTCCCGGAAACCTGCACCTCTGAAATTTAAATGTATTAAGAACCTGGCACCAGTGACCCACTGAAAGCCTCCCCTGTACCGCAGAGACGGTGCTGGGGGGAATGAGCTTTTAAGCAGACTCTCCTCACCACTGGTTCCTGCTCCCCCCCCCCTTCCTGCCTCTGATATAGAGGCGGGGGGGGGGGGAGGCCTGAGCAAATAGTCAACTACTCAATTAGTCACTTATATCCCTAATTATGATCTTGGCTGAGTTTCTTAGCTTTAGTCTTCTTTCAGTAAGATGAGGATTTCCCACCCCCACTATTTTAAGGTGTAATTCATAAAATATGCTTTATGTAGTTCATAAAATGTGCATGGATGTGCTTAAAGGGACCACAAGTTAGTAATTTCTCTTTAAAAAAATCTGAGCTAAACTAAAAGTAAAACAATACAAAATAATTTATTTAACTCAAGGTTCATTAAAAGGCATACCTCCTCAAATAAACACAAAGCTGCCTCATAGAGAGAACAAAGACCATCAGATGTTCTAGTTGGTTCCCTCCATTGAGTTCGATCAGCAGATGATCCCTACAATTTAAAAAAATGTTTGTGATGTTGTCAGAGACGGATAATTATACATAGAAACAGCACATTATAACACATTCTTGATTAATTTATTCTAGTTGTGCAGTGAAATCAAATTTGGGTTTGGGGAATCAGTCTATAACCCTAATTTTGTCTATAGTTCTTAATTTTGAACTGAACAAAAACTTATGAATATATTGTATTTCCTAAGTAGGGATGTAAGCAACTGATCGCCTACTCAATCAGCATTTGCTTATAGGGTAGATGAGTAGTGGCTCGACGAGTTGCTCCCCCCCTTGCTGCCTCTATCAGGGAGGTGAAGAGCAGGAGCTCATCTTAGGGGGAGCCAACTTAAAAGCTGGTTCCCCCAGCCCCATCTTCATCAGGAGAGGCAGAGGCATAATGGGGGGGACCGGGCGGCAGCTTGGTAGCTTTTAGCATATTTCAAAAGCACAGGCACAGCGTCTGGAACTGGGTACAAGTTGGGAATCAGCTGATTCCCAGCTCCTGACTGGTCCCCCGCAGCCTCTCCCACCAACTGTGGCTCTGCAGTTTCTCTCCTTAACTAATCAAGTAGTCGATAGAAGTTCCATCAACTACTCAATTAGCTGATTAAACGCAATTTAACATCCCTATTCATAAAACTTATTTTTTAATTAACCACTCCAAAATTGGCGGTTTAATTTTTAAGTCTGAATTTTAATTTCCTTAATATTGTTTATAAAGCAGGGTTTGGGATGCATTTTTCAAGGAAAATACTTTTTCCTCTGAAACCACAGATCACTAACACCATTATTTTTGTATGATGTAAATACTCTAATGGTTTCAGTGTTGTTTTTATATTTAATCGTAAAAACAAGTTAGACACATCAGATAGAAATCTCTGACTCTATATAAACAGAGGCTATCAAGTTACATATCTGTAGCATATAACTTGCGTCTGAAAGACAAGCACTATTCTTAGCATTTAAAATAATTTTGGTATGATTCACAATCTGATGCAAGTCCTCCTAAATAAAGCATAACCCCCCAATAATCTCTGGGTCAGCTCTCCTCTTTTCAACATAGAGCTGACAAGCTGCAACATAATGACCAACTGTATTACTATGAACAGACAACAGTGATTTTCTGCAGTTGGTTTATTGGTTTTGTGCTGAGTCCTGCCCCATAACAAATTCCTTTCAAAATAGGCTTAATAAATTTAGGTTTCTTGGCTGATGGGAGAGGCACAGGATTTGTTTTTCAGTTAAGGAGAAAAATCCACCACTCTCTTTGTTTTTGTGTATATTAGTCTTAGGCTGGATAGGTTCTTGATTGTACATCCCGCTGTGATTTCAAGACTTCATTCCAGAGTGAGGAAAGAACATCTCTCTGGAAGTACCACCCACACAGTGAGGATTACAAGAATCTTATACAATTTCACCTTATTCACAACAGTGCTTAAATTCCACTTTTCTAAAAGCTAGAAGCAGCAGAGGTGTTGGTTAATTAGGAGGGTGGGGCTATCACAAGTGACAAGTTTGTACAGTAAACCAAGCATACCACACAACTTTGAATGCGAAGCAAGTCAAACAAAAAGCAAACTTTAAAACCTAGTTTTATACTTTTTAATACATTTATGTTGGAATAAAATGTATTTGTGAGCAAACAGTTACAGCACATTCTTGATACTCTGCACTGTCACAAGTCTGTTTAGATTTTTTAAGGGGCTCAGGGTGGCTGACTAATTTAGAATACAAGACATTAAAACTAGGACATTTTACTGGATTTACCCAATTTCTAACCTCTTCAAAGCGATGATTTCTCTTCAGCTCATAAAAGGTGAAAGATTTACTAAAAGTGGACACATTCCTTTCAGTTTTGTGATGATGTGTTCAGATTCAGTTTAACCAATTTAAATAAATTGGTAATTTATTTTAATTTGCTAATTAAAGACAAAAAGATTTAAGCAAAACAAAAATCAAATTCCAAATAGAAGTTTTACATACATACCAAAGATCTCCGCATCTGCGTTAATATATTCATAAAGCAGTCAAAACTGATCATCCCTTCTTGATTTTGCAGGAGTTTGTTTTTCTCCATGGCATTTACTACCGCTGATGCGCCTAGAGCCATCTCTATCCATTCAAGAAGGTACCTGAGAGAACCACGCTGGGCAGCTAAACCAAGAAGCAATTCAGATGCTAGCCTACGACCTAAAGTGTCTGCTCCAGAGTTGGGAATCGTTACTCCTTTAAGAAATGTTGTTACTTGTGATAAACAGTCCAGTCCCATTGGCGGAATCTTACTTTCATTTGCTAGTGATAAAGGTGGCAAAGAGCTGACAACTTCTATTGCAGTATGAATGACATCATTGCAAAGACTGAGGCCAGGTCCTGAAGCAGGCATCATCCAACTTTGTCTTAGTAGTGCAAATAGCAAGCTTAGTCCAGTCCGGACCCCCATTTCTATGAGAGCATCTGTACTTGACCTGGGACGCTCACTGACAGAATGGACATCTGTTGAGCCAGAACTGCTTTCTGGAGAATGTTGTTGCTGTTTCACCTTGCCTTTATCATGATATTTATTAGAAAGTGCATAAAAGACACGCTGCAACACAAGCAGACGTTTTCGAAGCGCTCCAGCAAATGGAGAATCTGAACATACCATCTTAGCCAGTGCCAGCTGGCTACTAAGAAGGGCATCCAAGTAGTGGTCCTGTTCATCACTGGATAAGGATTCACGTTCAAAGTCTGGTAACTGAGGTCCTTTGAGGCACAGAACTTGCTGGGGCAAGGGCACTACTTCCTTATTGCTGACTAATTTAGAATACAAGACAGAAACTCCCTCCCTTGTGGCAATAGATTCACTGTCCTCTGTGATCCAGGAACTGTTCAGATGTTCAAGCCATTTCAGCTTAACTGGTGGCACCATAGCAGCCATGTTTGTTTATTCTTCTGCCATTAGTCCTAGAAATGCAAAAAAGACGCATAAGCATATACACAACCATATTTATTACTTGTTCCTCCAATTAAAAACAAATCCATTTTCTAAGAGGCTAACAATCTCCATTTTTGCTTAAACCAAGTTCAAGTACCTAAACAGCTGTCAGAGTTCCTACCAGATGCAATGCAAAATTCAGAAATTCTGCAGACCAATTCTGATCCTTGTTTAAAGACACAATAACTCACTAAAAAAATGCACCATGGCAGAAATCTGCACAAAAAATTAAATGCCAGAATCACCATTATTATTCACTCTTACAACAAATTTAATCCTAATACTTTAATTCTAAAGTAATTTATCTCCCTCTATGACAAATATGTCCCAATTTTACATAGACAAAAACTGAAGCAAAAAGGTCCTATGAATTGCATAGGATCAGATCCCAAACTCTGTGTTACTATTCACAATATCATTCTGCCTCTGAAAATATACACTGCAAGGATAAAGAATGAAAATGAAAACATTTAGTGCACAAAAAGATTTTATATTATCATAGTCCAGTATAGAATCATAGAACACTAGGACTAGAAGGGACTTCGAGAGGTTAGAGTCCAGTCCCCTGCCCTGACAGCAGGACCCAGTACCGTCTAGACCATCCCTGATGGATGTCTAACCAACCTGCTCTTAAATATCTCCAGATGGCGATTCCACAACTTCTCTAGGCAACTTATTCCAGTGTTCAACTACCCTGACAGTTAGGGTTTTCCCCCTAATGTCCAACCTAAACCTCCCTTGCTGCAGTTTAAGCCCATTGCTTCTTGTCCTATGCTCAGAGGCCAAGTAGAACAATTTGTCTCCCTCCTCCTTTTCTCCCTCTTCCCTTTTAGATAGCAGTTTTCAGGTATCACAGTGTTACCCAAATGCTGTTCCGCAGAACCCCGGGGTTCCGCAAAGTGAAAATAAGAGTTCCGTGACAAAATTCCATTACAATAACATTTTATGATTTTTAAAAAAATATATGTAATTTTTGTTTTAAAATATGTGCAATTAAACTAAATGTTGATCTCATGACCTTGTTTGCATTATTTTATTATCCTTACTTATTTGCAGTCTACTTTTTCAGCTCCATATATTAGACTGTTATTAGGGGTTCCGTAAAAAATTTGAGTTTAAAAGGGTTCCGTGGCCAAATAAAATTGGGAAACACTGTGCTATCATGTCCCCTCTCAGTCTTCTGCTTTCCAAACTAAACAAGACCAACTCTTTCAGTCTTCCTTAATAGGTCATGTTCTCTAGACCTTTAACCATTCTTGTTGCTCTTCTCTTTCACCAATTTCTCCACATCTTTCTTGAAATGTGGTACCCAGAACTAGACACTATAGTCCAACTGAGGCCTATTCAGTGCAGAGTAGAGCAGAAGAATGACTTCTCATGTCTTGCTCACAACACTCCTGTTAATGCATCCCAGAATCATGTTTGCTTTTTTTGCAACAGCGTCACACTGTTGGTTCATATTTAGCTTGTGGTCCACTATGACCCCTAGATTCCTTTCTGCAGTACTTGGAATCATAGGGCTGAAAGAGGACAGGAGGTCGAGTCTAGCCCCATGCCCAAAGCAGGACCAATCCCAACTAAATCAACCCAGCCAGGGGTTTGTCAAGCTGCGACTTAAAAATCTTTAGGGATGGAGATTATACCACCTCCATAGGAAACCCATTCCAGTACTTCGCCACCCTGCTAGTGAAATAGTTTTTCCTTCCTGGACAGTCATCTCCCATTCTGTACGTGTGAAACTGATTGTTGCTTCCTAAGTAGAGTCCTTTGCATTTGTCCTTATTAAACTTCATCCTGTTTACCTCAGATCATTTCTCCAGTTTGCCCAGATAATTTTGAATTGACCTTATCCTCCACAGCAGTTGCAACCCCTCCCAGCTTCATATCATCTGCAGAGTTAACTGTACTCTATGCCATCATCTAAACCCATTGATGAAGATATTAAACAGAACCAGTCTTAAATCAGATACCTGTGAAACCCACTTGTTATGCCCTTCCAGCATGACTGTGAATTGTTAATAACTACTCTCTGACAACGGTTATCAAGCCAATTATGCACCCACCTTATAGTAGCCCCATCTAAGTTGTACTTGCCTAGTTTATTGATAACATCATGCGACACCATATCAAATTCCTTACTAAAGTCTAGGTATACCACGTCCACCACTTCTCCCTTATCCATGAGACTTGTTATCATATGTACGAGGACATACCTGTATTAATTTCCCCAAAAGACAGATTACCTGATTCTTTAAACCACTGACATTCTTGAAATCCCATAGTATCAACAAACATGGTAGCAGTGGCAATATCCATTATTACAACTACTACACAGACTTGAGGACATCCCTAATAGTCTATGCCACAACTAAGGTTCCGATCCTCCAAACATACACATGCTTAAACTTTACTAATTCGAGTAGTTCCAATAGAAATAACATTCCACTTTCTGAGTGGGAATCTAGAGAACATTGCAAAAATGATGTGACTGCTTTAATTAAGGACAGAAAAGAGCAGATAGACTATGGCAACAATGCAGAGATTACAGCTCTAATAGCTGTGTCACTGTACCAATGCTAGCGCAGATGCTGTAACCCAGGGATTGGCAACCTACAGCATATATGCCATAAGTGACATGCAAGCCAATTTTCACTGGCACACAAGCTTCCCTGCCAGATCTGTACGCCAAACATACGGGATTGTCTTGATTTTAAATAATCTGTTCCGGTGTCCCCATCAAGGAGTGAAATGTCTCAGAAAGCCCCACTTGTGGAGAAGTGACTGAGAAATGACTCTGTGCAGCAGGCTCTCCTCCACCCCTCCAGCACAGATGGCTCCATTGGAGCCTTGCTGGCAAGCAGCCAGGCCAGCTTCCAGTGGTGCACATTTTCTGGCCACCGTCACCCACTGCCCCACCACCACATGCTGCGCGGCTCCCTCCCACCACGGGATTG